>NC_135541.1:63600403-63911028 GCF_045843805.1 Urocitellus parryii
TTTTGTTGTTGTTTTTTGTGTTTTTTTTTTTTTACCCTTTTCCTCAAATCAAACTGCTTTTCTTTGACCTTCTCCCCAGGGCTGTGGCTCTTTGCTTGGATGCTAAGAGGGGATGATCTGCCCTACTGTATTAGAAATGTGAAGGTGCACCGCTGATCAGGATCCTTAGTTCTCTTCCCCTCCCCTGAATACTTCTTATGAGAACAAGTGGGTCCTGAAAAAGAAGAGAGAGAAAAAAAAAAGAAAAGAAAACCCAATTGCCTGAGAAAATGCAGACTTCACCAATTCTGAAATCCTGAGGATTTTACTTTGTTATATTAACTTATTCTTAGCCTTTAAAAGTGTGTTAAAAATGTGTTTATTTTTTCCTACTTGACATTATGTGCAGTTACCTCTTTTTTCCATAATCTTCCAAAGGTGAAAAACTATCTATTTATCTCATCTCTCTTTGGGGGAAGTTTCTGGGTCTTAAAATGAATTCATGTGATTAGAAACCTCATCTCGCCAATTGTCTTCAAAAGAGTTTTGGTTTGTAGATTTCTTTTTTGCTTGCTGTTAGGATAAAATGGCATTCTCTTGTAACTTTCTACTCCTTAGTAAAAAGAGCTAACCAGGAGTTAACTTGCCCTACATCACAGATCTATTGAATGCCATGAACAAAACTTAGGTTCAGGTTTTTTGTGAAATAAAAGCCTATTGTCTTAAACATCACAGTACCGTGTTTCCTGTGTGATCTTTTCTCCAAAGGTTCATATTTTAGGTGTCTAATAACTCTAGTCATACCCAGCTGTTTTCCTTTTGATTTCAGTGGAGCACTGGAAGCAACATTATCATTATCAAATGAATCACAAATTCCCTACCCTAAATGAATCTAAAGTACAAAAAAATTATTTTCCTATTTTTTTTTTTTAGGTGAATATGCCTAAGAAATCTCCAGAATTCTCAGAGGTCCAAGCCAACTTGGAAAGTAAATTCTCAGCATTTTTGCCATTATTAAATAGAGCTGGATAAATCTAAATATTTCTACTATCTGCTGCCTTATAGAAATGCTCCGGCAAATCCAATGAAAACATCCGTGTGATCACAAAGGCTTGAGCCTGAAAGGAGAGACCAGCGTTAGGGCAGAAGAATTCACCATTGTTATGGTTTAGATATGAGATGTCCCCCCACCCAAAGTTCAAATATGAGACAATGCAAGAGAGTTTAGAAGTGAAATGATTGAGTTATGAGAGCCTTCACCTAATCAGTGGGTTAATCCAGTTGAATAGAATAACTGGGCAGTAACCATTGCCTGGTAGGGTGGGACTGGAGGAGGCAGGTAATTGGGGCATGCCTTTGGGGTATGTATTTTGTCTCTAGTGAGCTCTCTCTCTCTCTCTCTCTCTCTCTCTCTCTCTCTCTCTCTCTCTCTCTCTCCTTCATGATTACCATGTTCTTAGTTGCTTTCCTCCACCACAAACTTCTGACATGATGTCCTGCCTCACCTCAGACCTCAAGGGAAGGAGTTGGTCATCTATGACCTAAACCATGAGCCATCCCCACCCACCTGCAGACCAATAAACTTTTTCTCAGCTAATTTTTCTTGTCAGGTCTGATTGTCTTGCCGAGTCACAACAGTAAAAAGCTGAGTAAAACATGCATCAAGTGCAGAAAGGTGGTGAGGCAATTTGAACTGGGCCCCACATCAGAATGTTGCTTAAAGAGAACAGATACCCTTACCAGAGAAAAGATCTAATTCAAAGACAAAAGCAAGAATAGAAGCTAGGGCACATACCAGGCCAGGGAATAGAACAGAATTGGGCTTTGGACAGAGGTGGGAAAGCAGTTTGGAAAAGAACTATGAATATAAAATGTACCCTATAGTACTTGAAGAAGCCATCCTGGTAGTTTGGGAACCTGTGAGAGTCTGGCATGCAGCCACATGGCCCTCACACCTTGGCCAGACATGTATTTGTGCAGTATATTTTACCTCATAAACCACTTTCTCATATTATCTTATTTGAAATTCATGGCAATCCTGTGTAGCAGGAGGGAAGTTATTGTTAGTCACATTTTACCGATGAAAATCCTGAGACAGAATGCTCAAAGTATGTCAGATTTTCCATCATCCGTGTGCTCATAGATCATGGTACAGACAGCAGTGCCATCTTTATGAACATGCATATGCATGTGTGTATATTTGCTTCCAAGGCATACACAAGTGTTGCCCACTCTCTGTTGCTGAACCACATAAATATAAATATGATTACTTTAAAAATCACAAGAAACCCACTAATGAATCATTCCATTTCAAAAATTGCAACATGATGAAAGGGAAGAAATTCAAAAGGGAAGAATCTTCTCCAAAGCTCAGGCAACAAATTTTCATGTGATGTTGGGGAAAGCAAAATGTTTTATAGCTCTTAGAGGCGTAAATCAAAACCTTCCCACCAACACTTGCAACTATTTTGAAGTTTTATTAAGGTAAAAAATTATCTGCAAAGTCATTACTTGGAAAATGGATAAGATTAGTAAAAAGAGGAAAGAGCTGCATGTGGTAAGTGAAAGGCATTGGTGAATATTTGGAACATTCTTTTCTTAAGCCCTTCTATGAAGTATTGGCATACATCACTGTTAACTGTAAGTATGGGATTAGGAGTCTGCCTTCCTCATTACACCATAATATTCTTGAAGGCAGGTACTGGGATATTCACTGTTTATACCACAAGGGAGTTGCTGTAAGGGTTCAAAATATTTAGTGAATAAGGACAGGGTATAATCACAAAACAATATAGACAGATATATATTCACATAATGACAGCACCCATATAATTCCATATGTAGTATGAATTCTACATATAGTTTATATTTATATGTATAAACATTTTTCCATTTTTACAATGTGAAATTTCATAGCTGTTGCTATTATATGAGTATGTGTGTATGTGCCTGTTTATATATGGTCAAGCATTGCTTAACAATAGGGACATGTTCTAAGAAATGCTTTGTTAGGTGATTTCACCATTGCTCAACTATCATAGAAATACTTTTCAAACCTAGAAGGGCTAGGTCAATCACTGAACATGGATGCAATCAAGAGACACAATAAACACAAGATACATGAGGCATTCTTGTTACAACAAAGCATACTGTTTCATAGAATACTTTCCATATAAATAGAAGGAATTGGCTCTAAAATAATGATCAAAATTTTAGTGTATTAAGTTTATACACCAGTAGCTAGCTATGATTATCATTATCAAGTGATACATATAAATGAATGTGCTATACTTTTCTATGATTGCCAGCACAGTAGGTGGTTTGTACCATCATCACCACCAACATATGTGTAATACGGTGGGCTTTGATGTTACAACAGCTACACTGTCACTAGGTGATAGGAATTTTCAGATCCCTTAAAATCCCATGGAACTACTGTTGTATATGTGGTACTTCCGTGACCAAAGCATTGTTCTTCATCACATAACTATGCATTGTTTTTGTAGTGACAATATTCCTTATTCACCAAATACGATTGGATGTATGTGTATGAGTGTGTGTATGTATAAATCTGAAATTATATGGGTGTTGCTGTTATGTGAATGTGGGTGTGCTCATAAGAAGCATATTATATGTGTGTTTGTATATACATATGTATATAGGCACACTATGTATGTATATAGTCATTTGATCTTAAAATTTTAACATCACCAGTAAGCTTTAGTGAAAGTGTGTTAAAACAATAAGAATGCCTGATGTTAGTTTTCACCTATGAGAGTCACAATTAAAAGTATAAATCTGATTACATAAAATGCAAATGATTTTGAGGGCCCCCATCTACTTTTCACTGCTGGATCACAATCCCAGGTACTTGCAAGTTTTCATAAACCTGTGCATTCCTGACTTACTCTATCAACAGGACCTCACCCCAGACGCCAGCTAAAATCAACTTCCAATACAATCGGCATGATGACCCCAGTGACTGCCTGATTCTTTCCTGCTGTCCCATCCTACTTGAACCATCTTATGCTGTCCACAGTTTGACTGAGGTCTTGCTCACAGAGGAGAGGAGCATTCACAGAGGAGCATTAAACACAGTTTATCTGGAATAAACTGTGGGTGCATTCAGGAAAATTCATTTCATTCACTCACTTCTTGCTTCCAAACACTGGGCATCTGCAGCTTGACAGGTACTGCATTAAAGCACAGGGGTGAGAGAGCACAATCCCTGTCTCATTGCTGCTGGGTTTTTTCCATGGTGACATCTTCTTAAACTCCCACTTGTACAGGGATTTTTTTCAGAATGAAGTTGTACGTGTTTCAAAAAGATGCACGATGACTTAAAAACTCAAATGATTTCGTTTAATAATTTTCACCAAAATTCCTCTTTGAAAAATAAACCAGAATACACATATGCAACATTTAATAACAAAGAAAAATATAAATGCACACAAATGTTAAAGGAAATATGCCATCATGTGATGAACACTCAGAGTGATCTGAGTTCAAAGGCAATATGAGCACGCTTTAACCATGACTGTGTAGAACAGTATCCACTCAGCTCAGCATTGAATAGAGAAAAGTCTCATTTGCCTCATTTCAGCTAAAGCTAAGGCTTGACATAGGTATACTATAAATGAGGTGCTAATGAGATGGAAATTCTCCAGTTTGCCTTTGAGACTCACTCTGCATCAATGTAGACCTGCCTAAAGTATCTAAAAGCTGAGAATCTTTTTGGAAGGATCCCAAACTCTGCAGACTGAAAACTGAGCTAGGAATTCCTTTCCAATAGTCTTGTAGGTTATTTTGGCACTTTGGTTTATAATCCTAGCTGGACCCCATCTGAAGTTCTAAAACCCATAAAATAAGAATGAATGGTCAATATAAATAAGCCAAATTTGAGAAACTTCAGACCCCACTTGGCTGGATGTTTCTGTTAATCTACCTTGTCTATGCTGGTTTGGTTCCTTTTGGCTAGAACTGCCATTCTGCTGCAACTCTTTTGCAAAGAAGAAACTTTCCTTTTCATCTTGCAGGGGATCTTTCTCTCCAAGGACTGTGATGCATTGTACTGTATTGAAATTAAATTATTTGGATATGTTTTGTGGCTGAATACTGATAAAAGTATGATATAAACTGTATTATCCTTAATCAAAGGTTACTTTTATTTGTAGACTTTAAGGGCAACTAAAATTTTTATTTGACAGGTTCTGATAGTTCTAGCTTGGCATACCTGCACATTTTTATTGTATCCTGGGATCAGGCATAAATCAAGTGATTTCCCACAGACAAATAAAAGTGGTGGAGTAATATAGTTCCTGGAATTTAACACTTCACGGTCAGGAGGTCACATATGCTAAGTTGCTTATTTATATGCCTCTTAAAGTTTAAGTCTGTGGGCAGGAGACATGAGGCAATGTGACTTACTCTATCAATGAAGAATGTATTGTTCTTTTCCTTCACGTAGATAAAATTAGCAGTGTTGGAACAGCAGATCACACACAAATGTCATCAGGAACACAGTATTTTTTTTTCCAAAAATGTTTCATTGTTCTCTTTTTTTATTACAGTTTTAAACAGTGAGATTTAACAAGCACTTTTCAAAGCATGGAAGAGACATTTAGTGCACACCAAGTCATGGACATGCTCACTGACATCTCCCAGCCTAACTCTGCAGTTAGGTCGGGTCAATGTATCCAGAGTGGAGGTGACACATGGAACTGCTGGATGAAGACAGCTGGGAGCCCAGGTGCCTTCCCATCTTTCTCTCAAGCTGCCAAAAGGAGGTTTACAGGGCACGTGTTCCAGATGGTGACTGTACAGTGGAGCTAACCATTTGACCCACATTAACGATGGCCTGAGAAAAGAGATGGACGCTTGCACAATTCTCTACATAAAGCACTACAATGAAAGCAAAGATAGGTATAAACAAAATTTTATAGGGATAACTACTTCATTTTTGCAGCACAAAAGTGTTGAGTACCTAGTATGTAGCTAGTACTAAGCACTTTTTGAATGCATTAGCTCCTCTTAACATATGCATCCATTTCCAACTTCACAGTACTCTTCAGATCACTAGACTAAGGCTCAGGACAGTTTTGCTTGCCCAAGGTATATAACTAGAAAGGAAATGAATCAAGATCTGAACTCAGACTGCGTAACATAGAAGCTAGACGTTTCTTCTCTGAAGAGCACAGTAGAAACCTAAATTGATCATGTTCCACCAAACCTCAAGTCACTTTTATCCCAGGGCTCCGGTTTCTCTCTTTTAGAAACATATCTCCCTTTAAAAGCACCTGGAACTTATATGTGAAGCACTGGCAAATTAATAAAGAAAATCACTTTAGTGCACTAAGAAGGAAAGGCCAGGGGTGGTGGTAGAAAGCAGTGGAAGCAAGAAAACTCCTGCAGCTTTATCGCTGCCCACATGTAGTCACTTATTGCTGCATTTAAAGCTTTGAACACTTGTTCTTTACTTAGTGGCCTCACAGGCTACCAGCAACAAGGAAGGGGCAGAAGGAGAAGATTTCCTCCCCTCTATGTTAAGGAGGCCAGATGTATTGCCAGGATTCTCCTGAAGGCAAACTGGGGAAATGAGACTCTGTTTTTTCATGCACAGAGCAAAGCTGAACTTTTTGAGACCTGTCATAATTCAGTCACATGTCTTGTTTTTGCATTCAGAATATTGTCTTTTCATAGTCCTTCAGAATATGTTAAGGAGGTGTCACTGTATATCACAAATCATGGTTTAAATTTCAAAGCATTAGATAAAAATGACCTTACACTGCATTTGTAGATGTCACTCTCCAGCCATCCCAATGTAGTTTCCATGGGAACTAATGTACATCAAAGGAAGAAGAAAAGGAGAGAGGACTCTGTAAGACCAAATTTTCAGTCCCTTCCTCCTCTTTCTTCCAGAAAACCAAAATGAGCCCCATGTTAAATGCTGATGAAATTGAATACAGAATCTTATTTTCAATATGAATATAGTTTCTTCCTTCTAAGAATGTAACCTTCAGCACAACACAAATTGGTTCTGCAATTTTTTTCCAAAGGATGTTTTTTGTACAATTTATAAATTATATCTAGAGCCTCAAAAGGCACATACACTTATTTAGGAGAGGAGCAACATCATCCATTGTTATTGCAGTTGTGCTGTTATTTTCAGTATTATTAGTATATAAATTCACCACTTGTTGAAAATCCAGTCTATGCCAAGTATTTAAATGGTACCATGAGTGAAAGTTTACAGCCACATAAGAGCACATGCCAAGAATGTGTTCTGTTGTGTACAAATGCATACAGGGTATTTCTGAGTGATGTGATTTTGGTCATTATCTCTGCTTTCCCATCAAAAAAAGAAGAACTACCAAGTAGCATTGGGAAAACAAGCAAATTGGAGCTGCCATTCCTAAACTCAATGCTACACTTTAAGCCAACATTATTTCTGTCCTGTCATGCTTACCTGGGTTGTAAGCTAAATAAAACACTTAATTTGGGAGTGTTCAGACAGTGGCAATGACATATTCCCCAGTATAGTTAAGAATGATAATATAAAATGTAATCACCATCGATAGAGAAGTAACTAGAAAAATAAAGAGAAAACCCTTGGCTACTAGAAGTGAGAGAATGTTTGATCATGTGACACAAACACAGTTGTGTTTTTGTTTGTTTGTTTGTTTGTTTCGGGCTGGAAGTTGTTCTAATCTTACCAGAAAGCCAGCAAATAATTTCATTACTTCACTATCATCATCATGATCTTACCTCAATACATACTTATTGATAAATGCCTTGTGCCAGGCCTTTGGTTCAGGCACCAAAGACACACTGCTGAACAAAATGGGTGAACCTAACATCCATGTAACAAAGTGCAGCTCAGCAAGGAGAGACAAAGGTGAAGGCAACCCCAGGGGGAGGAGTGCAAGAGGACAGGGTAGGGGTCAGATGTGACTCTTGGAGCAGCAGTCACTAACAGACCCAAGAACAGAGTTTGGAATAAAAGCATCAGGACCAGGATCCCATAAAGTATATTTGGAACATAGGAACTGAGAAAATGACTCAACTAAAGAATTTTTCTGCAGGGAAATAATCTAATAGGAACTGCAATGGAATAGGAAAAAAACATTATTAAACAGGGTAAGAATCAATACCAAAAAAACAAAATCAGGTTGGTGAAAGAGGATTCAGAAGAAGACCATTTCCCTTAGCCACAAAAGATCAATGGCTCTTTGAATGTACTCTAATGAGATGGAAACTAGAAAGGTCACATGGCCCATCACCTGTGGTATGGAATGGGTCAATGCAGGTATTTATGTGTGCCCACCAAAGGCCTGCCTAGAATGTAGGTTAATCATGTGGAAGCAATACCTTTGCTGTCAATAGAAAGATTCACATTTAAAAATCAAAGAAAAGAAAATCTCTTGTATGTAGATATAGATATGGCTTGCAATTGTTACAGTTTGGGGTTTTTTTGTTTTTTGGTGGTTGATATATCATCATAGAGGACTTTGGTGGCAAAAATACCTGGGTTCAGCTTGTGCCTTTTCTATTTACTGCTGTGTGTTGTTAGATAAGCTAGTTCACGTCTCAGAGCCTCAGGGTCTTCATCTTCAGAAGGAGGGTGATAGTTGTACATAAGTCACAGATTTATTAGAACAACCACATGTGAAACACAGGCAGCAAGCAGATTTGCTTTATGTTGAAGGAACTCTTACCCCCTGTCCTCTGTCCTCTTTCTTCCATGTGGAGTCATTTCCTGAACTTCTGTCTCATTCTTTGAGAAAGTGATAGAGGGAACACACGGAGACCAGAGTGGTGATATATCTGACTGGGATTTGGAAGGAATTAGACATACACAGCTCCTTTCCTTTGGAGCTAGATGTTGGTGGAAAGGCCAGTTTTCTCAGCTGTGTCTGGGACTGGGTGAAAAATCTGTCTCCATGCTGGTATCAGGAGGCCCTTTAATGCCAAACACATTCTCCAACAATGTTGTCAGAAATGAGACTTAAATTTTAACTTCTGTCTATCAATCTCTGTCTGTCTTTCCTTCTGAAGTCTGGATGGGAAAGGGAGTTACTAACCCCCAGTCACACATTATATAATTGTAGTTCAACTAATAAAAATAATAATAAAGTAGTTTTAAAAATAATAACAAATAAATATTACCTATTGAATTTGTATCAGTTTGAGGATTTTTCTAATTTTATCTTCACAATATCTACGTAAATTTGAGAACTCACGTTCCTGTCTGACAGAGGAAGAGAGCACAGGGAGGGTCAATAAAGGACTCAGAGTCACGTAACTCCCAAGTGAAGCCACGTAGTTCCACAGCTGGCCTCCTTAGCTACTATTCTGTACACACTTGAGTAAGATATTTATATTCACAAATGAAAATCAAGTTTCCAGAACTTATGAAGAACGCATGTGCGCGCACGCACACACACACACATACACACACACACACACACACACACACGCAAATATTTGAAAGATTAACTACCAAATAGCTTATTCCTGTCTGGAATTGCTTATTTGAAATTGTTTATTTGCTAATAATAGGCATCAGGCATTGGGAAATTCAGGATAAATAAGATAATGGCACAATGTGAGAAATCCCGTAATTGCAATATAAACAAAGGGTTATAGAAAAATCTAGGGTGGGTGGGTTCATTTTAAGGAGAAAATGATGCTTAGGTAAAACAAAAAAAAAAAAAACAAGAAAATATACAAGATGTAGACTGTTTAACAGAGTGAACAAGTCACAGCCTGCAGTGTCCCTGAGAGAGGGCGGTAGAACGTGCTGGAAAGGAACAGAAAGTACCTAAAAGGAGAGGGACCTAAAATGCAAGTCTAAAGACTTTCATCTGGAAGAAATGGAGAATTGGCAGATATTTTTCTGATGTAAGTGTAAATGATCCGAGGAGTATTTTAGAAAGCCCACATAGATGGTACAAAGAGGATGGATGAAGGAAAAACCTCAATACTCTAAATTCTTTAGAGTATTGTTATGGGTTGTATTGTATCCTCCCAAAAGGTATGGCGAAGCCCTTCACTTTTCTATCTGTGAATCATTTTCTGTAGAGATAGGGGCTTTCTAGATATAATGTAGTTAAGATGGGGTCATAAGGGTGCACCCTAATCCAATTTGACCACCCTCCTTGTCAGACAGGGAGAAAAGAGTTGGAGTTAAGCAGCTGTGAGTCAAGGGTCACCACGGACAGCCAGCAACACCAGAGCTGAGAGAAGGACACAGAGCACATTCTTCCCTAGAGCCTCGGATGCATGGCCCTGTCAACACCTTGATTTCTGACCTGTAGCTTCCAAAACTGTGACAGAATATGTTTCTGGTGATCTAAGCCACTAGATCACCAGATACTCTTTAAATGGCAGCCCCAAGAAATGAATATAAGTGTCAGCAGAACACTTCAAGCAGGAAACAGTAAGCACTTGAATTCAGGTAGTGGCGGTACAGACAGCAAGGAGGAGGCGCGCAGTGGGTTGGGGCTGAACATGGAATTGGACCAGGGAATTAGAAAGAACTAGTAACGGAGCGAAGGAGCACAGGGAATGTCTTAAGCAGGGTCTACTCTTGAATGTCCATGGCCCCTCTCGACAGCCCTACAAACCTGCCCCAGATCCCATTAGAGCATTTAGGTGGTTCCTGTCAAGCAGACAGATTCTTCTTATTGAGCACCAGTCCCTCCTCCAGCCAGTGTAGTCACAATTGCTCTGGGGACAACCTTGGGTGTGGTTTGAGAGGGGAAATGAAGAACCTTGGACTCTGCCCCTACAACAGTCAAAGCAGGGGGTGCCTAGCAATTAGCATTGGTGATTTTTCCATCTTTTCATATTGCCCCCACATTTAGGAGTGTGTAGAAGGACTTATTGGACCTTAGAAACCAGAAACAGTAAGTCTAGCCTACTTCTTGTAGAGGCTGGGAGGTGACAGAAAGGAGAAACCGGGAACGTTGCTCAGAGGCAAAGCCAGCAGCAGGGCCTGCGAATTGGAGGGAAAAGGTCCAACGCAGCAGAACAAAGCTTTAATAAAGAGATATTGTTACTTGGAGAGGTGGCCTTTTGTCCTTTGTTCTATTACTGGTCAGAGGACGGGGGAGAAAACCGGAGCCTGAGACAACAGCTTTGCTAAGTGCCCTTGAGAGGGTACACGGAGGTCAGCCACAAAGCCAGAACACTAAGAGAAAGAGAAATAAAAAGAGGATTGGAGAAGAGAAACTAGAATGGTGGGGGAAAAAATGATTTTTTAAGCCAAAAAGAATCAGAGAAGAGCCGAAGTGCCTCTGGGATCACGCATAGCAGGCAGTTAGGGAAAAAGGGCTCTGGTGCTCTTTGAAGCTCTGACTACATTAGAAGGCGTTCACCAGCAGGTAGAAAACCTTCCCTGTCTATTGTTCTTCTAGATTATAAATCACTGACCTCTTTGTGATCTCTAGAGGAAAAGGACTTTAACTTTCTGAGAGTTCCTCCAAAGCATTCTCTATACTCATTATCATATGCAAAAGACCTGGGTTTGTCTTTTTGAATTTTATCTGCGGTGACCTAAAATCTCTGTCTAGCCACTTCCTTTCTCTAATTATCAAATAAGGAGAAGTGGGCAACAAGGACCAGTGATAGAGGAAGAAACCTAGAGGACATTTAAACCATCCATGTGTCCTGTGATGGTACACTGTAAGCTGCTGGGTGACAGGAACCTCCATGAATGAAGCACTTACTGTGGACCAGACACCAAATTAAGAATTTAGTCTTCATAGCAACCCTAGATAGGAAGCACCAATGTTAATTTCAGTTTGTAGGCTAGGAGACTATCCATTTGAGAGTGCATCTAGTTTTCCAATAGTCACATTAGATGAGGTATTGTCAGCAGTCAAAATCAATTCTGTTTATCTCCCAAACCCCCACTCAGTCTTATCCACCAAATAATACTGCCTGCCTGAAACCTGATCAATGGGTAATTGGACAAGGTGTCAGTGCCCATCATCACCTGCCCCTGGAGAGGAACCTCCTGTGCTCTGGGATACTGTCTAGACATCTTGGCTCAGTCTACCTCCTCATTCATGGCTTTTCTGTAGGTTCTCTTCCTGGTAGCTGAGGCACAGCCCACAGAACTAAGAATCAGAGGTGTCCCCACCAGCAGCTACAGTTGTGGCTGGTCTGCAGAACATGAAGTAGGAACACCTGGGAGCCTCCTCTGTCTTCTCAGTATATTAGGACTTCGACATTGTCTGTATTTAATAACCTCTAACTGATCCACTGCGAAAATTCAGTGCTCAGTAGTCCTCGAAATTTCTAATTTTGTAATTGTGGAGAAGTGACCTTGTGTGTGATGAAAGAGAACAACTTTAAAGCCCACAGTGGAAAAGGCATCAGCTCCTAACATACAGAACTGTTTTCAATACTTCCTGCAAGCTGTTATTGGTGTCTTTATTTAGGCTGTATTTCTTCATTTCGGTGTCTATGTTTAGCAGATATATAAAGGAGCAAAATGGGTTTAATGGCCCAAAGTGGCAAAGCAATGATATGTCGGCCTCCTTGGAGCAACAAAAGATCAAAAGACCATGGGAGAGACTTCCTGTTTCCTGGTGACTAGAAGTCAAATTGCTTTTATCTGTCTGTGAGTCAAGGGGAAATTCATGGCCACCCAGCATGCACTGAGATCTTTCTTTGAAGGTCTCCTCTTGTAGATAGAGTATGACAGGGTGGGGCAAGATGGAGAAGTTTCTTTTAAGGGTCATGCAGATAAATCTTCTCATCTGTTGATTTAGTTTGTCTTCTTGTAAGTGATCCAGACTCACATTCCCTTTCTGGAGAAAGAAGGGTTTTAATTACACTAAATAGATATCCACTGTGCCTGGCATCTACAGTCTAGGAACTGTGGGTTTCTCAGTTCTCAGCATTCAGCCTCCTAAGGAGCACCATGGGGCCCCCTTGATCTGTCCAGCTATCTCTTCCTCTCCTATCCTAGCATTTCCCATTCCTCACTTCTGCCTTTCATGCCCACCAGTCCAGGTAAGAGCCCCCTACATAGTTAGCCTTGACTCTAACGCTAGGTTCTTTCTCTTACGGATTATGTGACCTCAAGTAAGGTATTCAACTTTCTAACTTGTCAGTCTTCACTTGAATGCAGACAATGATAATGCCAGCATTATATATTTATTTATGAAAAGGAAAACTAAGTACATAAAATCATCTGGAAAATAGCTGTGCACAGTTAAGACCCCAATGAAGCGGTACTGTTAGTGTGGAACTATTTGTCCCCAGACGAGTCAACCCTTGCATTTGAATTTCAAGGCAGTCTGCATAGACTCTCAGAGTAATTCTTAACTTACTCACAGTAGACTCAATCAAAATAATCAGATGAAAAAAAAATGTACTCATAAATTCTTTAAACTTCCTTTGTGTTGTCCTGAAGGAGTCTTCACTGAAACATTTTACTATCTATTAAATGGGAACAAAATCTCAGTGTGTCTGCAACTGTATTCTCCAATTGTAGCCTACAATTAAGTAACTTCATAAGTCTGATTTCCTCTTCCTCCTTCCTCTCCTTTCATAAACAATATACCTTTATAGCAGGTAACATAGAAACTTCTTTTTTATTCTACCTGTTACATCTAACTTTTATAGCTCTCCTAAAGTCAATCAACAGATGATGGGCCCCCAACTAAGATGGCTTGTCACCCACCCTGACTATCCTCAACTGCCATGTTACCTCTGCGTCTGCTGTCGGATGGCACAGGAAATCATAACTGTTTTGCCTTGGCTCTACCTTGTTCAAACAAAGGGAAAAGAGAAGGATCAGGGTATGAATCCATTTGATCATTGCAGTTACTTTTCAATATTTAATTCATAAAAATTTCCCACTCATTCCTCTGCTCTACTCTTGAAGTAAAACGCAGGTCATCAAGAAGGGGTCCAGGTCTGCCAGCATATTCATGAATATATCTCTAACTTCATTCCAAAATAAAAGCGATTCCATTGCCATTTGGATTCACAAATGCTCTAACATATCATTCAGATCTAGTACAAACCCTTTAGGAGGTTTTAAGGACACAAAAGAGTGTTCTTGACCTTCATGGTGACCGTGGCGGGGTTCGACTGACATTTCTGGATGGGTTCAAGAGATGTTAAATATCTTGCAATGAGGACATTATGACAATGAAAGCTGTCATGTCACTGCTTCCTTTGTGCAGAAAACTGCAATTATTGGTACTTTCACTTTCTTAGAGAAATTAAGCAAATACAAGTATTTCAATCAGCATCCTTCCTTCCAACTCCAAATGGAGTCTTGACTCGTGAACACCTATTCTTCCTAACCATTTTCCCATTCAATATCTCGTGCAGCCTTCTGAAAGAACTGCAAGCTTCTTATTATCTCCCTTACTGATGGAGAAACTAAAGGTCAAAGGAAGCAAATGATACACATTCATATTCAGATAAAGAGTCCAGCACAACTCTGTTTTATGCTGCTTCCATTATATTGATTTTATGGCATTATATGAACTACTAAAAATGTTCAAGGTGGGGTCTATGACAATAGAAAGAGAACATTATGAAAGAAAATAGAGTAAGGAAAAAAGTAGCTAAAACACATAAAAAGTCACAACTGGAGTGCCTTGATTATATATAAAAGGGTCTTTGAAAAATGTCTAGGTGAATTTGTGTCTATGTATCTATGTTGACATCACAAAAATGACCACTTTCAATTCAAACCTCATTTCCTCTATATATTTCTCTCATATCTGTTTTAATTAAAAGATTTAACTTGAATATTAAACTTTCATGTCCTCCTTATCTATTTGACCCTCTGGAATACTGCTGAGTAACATGGCATTCACAGAATACCATTGTGTCCACTTACATGATTTAAAATGTATTCTCAATAGCCAAAGTGTCCTCCTGACTCTTTGAAACTCAGACATCCTGTATTTCAGAGGGCCTTTCACTGGGGCTTTCAAACCACTTTACAGACATCTCTTTATTCTCTTTTATTTTATAAATTGGGAAATAGATCAAATAGAAGTTAAGTGGCATACAGAGGTCGATGTAGATTACTGGAAGAACCAGGAAAGGCATTGCCTTGGATGCACTTGTAGTTATCACTCAGATCATTTAACATTTCCTCAGCAGATCCAGGTAGTCTGTGAATGCAGAAGGCAGACTAAAGGGATTTTTTTATAAGGCTTTCTCAAATAGATTCACAATTAAGTCTGATTCAACTGTTATCCCCTTTCTCCCCATCCTAAAAATATCTCTATGGAAATTACTGCTCATCTTTTCTTCTTATTTGTTATATCTTCTAGGAACCAATGAGGATAAAACATATTTGGAGTTTTGGCTTCATTAAAAGTTCCTATATGCAGTTGTTTGTTACCATGCTTTTTTCAAGGAAGAAAGCAACCAGAGTGTTTTAGTATTTTTGATAAGGACTGCTCTTTACTAATGCCCAGCTCTCGATTTCTACTTAGCAAAAATTATTACCCATATCTAAAATCGTTCTCAAAATCCTAATAGCCACTATTGATAGATAGTCACCTAACAATTTAGCTATTGCAATTCCAGCTTTAAGAACTGAAGCTTTCTCCATCAAGGTCCTCCAAATAGTCTTTGGTTCTACATCTATGGCCTACGATCAAATCCAACTACTGCCTGTTTTTAATAAACAAAACTTTGCTGGACCATAGGCTCTTTCATATGCATGTTTTTATGTGATATGATTGTTTTTATATGACAATAGCAGAATCTAGTAGATGGGGAAGCGATCATATGACTTACAAAGTCTAAAATATTTACAATTTATCCATTTACAGAAAAATTTCCAACTACAGTTGCAGATTAAATGATATATCGGCCCTGGAAGATGGGAATGTTAACCTTGACTATCTTGTAGCACTTATAAAGTTTAATTTCCAAGCCTCCAGGCAAAAATTACCAGAGGTCCTTCCTTGAGTCACACACTTTGGAGTCAGACCCATCAAGTTTTGAATTATTCTCTGAACAGAATCCCAAAGCGAATGTCAACCCAGTAAGGCAGATGATGACAATTTTGCTGAAAAACCACTGCACTTGTATCAGGTAAAATAAGCTAGGGAGAAAATATTTGAGGGCCTCAATTTTTTTTTATACTTTGCCCTAATTACTAGAGTACTGTAGACGCACTGCTCTGATTTACAGTCTTCCAAGCCAAGATTTCTGAATTTTTTGGCATGAGTTTGGTACTACAGTATTACTTTGATTATGGCTTCTTATATCTGGCATAAATATATTCCCTTTGTGCATATTCTTTTTAGATGCAGTGCAAAAAAAAAAAAGCATGACTCTTCCTTTTTTCTCTCTCTCCTTTTTCTTTAGGAGAAGCAGCTGTGAAGTCATAATTATGTTCACTTCCCACTGGCAACTGGCAAGCCCTTTATTTTTGTGCATTTGGAACTCAACGAGAATAAATAAAGTCCATTCCCTCCTTGAGGGGCTATTCTGCCATTCCATCTAGGATTTCGCAGTTTGCCAATTCCTAAAACATCTATTGTTATAAATAGTTTTGTGCCCTTAAAAAAAAAAGTGGGCCTTGTAAAATGAGGTAAGGGGGAAAATCTCTTGAAAGAACATTAAAAAAATCAACATCATCTCTAAGATAAAACAACAAATTTGCTAGCTTTCAAAAACTTATAATTATCATTGTTGGTTAATTGGTACCATAGATTACACAGTACTGACATGTAATTTTCTAAAACAAAGAAGTTTTTATTGTGTTAAATTTTGCTGTGGATTCAGGGACTTTTATTTTATTTTTAAACATTGAAGAGCAAAGGGCAAAAGTCTGAAAACACGTAAGAATTTAGATAATAAATTGCATCCTAAATTTAGAAAATACATCAGACAATACAGAATGATTCATGGTAGGAATTTATAATCCTGGAAAGGCAAGTTATTGGGACTTTTGTTTATAAATAAGCCAACTTTTTTTGGCTAAAGGGTAGTTAGGGCCAGAAACGTTAATGAATATTTCCTCCGTTTTACAAAGGACTTCAAAAAGGTCAGAGCAAGGGCATTTTATTTATGTTTTATGGAAAAATGTATTTTATGTTTGTAGATTCATTTGGATAACAACATTAATTGTAACAGGCTGATAGATGCATCTGTCTTTTAATGTACGTTATAATAACAATCTCCTAGAGCCTATGAAAAATTCAATATTTACTTGCTGATTAGTCTGTTTTTCATTCATAGGTGCAATTACTTCTTAACTGAAATTTGTAGGAGGTGCTAGCCTCATTTCAAAGAAAACCCTGTCTGTTTGACCGTGAGAACACACTATGGACCGAAGACTCTGGCTTCACCCTTTGTGCTGGAGAATAACCCTGGATTGGGTGTTTGATGGCCTGCTGGCTATCTGGCCTATGAAGAAACACTTCTGAAGGGAGACAGATGTTTGTCTAGAATGCAATTGTTTAAAGAGTTGGCCTTTCTCTTTATCAGCAGATATGAAGGTCAGAAAGAGATTGGGATCCCAAAATAAGGCATTAGTACATTGTAAACGCAAACCCCATGCCTCTGTCTGAAAGGACTAATGATTATGTTACAAAAAAATAAAAAATTAAAAAAATGTAGCAAAGGAAACTTGGGAATGAATCCAAAAGATATGGTAAACTAAAAAGAAAGTAAAGGGAGACCTTCTAAGCCCACTGCATCGAAGATGATCTTTTTTTAAGTTATATTCTTACTGAATACCACACACAGAGATGAATTCATTGAATTTACATTCAATAATTGATGGCCTTTTGACATTTATTTAAAGTTTCTTTTCAGGGAAGAGGGCCCATCTGCTACTTTGGAATTACTTCATAATTAAGCAGTACTTCTTTCCGTGTATCATAGGCCACCACCAAATCTTAAGGTCATGTATGGATAGCCTTTCCAATCTTTTAAAAACTCAACTTTTAGGGCAAATATATATATATATATATATATATATATATATATATATATATATATATATATATAATTTTTTTTTTTTTTTAAAGCAAAAGACAGGGGAAGAGAAGCAGCAGCGGTGTCCATTTAAGGAAAACAAATAGCCTTGCCCCAGGTGAAAAGTCCCCTGGCTTTTCTGGAAGCTGCTGCCCCCTGCAGTCTAGTGATGGCACCACAATCAACACTGCCAGTGGATGGATTGGCCATGCCACAGGGGGCTTCACCTGATGTCAACAGATCCTGCCACGTGCAAACAAGGAAAACATGAGTGAAGTTAATACTGAATAAAGTAAACAAAATTAGCAAAATTAGTAGGTAAAATGAATTAATAAAAAGTAAGGGCAAATGGTAATGGCACCGACGCATCAATTCCCTATTCAAATTATATACCTCAAATAACTTTTTGTTAAGAACTTAGTGGATAATGTACTTGAAGCGTTCAATGCAGAACCCCACACATAGTAAAACTTAGGAAATGATGGCACACTTATTCATACATTCATTTACATTAATTATCTGGAGGTTTATAGAAGGGTGGCTAAAAGCCCAGAATTTGGAATTCGCCACATGCTAGCAAAACTTTTTGGCTTTTAAGCTCTCTGAGTCCAAGTTTTATTTTCTAAGAAACATAGGGAAGATGTTTACCTCATGACCTCATTTACTCTCACTCTGGTTTGCACTTAAATGATCTGCAAATTAGAGCCACAGTCCTGGTTAAGATTTATCAGTACAAACATTACAGAGAAATCCACAAGATCACCTTGCTTTCCCTATACCTGAAGTTTGCTTTCATTTAATTCTTCCTTTCATTTATTCTTTTATTCAACAAGTCTCCACTAAAAGCCTATTCTGCTTCAGATTTTTATTCCTTCCTTTAAGAATTCTAATATATACATGTAAAACAGTAATGTGAAATAAATCATTACAACTGCTTTTACTTTTAAAAAACTGTTTCTTTTCTAATAAGAAATAATTGTGGGGTTTTGTTTTGTTTTGTTTTGCTGTTTTGATTTGTTTTCAGAGATAGACAGCCTACCCTGTGCACTTTTAACTTTGACAGGGCCATTCTGGAATGTTTAGTGGGACGACAGAATTTATCTTTGTATTGACTTCAAAAGGTCAGGTATGTACCTCAATCCTCATTTGTTTCCATTACAAACATGTTAAGGATTCATACACTTGTATAAACTTTCACATACTCAAGATTCGCTGAGCAAATCATGCCCATTCTGTTTCAAACCTTGATGATGTGCCAAATATCAATCATTTAATCTTTAGATTCCACAGATGAAAGAACCATTATCACACACCAAAAAGTAAGTTCACAAAGACTTAAGCAAGAATGTGTAAATGATTATGTCTGAAAATGATGAACTCTCTAGTCTCTATTTATTTTTGCCTTTATTTGTTAAAGAAAATGATCACTTTGGATTATGTCTTTACATAACAAGTTGTCTGCAAAATTTACTGCTTAGTACTTGGAAGAATATTGCTAAAACTGAAACTGAATTTTTCCTGAAAGGAGGCTAGAGAGTGTGAGTTCATGAGTGGAAGCATTTTATGGCTAAAGGGCCCATATTTCACAGTATAATGCAGAGAAGTCTCATTGGCCCTAAAAACAGTTGCAGAGACAATGTATTTTCTTTTCTTTTTTTTTTTCTAGAATACAATTAGTTCCGCTGTCATTAAGGAAACATGCGAATGAACCAAGAATCATAATAAATTGTAACAGGAATCTGGCAACAGTATACTTCATTCTCATCACTTTACATTTTTACTAAGGGACAGACCAGTTCTATAGAACTTTGTCCTACTGATCTAGTGCATTGTAGGATGTTGCTACCTTAAGAAGGGCAAATTTTGACTGATATAATTTGATTTCTGCTCAGAATAGTTAGTGGGATATTCATTAAGGACAAGAGAAAGATGGGATGAGGGTCAATCAAGCAGCACATATTCTATGTTTGTGATAAAGAGTGTACCCCAAAACTAAATACTAGAATCTGCCCGAGGAGATTAGACATGAGGAAAGAAACAGGCTTCGAAAAAATTAAAATTCTTACCCATAGTCATCTTTGCAGAAAAATGTACACCAATGACTATTACAGATCTATTTCTTCTATTCAAACTCCTAGAACAAATCAGAGAACTGAGGTTAGAGAGGCTCTCTCCCCTGCCCAAAGTCATCAGAGCTCATCATTTAATCTCTCTGGTATGCTGCTTACCCATCAGAACAAGACTGGCTTGTCCCTGAGTAAAAATATAAAGTGATCAGAATCTAGAGTACTTGTTGCCAGATTCCTTGTCTGTGTTTGTTTCTACCCTGAACTCCCAAATGAGTTAATTTTCCACTTATGGGTGGGTGTAGCACAGAGAAAATGAAGAAAATGTCCTTCTACACCCCCCCCAGCATTGTGGAATAAACTCACATCTGTTCTACAGTCATTTTTTTGTACCTGCAATGTATAGATGATCTAGAGGCTGAGAATTAACTATAGCAAACAGAATTTATGCTTCTAAGAAAATTGGTAAGCACAGGGATGAAATAGACAGGATCACATAAGCTCAATGAGAGGCACTATTATCTAGACATATATAAGATGTTCTTAGTTCACCAAGAAAGAAGTAAGTCCTACAACTGGAAGGAGAATGGATGGGAGGAGCTGGGCTGAATTTCTTTTGCCTGTAGCATTTGGAGTGATTACAATGGATTTCAATAGACTGAGAAAACCAAGATGAAGGATACTACATGAGCCAGCACAGGAACATTCTTACATTCTAATTATACTTTTAACTTCTTATACTCTATTAGGACATTATCTTTTTAAATTTATGTATTTATCCTAATTCGTTATACATGACAGCAGAATGCATTTCAATTCATAGTACACATATAGAACATAATTTTTCATGTCTCTGGTTTTACACAGAGTCACACCATTCGTGTCTTCTTACATGTACTGAGAGTAATGATGTCCCTCTCGTTCTATGTCTTTCCTATCTTTATGCCCCCTCCCTTTCTCTCCCTGTCCTTTGCCCTATCTTAAGTTATTCAATTCCTCCCACAACCCCCCTCACCCCCATTATAGATCTGCATCCTCATATCAGAGAAAACATTCAGTCTTTGGTTTTTAGAGATTGGCTTATTTCACTTAGCATTATATTCTCCAACTCCATCCATTTACCTGCAAATGCCATAATTTTGTTCTCTTTTAATGCTGAGCAATATTCCATTGTGTATATATACCACAGTTTCTTTATCCATTCATTTACTAAAGAGCATCTAGGTTGATTCCACAGTTTAGCTATTGTGAATTGTGCTGCTATAAACATTGATATGGATGTGTCCCTGTAGTATGCTGTTTTTAAGTCCTTTGGGTATAGACCAAGGAGAGGGATAGCAGGGTTAAATGGTGGTTCCATTCCCAATTTTCCAAGAAATCTCCATGTTGCTTTTCATATTGTTTGCACCAATTTGCAGTTTTACCCACAATGTATAAGTCTGCCCTTTTCCCCACTTCCTTGTCAACACTTGCTGTTTTTTGTATTCTTAATAGATACCATTTTGACTGGAGTGAGATAAAATCTTAGTTTTGATTTGCATTTTTTTAATTGCTAAAGATGTTGAACATTTTTTCATGTATTTGTTGATTGATTGTGTATCATCTTCTGAGAAATGTCTGTTCAGGTCCTTGGCCCATTTATTGATTGTGTTATTTGTTTTTTTGGTTTTAAGTTTTTTGAATTCTTTATATATACTAGAGATTAGTGCTCTATCTGATGTGCTTGTGGTAAAAATTTTCTCCCATTTTGTAGATAGGACATTATCTTTACAAAACTTAAAAAAAAATTTAAAAAGTTTGCATAGTAATAAAGTATACAGTGACCAAGAAAAAAGACTTCGGGAATTGAATATTCTTCTTCCAATCACTAATGGAGTGGCCTGGATTGGGAGTACTATGCAATAAGGATAAGAGGCATTCTTCCACCTTCTTCCCAGACACCTCACTGAGAACAAAAGGGCATGGACAGCTGGGTTTGGTGACATTCATGACAAACATTCAATAAGTGATTCTAATATTTTTTCATTATCATTACTTCCATTAAAACATAGATGTAATTAACTGAAGTAATCATTTCTCCCCAACATCATGAAGAGAGAATTTTAATGAAAAACAAAATTTTAAACTATGTTTTCCTTTAATAGTAGGAGTTTGTTTGTTTGTTTTTGTGTTTGTTTTTTGTTTACTCAGGGGATAGGAAAAGGACTTAGGAGAAGTAAGGAAAATGTTCTATCATCTTTCAAGTCATGTGGGGTAGTGGACTACATACTCCAAGTATTTGTATTCTTTGCTTAATGGCATTCATATTTCCACAGAGAAAGTTCACTGGCTCCAAAGTATCTACATTGTGGGCCTTTAAAATTATTCCTGTGGCAACAATATGGTTCTCTGGGTTGCTAGGTAAAGTGTGGAATAAAAACAACAAATACACCATCTTCTTCATTAAATAAATCATTGCTACTCTTTAAGAGCTATTAAACCAAACTCTACCAGGTATTTTTAAAAGATGTGTTAATTTTTTCCAATTGTTTCCTAAGTAAGAAGGTGGAGAATCTCTGGAGTCTTCAAGCAGATGGTCTGTTCTGCAGTTCATAGAATGGGTCTAACCCCATCTGGAAGAATTTAGAGAAAGCATGCCAATCCTTACCACATCGTTGGCCCTCTCTAGCTGCCAAACAAGCCACAGCATCTAGGTCTGGATTCCACTCCCAATAGGCTTCACCTCTCTTTTTCAACTCTTTCTCGTCTAAATGTTATTCAGAGAGAATTCTATAATTTTGCCTTGATACAAGTATCAGGAACACAAAGTTATCACACAAAACCTCGAGCCTAGCCCACAGAAATTCTGCAAATTCCAGTATCTCTTAACATGAGTATAATTAGGTCATTCAATATTTTAGTTTGCACACACAGTTACTGGCAACCAATAATATTTATTTATTTAGCATAATAGAAATAAGTCCTACATCTTCTCACTACACTTGGGAAAATATGCTCTTTACCACAGCATTTTAGAACACTTATTTAAAACATCCTAGAAATACAATTACTTCTTGTTAGCAAATTTTTAGTTGAGATAAGAAGGCATAATTTCCCTAAGTTTCCTTCATTGCATCTGTTTGTCACTTTCTAAATGAAGCTTCTGCTCAGAAAATGTGGAAAAAATAATCTGTCTCAAGACCTTGGTGTTCTTAACTATTCAAAAATTCTTTAAATAAAATATAATATGGAAGCTGTGTTCTGCATGTCAAGACCATTTTTCTGTTGAGCCTTCATAGCAAGAAAACAGGCTCAAGTAGTTAGACCTGAACAAAACCACTTTATCCACTATTTTTCCTCTAAAGAAGAGATGATCATTAAAAAGTACAATGAGTACTATACCCAGATAGCAGATATAGATTATTTTAAAAAGTAATTCAGAGAATAGACACTATCTTCTTAAGAATTTCTTGCACCTAAACCATATATATGTTTATACATTTGTGTAACATATATATACATATATATGTATACGTGTACACATATATACATATATATGTATATATGTATATGCATACATATATACACACATATATACATATATACACACATATATATATGTATGTATATATATATATGTATATATACATATATACACACACATACATGTAAGTATATGCATATATATACATATATGTGCATATATATAGCATGATGTATAAAGTATATGAAGGGAAATAAATGTAGTCTATTGCAGTTTAATTTCCCTGAATTATCAGATTACTCTTAAATAGCTCACTGGAGGTAGTAAAAATCAATAGAGAAGGATGTCAGTATGGAGATGTGGGTAGGTCTCTGAAATCTCAGGGGAGATAGGCCTGTTAATCACACATGAGAGATGTAACCATTCATGATCGACAACCATCTGGTTCCCCTAAGAAACACAGGGCCAAACCCAGGGGCACTTCAGTAAATTTTCACTGGACCAAGGATAATAAATTCACAGACAAAAACCATATTTTCAATATTGAGAAAAAGATGAAAGCTTTTGAACAACAGTGGTCATCACCTAGGAAACTGGCCAAGTAACAATTTTTAAGAAGATACCAATACAAAGAACATTGCAGCAAAATCAGTCTAACATAGAAATGCACTTTGTATCAAACTGAGTTTTTCCAGGTACCAGTAAGGCTCCATCAGTAGTGAAGTTGATTCACTCCCCAGCTCCTTCACAGATGTGTGAAAGTGCTAACTGGTCTATTCATTTTTTTTCCACAAATGCAGACTGTGTAGTGTGTTATAAAAGCTTGACTGCTAGACATTCTTAGTGGGAACAGTTAAATGAGGCCGTTTCCCTTGCCCTCTAGGCCATCTTCTTCACTCACCCCAAACATCAGCATCTCATCTTAGGTCAAGGCTATCAAATAGGATCTTCCTCTTGACATCTCTCCTCTCAACCAAGGTTGTAATGCATAGAAGACTGCTTTTTTTCTGACTTTGATCATTTAAAACTTTGTTGATTTCACCTGAAGCAAACTCACAAATGTATTCAACTATCTTGCCCAATTCCTTCCTTCTTTTCCTCCTTCCAGAGTTACATACCTGTCTTCCATCTCCCTTGTTTTCTATGGATCCGAGAAATGGCCCTAATTTGAACAAAAAAAAATGTAACATAATGCTAACAAAATTATAGCCATGTTTTTAAATGTAATTATAGGCACTTAAAAATTAATTCATGCTTAAACTTTCCTAGAAATATCCTGAATTCCATTTCAGAAGTCCTACAAAACGTCTCATATATCCCTTCCTTCTCCTTTAAGTGAACAAGCACTTTATTAAGCCATACACATTCTAAATAATTAAAACACTATGTGATCATGTTGCTGTCTTGGTCAATGGGGGCTGCTATAACCAAATATTACAGACAGACTGCAGACAACAGAAATTTATTTCTCACAGTTCTGGAGATGAGGAAACTCAGGACCAAGGCACCAGCATCTGTGATATCTGGTGAGGGCCCACTTCCTGGCTCTCGGGGGGTGCTTCCTTACGTTCTCACCTGGTGAAGAGGGGTGGGGTCTCCCTTGCCCCTCTTAAGGGCACTGATCCCATGCATGGGAGTTTGCCCCCATATCTAATCACCTCCCAAAGATGTTTTCTCCTAATTTTGTTACCTTGGGGGTTAGAAATTCAACATATGAATTTTAGGGGGAATAATCATTCAGACCATAGTAATTGCTTCTTTCCTCATTACATATAAACTCTTAAACTATATTGTGTTAATTAGACTTAGAAAGTTAAATTAAATATCTAATTACAATGTTCAAACAACTAATTCACTAGAAAACTTTTAGAAAATAACTAATTTCTAATTCAGGGACTTATATATAATGTCATTAAATCCCAGATATCAAATTCAGCCTTTAAATTCCAACCCAGTACCAAAATACTTCATATTTTTCCAGGCTACTCTTCACATTCAAGTTCTCACTAATGATGATACCAAAATAGTCCCATCTGAAGGCAAAAACGAAAACTGAAACACAAATGTGAAATAAGGAGCAAACAGAAAATGTTGGAGAAGTGCTTTATAGCTTATAAATAAATGTGGAAATACATTTTCACAGAAAGACTGATTAAGAGATTGTCAGTTATAAAAAAAGAAAAGAATAATTTGAAAGAACCATTAATAAGATTAATGTGAAAATTTCACTCCCTCTTTATCTCTAGATGTCATACCCAACCAAATAAATTAGACTGAGCTTCATTGTTGCTGTTTTTCTTTTATTGTGGTTAAGAGAACTGGACTACAATATAGAATGGGGATGACTAAATGAAGTCAAAATGAATTAAGTGAGGTTCCTAGTATGACTCACATTTAATATAAATTGAATGTCCTCTCTGTGAAACAAAATTTTTCACCATAAGAAAATGGCCCCAACTAACACTTATCAAGTGCTGCAAGAATGAATGACTTCTATGATTTTATGTCCTACTAAGGAGACAACTGACTTGGTTCACAACTCAGGGTTCACAAAAGGGTTGGCCAACCATTTTCAACTGTGATGACACATTTTATTCATTCCCGTTGGTGGCCCAGAGTGGCTTGCTAAGGAATCTGAAGTCACATGTATGATGAGTGACAAAGAGTGCTAACAACACAACACACTTCGCAGACATCTAACCCAGGACTCTTCTAGAATTAGAATTTTAGAGCAAGTAAATGGTGTTTATGTGCACCATCTCCTCCGTTCATGGAAAGTAGCAAGTGGAATCCCTTTCATGGACCAGGAAAGGTACAACACAATATGAGTGTTTTCATTTGCCATCATAGTCAACCCTGAGAATTGTTAAAAGATGCTGCTACTCAGAGATGCAGGATTTCTTTCCTTGTGTGTTCATGCTGCTTGCCTCCCTCTGTCCACTGTGATAATTGTTTCAATGTCACCAAGGAAGTCGCTGCCTCCACTGGTAGAACAAAACATATGTAATACCCAGAGTTTATATGAAAACCACTTTTCCATAGAAATAAGATAATGCATGATAATTATATATAAGCATATTTGTGTAAGTACACTCTGGTGAGTACAGATATATATATATATATATATATATATATATATATATATATATATATAATAAACAGAGTATATATCTCAAAATTAGATATGTACGTATTTAGTTTTAGTAATAGGCTTCATGATGACTTAAGTCTTAATATTTAAACTTTACACGAAATTCTCCCACGGGAAATTATAGAAAAGACCATGGATTTTCATATGAAAGGAGTCCAGAAGCCACCATTTACCAAGAATGCTGACATGTCACTTTTCTTCTTTGAGTCTTCATGTTTTCAAAATATCAAAGGCTTTCAAACTTCACAGAGTTATATAGAACAAATAAAATGAGATATTATTAAAATACTTTATGGGTTATAAAAATGCAAACAAAACAGTTATTCCAACCAATATGTTACTTTATCTTTCTTGCTTATATTTGTAAGGCTTTTATCCTCTATTGGGTTTAAAGCAGTCCAAAGAGACTCCCCAAATGCTTGGCTTTCTGTCTGAAAGCTTCAGCTGAGGTTTTTGGGTGTGCATCCTTTCTTCTGAGGACAGGCGCAGGGCAGAAGGGAAGGTGACTTAAGTGGACTGGTTGCCTGGTAACACTTACTAGGTACTGCTTTAAGGAAGTCATGCAGAGAAATATAAAAGACCAATAATACAAATCATCCTAGCTTGGATGCAGGATGCAGTGGAGGAGATTCTGATGAAGGCACTGTTGTGGAACAACAGGTTAGAACTGCTTGGAGAATTAAAATTTTAATAAAAAAGCATTACTTTAAAGTAAGGGTAGGTACTTATCCTAATCAGTGTCTTGTTAAAAAGAATACTAAGTACATGGTCTTGAAAGCAAGCTGCAATGCTTTCTAGTTTGTAATTTGCAACTACTGCCCATAATTTCAGCTAAGAGTCCATGAAACAAACAGTCGCAAATGCCAAGGAGAGTACTTTGCACACAAGGACAATTCAAATCAAAGAGACCACCACCTACACAGGTGCAGAAAGCAAGTGCTACAAGTCACAGGAACTATAATCCAGAGAAATTACTCAATTCATAGAAGGTGGAATATTTTTGCCATCTCTGTCAGTGACCATCAAACTAAGCCCAAAGGTTGGCTTTGTTTTTGTGAATAAAGTTGTTGTATTGGAACACAGCCATGTCTACCAGTTGAATATTGTCTATGAATGATATACACTTTTAGGGACAAGATTGAGTCATAATGACAGAGAGGGATAGCTTATGAATCCTAACTATTCACCATCTAGCTCTTTAAAAAATCTTAGCTAACATAATATAAATTTAACTCTTAAAATAAAATGAATCAAAGATAGGAAGATGGAAGGGCAATTCAGTAATTCCATTTGGTTGCATAATTATTGGTATTAGTTCATTCAATCAGGAAATAATGGTGACAAAAATGTGTTAGGCCTTACGGGAGATGCAAATGGACTTTGGAACAGGTGTCCTGCTGTTGTAAAGAGAGCTTGGTGCTCTGAAAACCTTAATTTGAAATCCAGCATAAAATAATTTATTTATAAACAAAAAGAAATTTCTTAGCTTTCTAATTTCCAAATGGGTATGGTCATGATCACTCTTTAAAGGAATATCTATTAAATATCTCTTTGTCCTTTCTCCTCAACTCAATGTGGAGATTGTTATAGCCACCAAGAGAGAACAGTAGTATTTAGCGTTTGAATTCAGAATTTCAAAATAATTTATATATATGACTAATACTTTACCTAATAGAGCCTAATGTATTTTAAGCATGCAAAATATCTTCTTGTAATTGCTTATTTATACTACTTGCATATTTGTATTATTTCTAAATCAATTTCATCTTGTATATTTTTATTTTCAAAAGTTTTTTGGCATTTTTGAATCCAAAACAAATTTTAATAATGATATTTTCAGAGTTTTTCTATTGAAGCAGTGCTAAAAATGGGTTGACTTTTTCCCCCTGGGGCAGAGGAGGGAGTCACCAAATTAATTGAATTAATCATTTACCTCACTACCATGTAGACCAGCCACAGATAAGACAAACTGACTTTTATAAAATCCTAGCAAACCCACCATTACAAATATTAACTGGGTCAATTTTGCCTGGAGGCAGGATTATTCTTTCCCACACTGCTTTTGTATTTCCCTTTTTTTTTTTTTTTTGCAAGTGTCACATTAACAATATATTTAAATGTCTCAGTGCTCATAAGCTGCTTTGAAAACTACATTCAAAAGTAGAATCAAGGTTTTAAGGATGCAAGGGTAGGAAGCTTGAACAAGGGTTCAAGCATGCAGCAGGAGACACTTCCTACAGAGGCAACAGGATTGTTTGAGCAGTAACATCATCAGCTCCTGTTGGACCAAGGGCTGGAGATGACAAGCAGCGCTCTCGCCCTGCAAGTCTCCAAACAGAAAGATATCATGGCTGCCTCTTGAAGTCCTTTGTTCCTCTTCTTTGAAACTAGAACCATTATAGGGTGCTGATTCTGTTTTTCTTCAGTCACCTTGATTGGCATATAAAGATATTGCCATAGGTCTCAGGACAGTTCAATTTCTATTGCCTAAAATATGCTTCCAAAATTAGAAAACATGAGCTTTAAAATAACCAAAGAAGAGTTTACAACTTTGGAAAACATAGCTATATAATTCAGAAATAACTCAAAATTATTTTAAAATTTCTCCTTCCCCAGCCTTCCTGCTTCCAATCTATAACATTTTCCAGAGGAAGACTTATAAAAGCTTCTTAACAGAGAAAAGTCTTAGGACTTAGGAAAATTATAACCATATCATACAAAACACAGAAAAAAAGAAAGGGATGCTGTTCACCCAGATTGATACATTCACATCTTCACAGACAAAAGATCCTCTTACAGAGGTCTGTCCCTAGCCCTTGACATCATGTAACCTCACAGTCATTTCTGGTCATATTTACCTGCTTTATTGTCTTCATAGTGCTTTGTCACTATCTGAAAATGAGTTGTGTTTTGTTCATTTGTTTTCCTGAATATTCCCCATCCCCTATTTAAATATAGTTACTGTGAGATCAGAGCAAAAGCCACCAGAATGGCATGACTATGGTTCAATAAAACATTGTTTTCAAATATAGTCACTGCCCTGTTTACATCATTGAACCATTTGACCTCATTAAGGTTTAGATTATATCATCCCTGGAGCTTATCCTGCATACTAACTCCTCATTATTTGACATGATAAATTTCCTTATTATTAAACTAGTTTTAGTAAGAGGGTTTTTAAAAATGCTATTACTAAGACCAAATAATACCAACCTGTTTAATTCATTACTTTATGCATATTATTATTAATAATATTCACAATACTCCTTATAAGGATGGCATTAGTAGATTCATTTTTAAGATGAGAAAAATAGAAACAAAACTTCAGAGTTACTAATTGTCAAAGCCAGCATTTGAGCCCAAATATGTCAGGCTTTTTATGCTATGATGATTGAAATTTTATTTATCTATTCCTCAGCACTTGAGAGTGGAAAAACGACTGACCATTTTTTCAGTCAGTTTCCAAACCCACAACCAAAAAAAATCAAATAGAAAGTAAGTTCATGCAGGGGAAACAGTGCTTACAAAATCTTTGGACAGGTTCCTCTGGAGGAATGGGTATTAGTGGACTGCCCTTGAACTTTTAGTTTCAAGGTTGTAGCACTACACAAGAAATCCAAAGTTTGGACAGTAACCACCATTACCAATTTCTATTAAAGCAGCCATGGGATCCTCCTCATACCAATGGCACTGGTGACTACTACCCCAAACTTCATGTTGAGCAACAAGAAATGCTCACAACTGTTAAAGCTTACCTGTCAGTAGCTACAGGTTCAAGAACATGTTGTCTGCCACACTTCTGATTTCCAAATCTCATACAGGTACATCTAAGTGGCAGAACCTAGCTGCAAAGGAGTCCAGGAAGAACATTTTTACCTCTCTTGGTGGGAGGGTCCAATGAGACTGGGAAAGATTCTCCTCAGAATGCTAAGTAAAGCTGATCCTCATAATGGCTTTCCTCTCTGTTTCCCACATCTGGAGAAGAATTAGGCCCTAAAGACAGTTAATTTAAAAAAAAAAAAACTTGAAAGGACTATTTCCTTATACCCAGTCCCATCAACTGAGCCAGGATAATGACTTCATAGTAATTTTTCACTGTACACTTGAGGAAAAGTAATGCATTCATTATTGGAATAAAAGTGGTTCGTGCGTATAAATCTTGCCCTTGGCAAAATAGATGATCAAAGCCTATGCCAATGAGAAAGATGGCAGCTCCATGATGATAACAGCCAAGTTCCATAAAGTTCTATGGAAGTAGTTTTCTTTTATCCAAAATAATTTACATTTCATAGCTCATTATTGATGAGGTATTGATTTTCTAAATAAGACTTTATGACTCCTGTAAATAAATTAGATAGGTGTTTAATTGGCCTAAAAATATATCCTCAGTTATTTAAAGCATGTGGTATTTTGTGTAGAAATACATTCCAATGATACTAAGTGACAGAACAGAACTGCCATCCAGTACAAAGAGCACTCTGGGAATTCATTTCTAAGCTCTTTACTTAGCACACTACATATTTTTTGGATAAGTAGCTCCACTTCTCTCGATCTCAATTTCTACAGCCCTGAAATTTGGGGATAATAGCATGGGAGGATTAATGAGAAAATGTGTGTGGAATGATTTGCACTTCTTGAAAAGTACTGTACTATATATTCAGGAATATTGTTATTTATGATGAGATAGTGTCGGGTGCATAAATTTAGGTTCTTTGAATTATTGGCATAGAAGAAAACAGTGAATCTAGGTCAACGGAGACCTCTTTCTCCGACTGCCTCTACAATGAATAAAACACAAAAAAACTTTTCTAACTTTCTCAGGAAAAAAATTGTCAACTTCTATAATTATTTCAATAAATAATCTTTCAGGAAGATACAATTTTAAGCTGGGTACTGTGTCCTTTTAAAGAGAAGTTTATGGGTCTCACTTTCTTACGTTTCCAAACTACCTTCTGGCAATGAGAGCAGTTCATATGCAGCACTAAACAAGTTCCAGGACTGTGCACAGAATTCAATACTGTGTGTCTTATTTTAATCTGATTTTACCAAATTTCCCATGGGCTGTAAAAGAAATATCCATAAATTTCAAGTCCAATGAGATTTCCACTGTTCCTAGAAATTAGAGAGTTAAACTGAGCTTTGTATGAAATCATTCAACAGCAAAAAAAAAAAAAAATGTCTTGCTTTAGAATCACATCACAAGGGCAGTTGTGTTCTGCAAATCAGTGGACAGCCAAGAAATAAATTTACATAAATTTTTGTAAAAACATGTGGGTGATATTGTAAAAAATAGTTATTGGCTCACTCTTTATGACCTACTGATCTATCCAATAGAAATATCTTTTTAAAAAATATTTTCCCAAAAGTGCTGTTTTTATATGTTTGTTTTCATTAAATATAGATCTCTGCTTAATTCTTTCAAGATATAGATCCCACCCACTGAACTATGCCTAGTGTAAATTTTGAAAACTGCCCTATTTTTATAAGACAGGAGAGAATGATTTACTAGCACATTTGATTTGTAAAGGTGGTATGGATTCTGTATCAATCTGTGTTTTAGTCAGGGCAAAAGTAGCTTTCAAATGTCACCTTCCATTTCAGGATGGATTACATAAAATAACAACTCTGCTCCATCCTATAAGGGATCCAGGCAGAGAAGGGAGAAGATGCTTGAATGTCTCTTGACAAGTTTTCTCTTCAAAATTGCTATGTTTATAGTAGAAAAAAAACAAACAATATTCCCTGTGACCTAGCCATTCAGAAGCTCTGACATTTGTTAATGCCACCTTCTGAACTTATATGAAAGGGTGGATAATCAGAGGGCAATGTCCACTCACATGTGACCTGAAGCTGGACATTGTGCCTCCTGCTTATCCCCCCCTAAAGCATGGACTACATGTTCCCACACATAAAATTATTTGGGGGCTTATACACTATGCATTGAGTAACTTTGTGATAGGTTCAAGAAGGAGAGTATACAAAGACGTGTTGGATACTTGATAATACACAGAATCAGATTGAGGACCCACCACAAGATGTAAGAAACTCTGCATGTGTAGCCAGCGAATTGCACTCTAGAAGGTACCACTAGATGTGTGGTCTAGGTAAGAGTGAGAAACACACTCATACCCCATACAACACACAAGATTGGAAGAGACGTTGCAACTGGCAATGAAACCACTGAAGGAAGACATCTATGGTAGGAGGAAAATGCAGAAAAAGGTAATGGTAAGAGCAAAACATACCATCTATTCCACAATCAAGTAAACTGGAAGGTTTCTGAACGTGTTTTCTAAATCTTGAGACAGATAAAGTGAGGCCAACTTGCTATGGAAGGCAAAAGTCACAGAGGAAGAAGGAAGAGCCCACACCACCTAGGACAGAAAGTGAGGTGGACTCCATTCTTGAACTCAAGAATCCTGCCTCAAAAACAAGGCAAGGCAAATGAGATTTCCCCTTTGAACCATCTTCCACAACTTAGTAAAGTTGATTAACAAGTTTAATAAACAACTTGATAAACTTTATAAAATGAGTAATTTTCCAGTGTGTGCATGATGGGGCAGTACAACTTCCAATCTGCAAACACTGAGTTATATTAATTATCTATATTTTAGAAGAATTAATATTAATATAATATCCAGCAAACAATACTTACGAAACATACACGTGTGGAAGAGACACTGCATAGTTCAATGAAGTAAATATCCCTGAATATACCACTGTAATTAATGAAGCAGATTCACAAATGGTTGACACTGACATTTCAGGCCAGCAAGCCCAGAGAGAAAGGAAACATATGCTACTTTTTGCTACGGTAAGTGTCTCATCAGAGATCCATTCAATAAGGGCTATATGAGATCATTGTTTTTCTAGAGAGATACCCTTGTGGATTTGTTGTTGTTGTTGTTTCACTGGGGATTGAACCCAGGGGTGATTCACCACTGAGTCACACCTCTAGCCTGTTTTAAATTTTTTTTTTTTAATTTTGAGACAGGGTCTTGCTAAGTTGCTTAGGGATCACTAAGTTACAGAGAATGGCTTTGAACTGTGATCCGCCTGCCTCAGCTTCCCAAACCACTGAAATTACAGGCATGACACCTTTCCCAGTGATCTCTCTGTGTTTGAGGAGGTAAAAAAAAAAAATGCTGTGCAGAGTAGGGAAAGAATTAGATGGGCTTTTAAAAAACAGGCATTTAAAGTGAAGGGGGAACTTTGAGGGACTATGTTGGGAAGGGTAACACTAAATTTTGTTGTTGTTTTGTTTTTATTTTTTTACCAGTAAATCTTAACGTGAGAAAAGAGCGCAGACAAAATGTCCAATGTTCTCTACAATACTCAGGGGGATGCTTATATATGATTTGCACATGAAATATTGAATTTGAAAAAATCTTATCTTGAATTCCCAAGCCATTTGTAGAATGCAGTGCAGTACATTAATGTGGTAGAGGGGACATAAAACAAACAAACCAACCCTCTACACAAGTACCCATGGGAGATGAAGAACAACCTCGAAGAACTTCAAAAGAGATAAAAAGAAAAGAAAGCTCTCTCCCAATGTATGCAAACCTGTATTTTCTAAGCAAGGACAGGATTATAAGTAGGCACAATAAGATTTGGTAATCAATGCAAAACTCTATGCCTGCACGCCAACCTGCCACACACAGACCAGCTCAGTTTCCACTATAAATATATATTCATTTGGCTTACGTGTTTTGTTCTCTTCAATAGCCAAACTTCATATTTATAAATTAAGCTTTATAATAAGATACTTATCCATTAAAAAGAATAAATTTATGCTTTCTTAAGAGGTGGAGAAAATATGAGGGTATTTAGGAGAAGGTGAAATTGGTTAGGGAAGGCATTTAGAATGAAGTAAAGAAAGGAATTTACAATAGTTTTATTCCTGGATTGCCAAGAAGAGTTTTAGAGTTATCTATACAATAAGAAATCACATGGAACTTCCTTTCATCAGAAAAAAATTTCATCTATTAAAATTTTAAAGTATTATTTTTGGTATGTATTTAAATATTAATAATATGTTTAAATACTACCCTGTTGATAAGTAGTTTGCTTTCAATCATTTTCTATAAGAAAAAATATTTTTATGAAAATACTTGTGCATATATCCTTGTATTTTTGTATTTCTGAAAGAAAAAAATCGTAGAAGTGGAATTACTGAGTCAAAGTGTAATTGTATAAACAATCTTAACATATCTTCATATATCATTCTCCATAGAAGTTACATCAAAGTATCTGTGATCTTTGATATATATGAGCATCACATTCCTACCAACATACTCTGTAATCAAATTTTTCATCTTTTTCAGTCTGATAAGCAAAGTGATATTTCCTTGTAGTTTTTATTTACCTTCTGTGAAGTTTCCCATTAAAAAAAAAACTGGGTGAAATTTTAGGAATCATAGTCTCTTTTATTTAGAGGCTATGATGATTGTTTCAATCAACTCTGGCATTTTATTTTGCTGTGGAGCTAAGCCTGCCCTGATTTTTTCTACTAGAAGGGATTCAACTTTTGGCCTGATGAAGAGTCTTTCATTCTTCCAAGCCTTCTAACTTTACTAGAATGCACTTTTTAAGCATGACTATTTAAATTTTTTTATATAAAGAACTTCTTTTGTATTACATTTTCAAATAGAATTGAATCATCTACCTCTTTTCTTACTTCTATCAGCTTATATTTCTTTTTGTTTTGTTTTCATACCTTTTCTGAACTCTTGTATGTCTTCTTTATGTTTTTGTTTTATGAAAGCAATTGCTTGAAGTTTTATTTTAATCCCATTACTAAATTTAGTAGAATTTTTTACTATTCAGTGAAAAAGTTTTATTGTACAGAGAGTATTCTGTATCTGCCATGTTTTTAATATTTCTATCCTTCTTTTTATTTTAAACAATAAGTAGTATCCTGGTTGTGGTTTTCTTTTTGTTTTGGAGTTCATCTTTTTTATTTGAGTAAAAATTCTTAGCTGGTTCCTTTCAGAATATGTGAACAGGGACAGATTTATGTTTGAGACTAGAAATAGTTATATATGCTATTGAAACCTTCCTTCTACCTACTCTACCAAAATCAATTCTGTAGAGCTGCTCACAATGCAGTTTCCTTATGTCCTCCACCTCACTGATATCCCTACACCTACAAATTGCAGGCTATCTGTAACATTATTCATGTATCCACATAGTTTTTCCTATTTTCCTCAGAACTAGAGTCATGGATGTTCCTACAGATAGTCCCTAGATACTGTTCCTGTTTTTGTAAAGAAAAAAGCTTTACTTTTGCAAGAGCAGTAAGTTTACTTTACCAAGATTTTCTTAGCTCTAGAGTTATGGGCACTGGTTTCCTGTGTCCTTCTCCCTTCTTATTTCACCTGTATTGGTTTGAGCAGTCCTCCTTCCTATTTTGTAAAGATCTAAGGAATGTTTTTCTTTCAACAAAAATAATTTGCATCTTTGTTTCTTATTTTTCTGGTTACATTTTCATAATATTTGAGAGAATAGTGAGAAATGTGATTATAATCAGTCATATTAAAAGTAAAAGTTTCTTCATGTTCTTTCAAGGTAATTTTTTTTTTTGCTATACTTTATTTCTTTTCTTGTAATTGGTCTAATAAGATTATATACTCTACTTGAGTCAATTTTAGTATTTAAATTTTTCTAAAAAAATGCATTTCATCTGGATTCTAGATTTTTAAGTGTATGTATTGATTTATATATGCATATACTTTTTTTCATTAAATTTTTCTTCTTAATTTTAACTATATTCTCTTTTCTTCTAAGCTAACTTGTAAAGTAGATTGGAATGGATCTTTTCAAACTACCAAATATTTTTAAATTGATTAATATTGAAAAAGTTCACTATTTTTTATTTACAAATTATTCTATTTTGCTTGCATATTGCTTATTATTTTCATATATTTTGAGTATAATACTTTAAACTATGCTGTTTTTAATTGTTTTGAGGATTGTGAAATTTATTCTGAGTATTGCTTTTATTGTATCAGCTTTTTAAATGTTAATAATATTATATGTAATTACAATTTTTGAAAATATATTGGATGACAAACTTCTCTGGTTTGATGAAGAGTAATAGGTGCTGACCATCCCTGCAATATATAAAAGTATACTCTTAAGATTTTGACTATTGAATTAGAAAGATATTGATAAAAAATAGACCTACAAATCATACTAGACCAATATGTCACGTAGGTTACTTAACATATGTAAGCATATAGTACATAAAAAGAGAGGCATTTTGAATCAGGAAAGAATAGAAGAGTGTGGGAATAATTGTTACGCTATTGGAGGAAAGGGGTAAAACAATGTAAATTTTCATCTCACATCAAAAAGGAAAATATAAATGGATTTGGGGAGATAGAAACATTATTCTAGTTAGAAACATTATACGTTTATTTGGGGCTCTAATTATGCATCCAAAAGGGCAAACCATATAAAACTTTACAAAGAAAATTTTAAGTCCAATACTATGTTTTATTTTATTTAGTTTTTGGTACTGAGAATTAAACCCAGAACTCTACCACTAAACTACATCTTCAGTTCTTATTTTGAAATAGGGTGTCACTAAGTTGTTGAGGCTGGCCTTGAACTTGCAATCCTGCCTTAATCTCCTGAGTTGCTGGAATTACAGGCATGCACCACAGCACCCAGATCCTCCAATGCTTTCTTTCAAAAACACTTTGAACAAAATATGAAAGCCATTGGGTTGAAAGCCTTATTTAACAAAGATCTCATGCAACCAAAGGAAAAACACAGCTCTAGTAAATGGACCAAAGTCTTAATTTGTTATACATGATGACAGAATGCAACTCATTTCATATTACATGTATAAAGCACAATTTTTCAAGTCACTGATTGTACACAAAGCATTTTCACACCATTCGTGTCTTCATACATGTACTTCAGGAACAATGCCTAGCTCATTCTTTTAAATGTAGGATTAATTCTTCAGCTAAATGAGACAAAAGGGCACTTACAGATGGTGACTTTATACTAAGTGAACCCACAGATAAATTCTGTGAAATCCACAAATAACACACTCATAGAATTTTGAAAATGCTTTGAGTACTAGTGTTTGTATAAACTGAGACTTCCCATATTTATTTTATTGAAGTTTAAACACAAATTAAGGATGCTGCTTTAATGGCAGATCTGCACGAAGTAAACTGGGACAAGAGGTTACTCAATTGCCGAGAACAGGGAGAATCTGTCTATCATCCCTGTCAATAACAATTAGTCCTTTCTGAAAGGGTGTTGTAGATATGCAGTCAAAATGATCCTTTAAGGGAGGATATAATTTGGCTTACAGAAATCCATTACCAACAAATAACTGCTTGTGCAGGAAAAATACAACAAAGCTCATACTTGGAAGTGATAATCACAGTAAACAGCAACCGTGCCTAGACTGGGTCTTACGTGAGAAACTATCATATCGCCAATTAACCAGCATTTTCTCAGTATGATGACACTAGGAAATGGCTAAATACAAAATTGGAAGGAGAAAAGGAATTGTTCTCAATCTCCTCTCCTCCCCTCTCCTGCCTCCACCATCCCCCAGACAAACTGCACAAGAGAAAAACCTAACAATCCTGTAAGGATGATTTTCCTGGCTCAGTTTCATGAGAGACCTGGAAATAATATAGCATCAGTTTATAAACCAGACAGGACTCGGCCTGCTGTGTCAACAGAGAAAATCAATCCAGGAGTCCCAACCCTGCTTTGTGGCCTTTAGGGCTGCTTCAGAAATCAATCCCAGAGAAGAAGAAAAGGGCACTGCCATGAGGCTCAGAACACATGCCTTAAGTCGACAGCTGCATAGCTTGATTCCCCCTGGGACCTGGCAGTTTGGGCTCTAACTGTGCACTCTGGAAGGGAAAACCATGGGGACCAGTACTTCTGAGGTGATGGCCATTTTTCTTTTCCTGTTGATATTTTTTGAGAACCTATCATGGGTCAGTCATGAGCTAAGGTTTTACCTACACTATCTCATTTAATCTCCACAATAGCTCACTCAAGCAAATGCTATTATCAGTCTAGAAGGGGATAAAGAGAGATGGTAAGTCAGTTGTCTATGGTCCTGGCCTAGTGTTTGGAAAATAAAACCTTTTCCTGATAGCCTTGTGTCAGTTTGCTCAGGCTGCCTTGACCAAGTACACAGACCAGTGGTTTAAACAATAGACATTTATTTTCTCACAGTCCTGGAGGTAGAATCCAAGATCAAGGTGCAATTATCTGAGGTCTCTCCTTGGCTTATCTTTTCTCGCTCTTGATGTGGTCTTCCCTCCATACCTGCCTGTGTCTTAATCTCATCTTCTTGTATGTGGGGATTAGGGAACACCTTAATGAGCTCATTTAATCTCATTTATCTCTACAATCTCCAAATGTAATCACATTCTGAAGAGCTGGGGTTATTACTTCAACATAAGTCCCATAACGTGAGAGGGGACAACTCCATTCATAACATTTTTTTGTTACAAGTTTTACAGACCCATCATTTTATCTTTTATAAAACAATGATAAATCATAGGTCCTAAAGCCTGTAAATCCAACTCTCTGCTTATCTCATAAAAATACCTAATTGTGGCTGGAGAAAGGCGTACAATGTAACAATTGTTCTCACTTTGCATGTTCTTGACACTCAAGGTAGTCAAGATCACCCATCAGTCATAGACTAATTATCCATCCCCTGTACTCTCCAACTTCAGATTGCATCAAAATACTCTGGGAGGCTTGCTGAAACACAGACTGCATGACCTTCCCAGAGGTATGATCCAGTAGTTCTGAAGGAAGACCTAAGAATCTACATTACTAGCAAGTTCCCAGGTGATTCCAATACCACTGGTCTTTGGACCACCCTCTGAGAACCGTTGTTTTAATTCATTCCCAGTCTACTCTCTGAGGTCGTTCTTTCATGCTTCATTTCATTTACATCTCCAATGTATGATTCCTCATTGTCACCGTCGGCTCGTGATCTTTTCTCTTTCACTGAGAGAGCTGAAGCACTTAGAAGAGAACATCCCCAGACTTCCAGCACTGCACCTCCTCTCCCACCCAGGAATCTCTGCACTCACTTTGCCTTCATGGTTGTTTTGAAGATGAGCTACCAGAGGTCTTCTCAGAGCCAAGCATTGCAAACATACACTACACTGGAGCCCTGCTGCCCTCTTAGGGGCCTCACTCTCAGTATTCATTCCCTCCTGTTTCTCTCACACTGTCGACCATTTCCTCTTACATGGGGTGGATAATTAGTCTATGATTGGTGGGCGATCCTGACTACCTTGAATGTCAAGAACATGTAAAGTGAGAACAATTGTTACATTCCTCATCAGCACCCAAGCTGTCAGTTCTCTCATCTTTAAAAGCTTAAGCTAAATCAAAACTAAACCACAAAAATCAAAACCTTTCCTCCCACCCATGGTCACTCCATTTCCTGTTGCTTTTACAGCAAAATACCTGGAAAGGGTGATCTAGATTTAGTCACTCTAGGTGTTCACTCTTCCTCTGGTAGACCTTTTGCAATAAGGCCTTAACTCCTACCATTCCACCAAAACTGCTCTTACTAAGGTCACAGATAAACTCCATGTTGCTAAATCTCATGATCCACATTTGATCCTCTCATATTTTACCCCACTTGACAGATAGAACACTCCTTCTAGATACCTTTTAATTCACTGGTAGCTCAGTTTCAGGTGTTCATGGGTGCTTATCTTCTCTAATACTTCTTAGCCCTGGACTGACTTGTCCCAATCTGTAGCGGCCTCTTCTATCTACTCGCATTCCTTTGGGAACCTCATCTAGTCTCAGTCTCTATGGGTATGATAGCCAAAATTACATCTCTAAGTCCTGGATTCTCCTGTACCTTAGACTCCAACTCCACATTCAATGTTTTCATTTAGATCACTTAAATTTTTCAAAAGTGACTCTTGATGTCCTCAAAATAGGATCATCTCCTGACTTTCTGCCTCAGTGAATAAAAATTTCACCCTCCCCAGTACTTAGGAAACAAACTTTGGAACACTTTTCACTGCTCTCCTTTTCACTTGCCCTGTACATTCAACTCAGTGGGATGTCTTCTTGGGCTTATTCAAAAATAAATCCAGAATCCAGTCACTCCTCATCTCCATTGCTCTTCCTGTGGTCCAGGCTCACTCTATTTGAGCAATAGTTCCGTAACTGTTTCCTATTTCCATTCTTGCCCCCAAGTATTCTATTTTCAACAAAGAAGACTGAGCAATCCATTTCAAACATAGGTCAGGTCATGGTATTTCTTTCCCAGAAATCCTGTAAGTTCTTCCTCACCTTCCTGCAGGGTGGAAAGTCCAAGTTCTTACAATGGCCTGCAAGTTCCTTGCATTAGCTCTCTGACCTCCTCTTTTTCTTCTCTTCCTGTGCTACTCTGCTACTGCCACGTCACCTTTCTTGCAGTTTCTTGAAAATAGAAAACATGCTTCCTCCTTTGGGGTTGTATTTTAGTTGTTTCCTTTGCCTGAAAACTTCTGTGTGTAGTTATTTTGGTGAGGGCTATAGAATAGGCCTACCTCTGATCATTCTGTGTAGAATGCCCACAAGACCCTTCCTGGCATTCCAAACCCCATTTTCTTTGTACTTTTTTTAAATTTTAAATATTTATTTTTTAGTTGTAGTTGGACACAATACCTTTAGTTTATTTATTTATTTTTATGTGGTGCTGAGGATCAAACCCAGGGCCTTGCACATGCTAGGCAAGTGCTCTACTGCTCAGCCACAACCCCAGCCCTTCTTTGTTCTTTTGAACATACTGCATTATCTATGCATTTACTATGTCTACTGTTGGTCATTTGCCTCCCCTTGTTAGTATGCAACTCCACAAGGTGGAGGTCTTTGGTTGACTGGTGTATCCTAAGGATCTAGGTCAGTATCTGACTTGTATTGGGAACTAAGTATTCATCAAATTATTGGATAAATGAATGTGAGAATCATATTTAACTTATTCTTTCTGGTCACTAGAGAAATGGGTCTCTGACATCCCAGTAACATCAAAGCTCTCTGAAAAAGCTAGAAATTAATGGTTCATAACTTTTTTGTGTGCGATGGACCCTACTGGCAATCTGCTGAAGCCTGCAAATCCCTTCTCAGAGAATATTTTTAAATGAACAAAACTAAATATATAAGATACGAGTCAGATCAATTATATTACATCTTATTAAATTAATAAAACAAATCTCCTTGTAGTTTATAGTAATGCATATACCTTGTTATCCATAAAATGACAACATCTAGCAGTGGGTCTAATTACAACCATAATTTTAAAGCAGTCAGAAGTGTAAATGATATTTCAAGATATCCATAATAACTATAATGTGATATAAATCTATCCGTGATTCCCGTCATGAACAAAGACACAGGTGCTGTGGTTTGTTGCTATATTCATAAATAAACACATTAAATTTTAGCTAGTAAAAAAAATCAAAAAGTTGTATTTTCTACAAAAGTTTAATAGAACAGGACTTGCAAAGAGTAAAATTAAAAGCAAGTTCTTCCTTTCAACTCCCCCGCAAAAAAAAAAAAAAAGCTATTGAATTACTGTGGAAAAGGCAATTGTAAGAGATTTGGAAAAATAATAACAATCTGGAATAATTCAATGCCAAGGTTGTCTCTGCAAGCATCTGTGTTTATTCTACTTTAACAAAATTAAATCTTCAAATTATCAGTTACTGTTACTGTACATAAGTTCTCTAAATAAGATATTGTGTAACTCTCATGTAGCTGATGAATTAGACAAAAATATTTTCCTTTTATTTATTTAATTTTTTGAATTCACCAACAACCTACCAATCCCAATTCAAAGGTCAAAAAATTTTATAATATTTTTTTCTCCTCTTCAAATCTTTACCAGATGCTTTTCCATCTCAAACCACATAGACTTTATGAAAATTAGTATCTCTATTTCAGGTCTGGGTGGATCAAATTAGATTCCCTTGTATTTTCACTCTTGAAATCATATCCTGAACTTCTCCAGTAGTCCATTTATCAGGAGCAAATGTATAACTTCAGAAGGGCATCTGTCTCATGATTGCAGTAGACTTAGTGTATTGAACAGGATAGTATTACTGCTGTGTGCTCAGTGCATACCACAGTGTAATATTGTTATGTACCCCTTTCTCAGTGTTCTGTTGTTTTACATCTAATGCACACATTAAGTTTTGTTGTATGCCCAGTGCATAGAATAGCATAATATCGCTGCTGTGTACTCAATGCAGAACACAGAGTAGAATACACAATACTTGTTAAAATAAATGAATTAAAATGAACACAGTCTCCCTTTCATGCCTGATCTGTGAAGACTTGATTTGTAATAGGATTTTTACCTATTATTTTAAATAAATTATGAATAAAATTTGAAAAAAAGTTCTTAATTTTATTTTTAACATGGTATATACCCATAGCTATCACCTCCATCCATTGAAGCTTTTTAGTGTCGTCAGTGATTTTTTAAAGACTGTACAAAGTTGATGAAGCAAAGATGAAGAATCATGCCCCTGATTTGTGAGTTCCACCACTCTTAGCCTTCCATTATGCTTCCAGTGTTTATGCAAAGTTTTGCCAAAATGTGGGTCACATGCTGTTGTCACATGGTGGATAAGGGTGTGATTCTGAGACAGGTGCCACCAGACACCAAAGATACAAAGCTCTTTAATATAGTAAGTTTTAGATGTTATCCTCACAGAAGAAACAGCCGCCACAGAGGAAGGACAAACCTTCCAGGGTCTCACTCCTACAAATTCTGGCAGTCACCAAGATGAGGCCTCATTGAGTTCTTGGAAAAAATGCTCTTTTGCCAGTCTAAACCATTCTGAAGCTTTATTGTAGCTCACCAAAGGCAGGTACCTAGCAATCTGGTGAAGGATTTATTGAAAATGTAGGTAAAGTTTTGTTACCCTGTGAGGATTCCCCTGGCAGGCAGAGCTTTAGAAGCTCTATAAATATTTATTGATTAAATGAGTATGTAAACAAATGAGAAAAAAAAAGCTCAAAAAAATAAAAACCACGGAAACAAAATGCATATTTAATTGTCTTAACTGATAAATATCCTGAAAGAGAAAATTTGGCTGCGAATGATCTTTATAAGTGAATATATGCAACATTAAAAATGAATAATTTAAGATAAATTATTTCCCCAATAATTTTAAAAGCTTTCAATGCAATGAAAAAAAGTCATGAGATTATGTAATTAACTTGGCAGATACCCTACTTCTCTTGAACTGGAATATTAAAAGCCCAGGAATTCAGGAAAATGATTAAGTGATCCAAAAATAGCCTAAAGGAAAGACTCAAATTGTATGCTTGCTCTGTCTCATCCTGTCAGGCCCTAAGCCATGTTAGAATGCAGCCAGAGGGCCCTCATCAAATGCCAGTACCTGCCATGCTCTTAGAATCCTCAGTCTCCTGAACTGTAATGAATAATTACCTTTTCTTAATAAATTACCTAATCTTAGTATTTTGTTATAGCAACAGAAAACACCCTAAGACAGTAGGGGAAAATCCATTAATACATAATTAGTCTACAATCAATGCTTCATGAGTTTTATTATTCTACATCAACTTACACAAGGAAATGAAAGAAATTTCACCATGTTAGAGACAGTATCTTGGAGAAATTGGATACTTTCTACTAGATGAAGAAATACACGTCTGCGGTATTATCTTGTGCCTATATGTAGACAGTCTTCTCAATCTGTATCATGTTTACAATCTTTTCACTACACAGTTAAGTTGTGTAAGGGAAGAAGCTGTGGTGTCACACCCTAAGACATCCTAGTCACCTAGTCTTTGCCTGGTTCAAAATAAGCTCAATAATATTAAATTACAAGATTAAATATTGTTCTCTGAATCTTCAACAAACATCAGACTCAACATTTCATTGTCCTGTTGTTACCTATCTTTGCTGATTGCTTCATGCCCTACTCATTAGTCAAAGGCAAAAATACTGACTTTATCAGTGACTGGATATTTTCCTCCTTTGAAATCCATACTAAATTAATTACCAAGTCCTACAGATTCTTTGCCAATTTTCTCTAAAACATAAGTTTGAGTTTCATTGTTACCCCAGTTTAAATTTAGACCCATTCAATGTTCCAATATAATACCTTCTTCAGTGCATTTCACTAGAAATCTGGCAGTGTTTCCTCTCCAAAGAGTGGATATCAAATCTCTCTCTTCTTTCTCCCCAGTCTACCTCTGCTTGATTTTTAATGGTTCCTTCTTTTCTATATTATGTAAATGCTCAGCATGTACCATGAGGCTTCACAGTCTGCCTCAAAATATCAGTTTCTCCCTGAGCTTTTGCTAGATTTTTCTTATGCCCTATGCTCCAACCAAATGTATGTTTTTAGTTCCCCAGAAGCAGAACTGAGACAAAGATTTGAGTACAGATGCTTTATTATTAAGGAAATCATCCCAAGAAGTAGCAATAAATGTCTGGGGAAGGAGAAGGGAAGGAAAGAAAGTCAATAAGGTGTGTATTATCAAGCAGGTTATAGAAGTAGGGCAACTGAGTTCAATTTCCCTGGGGAATCCTGAAAGACAATGAGAAACGCTTTTCCCAATAATTCAATCCCCAATTCTACCTGCTTCCCATGGCAAGGAAGGTGAGGTGTTTATTCTTTAATCCATTTATCACTGGCCAAGAACTGCTCTGGGAACATTCACCACCTATCCTTTCTAACCTGCCCATTGCATGCATGGATAAAATGTTGTGGGTGGGAGGATTACAGGTGCTTCTAACAGAAGGCATGTAATTGAAATGGTGAATGTCAAGGAAATATGGTTGGGCAATAATGCAGGACTCATTCAGTGCATAAGGTACACAGCATCACTTAAACCTCTTATCACAGTGCTTACACTGCTACTTGTATAGGGTTTGCTTCTTTGTTATTGTTGTTGCCTATAAAATTCAATCAAACTTTCACCCTAAGGTCAAATGTCACTCAGATTTAATTCCTGAGGAAGAATTAACGACTTTTGTACTTCCAATAAAACTTCCTTGTGTTATGCATTCACTGTCAAAGGATATGGCTGAGGGGAGGGTGGCTATAACTGGTGATTGCAAAACATAATTCTGAGTTAGAAACTAGGCTTCTGTTTCTAATTACATTACAGTTGGCCCCGGATATCCACAGACTCCATATTCATGGCTTCAGTCGACCATTGATTAGAAATATTGGAAAAAAAACCCATTGTGTATATATTTATATTGAACATATTCTGAGTTTTTTCTTGGCATGGTTCCTTCAATAATTTATTATAATAACCATTTACATAACACTTACATTGTACTAGTTACTCTAAGTAATATAGAGATGATCAGACATATGTAGAGGACACATCAGTTATATGCAAATTCAATATGATTTTATGTAAGGGACTTAAGCATCTGCAGATGGTGGTCTGTGGGAGGTCCTAAGACGAATTCCCTGCATATACCAAGGCGAGACTGTGTTTTATGATAAATGACTTATTTCTAGATACAGCACCCCTTCACTCTTATCCAAAGCAGGGGAATATTTCTATGTGAGTCTTTGCCTGTATTCTAACAAGTGTCATCTTAGAGAGAAAAAGAAAGGATCAGGAAATTGCTGAAAAATAATGCTGCTATTCAGTGAGAGAAAACATAGTCATCCTCCTTGGGAGATACTCTGAAGATGCTGTTCAGAGTCTGGTTGGATAATAAAACGAAAGAAAGAAAAATGCAAACTGTTAGATTTCAGTTAAATAACTGTGTTTATTGCAATTTAATTTAATAGTTATTCATTATTCAGTCAACTATTTGGTGCAAACAGATAAATATTCTCCCACTTGTTAGTCCCTGGGGGCTTTCTTAATCCTATCTGGATTTACTTTCTGTGAATTTCTGAGTAATCAGAAGTTATAGGTTGGATACATCTTGTGCGAGGGACACCCATGGTGTAACTGCTTCATTTTTTCTTTTCATTTCAAAGGAAATGGTCCATCCAAAGTGAAAATTGTTGTGCTTTTCTCGTGGTTGAGGATGTTTTCCTCTTTGCTGGTGTTGTTATTGTTGCTGTTGTTTTAATCAGATAGTTATTTCAAACAGAAGCAATCAAGTTTCTTTTTTCATTGCCATCTTTCTCTTCCCCTCCTATTCAATACATGCTGTTAAGAAAATACCCTTGTTAGGGCTGTGATTCATCTGTGTGTGTGTTTGTGTGTGTGCGTGTGTGTAGCTGCAGCAGCTGAGCAGATCATCATAAAGGAATCTTTTCAGATGGGCTCTGTAAAACTAAAATATCATAAGAGAGATGTCAATGCCCCAGGGTCACAGAGATTTTGTGAGTTCTAATATATCTTTGTGAGAAAGGAGGATACATTTGTACTCATTAGCCATGAAGAAAGAGAATGTGTAATCCCAAACTCCACAACCTGAAAGTGTCCTACACATCTCCATCTGTCCCTAAAATTGAAGCAACAGTCAGTCTCTCTTTTTCTCATGTATATATTAGTTGTAGACAAGTTTTTCTTTTTCTCTCTGCAGATAGGAAGTGTGCCTCCTCTACCCAAGTAGCACAGAGAATCCCCACTGCAATGGACATGAGTGGGTTTCCAGATGGACGGCTCCCATGTTCACAAGCTACCACTCAAGCAGGCTTTGATTTTCAGACTGAATCCTATCCCTCCACTGGGAATAAAACTATGAGGGAACGGGTCACAGGACAGTGAAGCATGATTACAGGAAGACTGAAGAAAAATCTAAAGGAAAGTGCACTATTCAGAGAATTCAGATCAAGAAGTCCAGTGAAGGTAGAAAATGGCCATCAACTTGTCCAAACCTACATTCCGAACATTGGCTAGTGTGCTACTGAGAATGCTTCTTTTCTATACAAAGGATAGTTATATTATATACATTGGTCAGTTCTGTTGGTGATTAGAACAACTTGCCCAAACTCTGTGATAATGAGTCACAGTCAAATGAAGGACAAAGAAAGAAGGTGTTGAATCCTATGTTCTTTACTATAGTAGAAAATTTCCTGCTTTTAAACAAAGTCAATGCAATTGAATAGACTACTATTACATATCATTTATAGATGTTTCTATTCTTGTTTTGGCCAAGTAGAAAAATAGCTCTAAGAAGAGGAAACCAAAGGGAGAGATTATGTTCTCTTCCTTAGACTTCCTTTAAGAGGAATCAAAGGAAGCACGATTGTTAAAAGGTAGACAAATATTCCACGGGTGCTATGAACTTGTTAGAAGTTATAATTTAGGAGTTTCTGTTCAAAAATGTTCCAGCCCACATATTGAGAGCTCATTATGAGAGTGTGAACTACCCAGACCTGAAGTTCCTGAGTGCACTCAAATCTGACAAATATAAGCAATTTGTCAGTCAGAAAGGGCACCGTTGGGTAACTGGGGACACAACCTAGGTGCCCCAAATCTAATCCAAATTAATTAATTGAAAAGCTCAAGATCCTTAGAGAAAATTAGAGGGTTTTAAAACCTAAGACTCACTGAGTCAAAGTTCTCACAATAGGTAAAAACTTCTGAAGGAACAATTTGGTCAAGTGATATTTAGCTATGATATCTGGTACATATGGATGTGTTTAAAAAAGAGAGCAGAAAAGAGGCAGCATAATGAAAGAATAAAACAGAAAAGACATGAATCTGCTTATGACTCCACAAAAATTTTTAAAAATGAATAGAGTCCTTCCCTAATGCAATTTTGGTCAGCTTCAGATAAGACTCATGTAGTTTTGTCCACTCATTTATTCCCCCTGGCACAGTAGCCTCTCAGTGCCTGTGACATGCCAGACACTGAGGCTCCAGAGCACAAGGCCAAACAAACCAGTTAGGAAGCACAGTTCAGTGTCAGGAGATCTGATGTCCTTAGGCTCTGGAAACTTAGTGACAAACAACCACAGGCTGTCCTTCTAAGCACTTAATCTATTGAAAATCCTTAGCTATATTTTCTCACACCCCAACCCCAGGAACCTTTTGATTAATTCATTATTATTTCCCACTAATTCTAGCTGTCTTACAAATCCCCACTCTCCTTTCAGGACATATTACCAAATGCCAGCCTTTGGGAAATCTTACTTCACCTTTCCAGGTGGTGGGCACTTCCTGCTCTTTGGTCTTATTCACCATACATGTGACATTTCTCTATTTAAATGGTCTTTCTTTTCCCTCACTGGACTGGGAGCTTCTAAAAGCAGAGATTATGATCTACTTAATTTAAGCCTCCCCAGCATATTGCATAGCTTCTGAATCAAAATGGATATTTTCAGAAGTTTAGAAAAGAAACTGGTAGTCAAAGTGATAATACCACTTTTCCCAACTAAAAAAGTGATATAAACATGGGAAAATTCTTTGTACAAAGTAACCCTCCGAACAATTCCTCAACAAGCAAGCATTGATTGTTTGCTAGCTTACACTAAGCACACAAAGTGCAGGATTTATATGGCCAAGGTTATGCAGCTGGTGCTTTCTGGGCCTTTATTAACGGTGTTCCAGAAAATAAAATAATCCTGTCTCCTTCATGTTAAATATGTTTCCCAGGAGCCTTCAGGTTCCTTGGAATTTCTATTAATAATTCCATTTATCCTAGTAATACAATACATGTCAAACATCACAGTGTCTATGAGAGATTAATCACCTAAGTTTGTCTTGACATAAGAAAAGAAAAGATTGATGAAAAAAAATCTCTGGAAAGGATTTTTTGATGGCAAATTAAGATTTCAAGGTGAATTATAAAGAGCAATTTAAGACCTGGCACATTGCCCTGTGAAGTTCCTTTTAGGCGTTACCCAGCTCTCCACGTGCCCTAGATTCACCCTGTGTCCTGGGGCTTCAGCACTTGAGTTCTGTATGTAGGCCTTACATGCACAAGTCCTGTCTTGCTTCCAGCTCTCTAGGTATTTAGTTATATTTCTTTCTTCTTCTGTGTTGGGTTTTGAGACGTACCTTTTAATAGCATAACTTCTAATTCTGTTCCAGCTAGTTTTCCTCAAGTTACTTCAGGTTAATTTCCTACATAGGACCCTCTACCCAAGGAATTCTCCTTCACTCAATCAGAATAAGGAGACATGTAAAATACAGTGGATGACCTCATCATAATGTCCACACTCTGAGCCCAGGAAGTGAGCAGCTCATGGGCAGTCAGTAAGTACTCAATAAATTCCTAAAATTTAACTATGTGTTCATTTTTTACATGATTACGGTCACACAGGGCCAGAGATTGTAAGAAATCAATGAAATAGGGTTTTATTTCTAGTATTAAGAACACACATACACACACACACACACATAAACAGAGCAAGGAATGAGGTACAAGAGGAAGTGAAGTGGGAGTGAGGGCAAGAAAATAAAAAGGAAGAAACAACAATAAAAAAATAAATAAACAAACAAACAAAAAACAGTAAAGAGATAGAGGTAGATTTGGAGGAAGGTAGTAGAACTTAATCTCAGGACCTTGCATTTTCATTGGTGTCTTCCAAGGCCAGTACCTAATTTTACATTTACAACCTTACATTCCACTTCTTAAAGAGGGTGCTATAAACTATATATCCTTAGAGCCCCACAAAAATGAGATCTGCCCCTAATAAAAGACAAGAGCAGTTATTCATGCTGTCACTCAGGACACATTTATTGAGCATTGGGTCTTTTATTAGCTGTTGGAAACCCAAATTCAAATAAGAAAATATCATAAACATATTATTTATCGATGATTTTATTCATATCTCATATTTGCCTATTATTTCAAAGTATGCAAAGTATCCATGCCTCATCAGTTGATCAACACTATAAGACAGGGAGTGGATCTTCACAAAATTTGACTGAGAAGCTATTTGTGCAGAAACTGAGGCACCCAGAGGGGAGACAGCATTATTGTAGAAACAATAATGCAGCTCCCCATGATAATCAGACCCTAAGTCTCCAGACCCTAGAATCTTATCTTACCTGACAACATGGATTCTGCAGATGTGATCAAGATTAGGGACTTTGAGATGGGTAAAGTATTCTGGCTTTTCAAAATGGACCCCAAGTAATTACATGAGTCCTTCAAATGCAGAGCCTGTTTGAGCTAAGAAAGGTTAGAGATATGAAGAAGAAGAAAGGATAAATGTGAAGTACAGGAGGGACAAGATCCACAGTTGCTGACATTGAAGATGGAAGAAGGGCACCACAAGTCGAAGAACCCAAATGACTTCTAGAAGCTGGGAATGGCCTTCAGCTAACAGCCAGCAACAAGATGAGATTCCATTCCTACAGTCATGAGGAACTGAATTCTACCACATCTCAAATGAGCATGAAGATAGATCCTCCCCTGGAGCCTTCTAAAAGGAAGTCAGCCATGCTGCTTCTTTGATTTTAGCCTGATGAGACTCAAGCCAGACTTCTGACTTACAGAATCATAAAATAAATGTGGGCTGTTTAAAGCTGCTAACTTTGTGGAAATTTTTATAACTGTAATAGAAAATTAATACAATCCTATTTAAATCTAACATCATAATGCTGGGCATAGGCAGGACCGAAACCTGAGCTCCTGACAATGGGTCCACCTCTGATGAAAGACTGATTCAATGGGGGCAAAATAATACAAAGGAATTGCCCAAGCATGGAAGTCCAAGAAATGAAATGCTAGATAAGGAAACCAGAAGAAAAGTAAAGTAGAATCAGTAAATACAGCAAGCAAGAGCCTTTGACTAGAGTCAAAGTCTGTGCCAGTCAAGTAGACCCTTACTTTTCCTCCCGTGGCAACAGTAACTGCAGGGAACCTAGAAGGTAATCAATCAGTCCAAGGCGTGGACTCTCAAAACCTGCCATGCAGGAAACTCATTTTGACTTCAGAACTCCTAACAAGACTCAAAGTAGGCTATTTAAACATGTTATTTTTAGAAGAGTATTCAAACCTACCAATTTTTACAAAATATTTGAGAAACATATTTTAGAGGACTTTTTTTTTTACTTCTATTAGTGAACTTTTAAAAATTTCATTAATTTTGGATAAAAACTTCCAAGCACTCACAAAGAAGATATGTGGACCACCACGATACTGGAGTATTTTTTTTTTAAATCTCAAGCTTGATATCATTTTGCCCTGACACACTTCAGGGCAAAATTGCTTTTTAAACAAAGGATGATTTCTTTTATACCCACAATGCCATTATCACTCTTAACTAAATTCATAATAATCTTTTAATATCATCTAATACCCAATTCATATTCAAATTTCCCCAGATATCTAAAAATGTCTTTTTGCTGTTGGTTTGTTTAAATCAATTCAAACAGTATTCATGCATTGTATTCGTTGTATTTCTAGATTTTCTTAAAAATCTCTTTTGATCCAGAACCATCCTGTACCCCAGTTCTTTTTCTTCCTACTGCCATTCCACAGAACATCCCACTTTCCCCATTAGGCTGATGCTTCCTTATGGTGACTTTTAAATTTCTTCCTCTACTCCTTATGTATCTATTAAAAAAAATCTGAGGGTCTTTTTTAGGGGATGAGAAAGTAGAACTGTAATAACCCAGAATATTCAGGGTGTTTAATATGAAATTATCTTATTTTTTATCAAATTTGGTTAATGGTAAACATACAGGTATAACTGGCACAGAATTTTGTGACAACTTTCTCTCTCACATGCACAAATACACACACACACACACACACACATGCACATATAAGTACATTATTTATTTTGTAAGCTGGAACTATGAAATATGAAAAGGGAATACATTGAAGCAACAAAGTGGGGAATTATGGTTCTTATATAATCAGTATGTGGATCCAGAGAACGGGTTGAATGATAAGAGAAAGATACTATAAAAGAAGAATCTGTAATGCAAATTAATAAGGACTTTATTTCAAACAAGATTGGGCACTTTCAGGGTGATATAGCTGTAGACAAGGACTTCTATTTCAAATCTCTCCTGATATAAAGCAGATCGTGGATTTATGAAAAAAAAAAAAACTTGCATCAGAATTCCAACACATTGCTGGAATTCTGAGAAAAGGGAATTTCCAAAACACAATTAATGAATTAGCTCAGTGAAGTGGCATACTCCTGTAATCCCAGAGACTTGGGAGACTGAGGCAGAAAGATTACAAATTTGTGGTCAGGCTCAGCAATTTAGTGAGGCCCTAGGCAACTTAGCAAGACCTTGTCTCAAAATAAAAAATAAAAAATGTCTGGGGATGTAGTTGAGTGCTAAAACATTATTAGACGAAATCTCCTATGCCAAAAACAAACACCCAAAAAACAAACCAAAAAATGTAATGGATGAAAAGCCTTTTAAATTTTTTTTTTAATTCCAAAAACAGAGAGCTGTAAACAGACTGTGATTAGTAATGTCAAAGCAGGGTTACTCTGGCACAAATGCCAACTACCACAAAATGGGGAACCATTCTGAAACTTACCCACTGATCCAGGGCAATTGAGGGAAAACCCACTAGACCATATCTATACTGTATTCAACTGAAAACAGAAAATTAAAAATTAACACTGATTCCTCAACAGATTTCAGTCAAAATGCAACCAAAGAACAAGATAAGATATTAAAAAGCTTCAAGAAAAGACAAGACAGATCTACACACAAGAAAACAAAAGACAAAGTGGTCGTAGAAAATTGGTATCTCAAAAACCAAAATGGAAAGCAAAAGCCAGTGTAGCAACTTCTTAAGGTGCTGAGAAATTACTTTCAAATAGAATCGTGCACAACAATATTATCTTACAAGAACCAAAATTAAAATGAAGATTTTTTTTATAAACAAAATTTAATAATTTATAAAAATTAGAACTTGATTAAGAGACCCTTTAAAGATTTTAGAGTGCTTCATGTGGAAGAAAAATGATTTAAGAGAAATGTAAAAATGAAAGGGATGAGCAAAAACTCTGTTCAACATGTAAGAAATCTTTAAAAACACTGTTTTTACATAATCATTATAACTGCATTGTCTAGTTTGCAGTATGGGGAAAAGACTTATAATCCCAGAAAGTTTTAGCATATAAATTCAGGGACAGTGGATTGAAATTGAAGTGTTACAAATCCATGTTGTTCACATTTATATTAAGCTATTAACTTCAGACCACATAAAGATTTGCACGGAGGTTTTTCAAAATCTAGCTTCAAAATAATAGAAATACAGCTCATAACTTCAAAGTATATAGAAAAGGAAAACAATAAAACCAACAAAAATTAATCTATAAAGAAAAGGCAAGAATAAAAAAAGAATACAGAAAAAATGGCAGACAAAAAATGTGTAAACTAAAATGATAATAAATAATAAAAAATAAATATCAGTTTTAATAAAAGAGATCATGCCAGACACTGCATTTTTAATCCTAGCATCTCGGAAAGCGGAGGCAGGAAGATTGCAACTGGAAGACCAGCCTCAGCAATTTATCAAAACGAGAAGCTATATCAAAATTAAAATATAAAGAACAAAAAACTGGGGATGTAGCTCAGTGGTAGAGTGTCCCTGAGTTCAAACATAAGAACAAACAAACAAACAAATTTAAAAAAAGAATAAGAAAAAAAAATTAAAAAATCATCAATTTCTATTGTTAAAAACAGAACAATTCATATGTAAACTGTTAACAAAAGTTATACATGGGACACAAAAAGGCAAAGTTCTATCTTTAGATAGACAAAGATGTAGATGTGTACTAATCAAAAGAAAGCTCGAGTAGCTATAATTATGTCAGACAAATCAGAAGACAAGAATATATTAATGACACAGAAGATGACTGATAAGATAAAGGCTTTAAATCACTAAAAAAGCATTAGAGTTATAAATTGTGTTCACTTGATAAATTAGCCACAAAATATGTAAAGGTGAAAATCGATAGACATACAGGAAGAAATATATAAATCCACATCCCCAGAAGAAAATTTCAATAAATCTTCCTCAAATATTAGGCCTCTAAGCTGAAAAAATTTTAAACATATACAAAAAGGACAAAACTGACTTATTAGAAATATAGAAAACACTCAACCAACAATTTTTTAAATGTATGTATTTTGTTTTTCAGAGAATATTTATCAAAATTGACCAAGAACAAAGCTATACAACAGTTCTGAAATAATTTAAATAACTGCTTTTATTACAGTCTTTACTGCTTAAGCAATATATTAAGTTAATAAAAGAAATTAGTCAAAATAAATTTAGATGTTTTTAAACACACTTCTAAGGCATACGTGGGTCAAAGAAGAAATCAAAATAGATTTAAAAATACATTGAACTGAGGGATACAGAAAATATTACACTTTAAATCTTCTGTGAAACAGTAAAAGCAATCTTCGGTGGAAATTTATAGCATTAATTTGTATCACAAATGAGTGAAAATTAATGATTAAAGCTCTAACTTTGAGAATTTAAAAAAAACATAGAATGAATGATATAATAAAGTTTGGAGCAAAATTAATAAAATGAAATAAAAAAAACAAAGAAATATAGAGAAAACTAGCAAAACCATAACTGGTTATTTGAAAACAACAAACTTGACAAAATTTGGGGGTCAGAGTTTAAGCCAAAAAAGAGATGGAGAAGACAATATTCTGACTATAATATTGTACAATAACGTCATGAAAATATGAGAGAAGGACACAGCTGCACGGTAGGAGACCATGGGTGGTGCTTCCCCCACATCCATGCCTGGCCCCTACTTGGAGCCAGCTTCATGGTTACATTCTCCTTTCTGTCCCATGGGTTGAGAATTGTTTTCGAGAATGAAATTAGAATGGCAAGAAGTTGGATGCACAAAGCCATCAAGGGTCATTTTGCAGGACTGTAGGACAGCTCTAGACTGATCCTGCTCTGCCCTATTGCCAGGACAGGAAAGGGAGCAACTTCCTCAAGGAAGACTCCTTTGCTTACATCCCCCACCCATCAAGTCTCTCCCTGCCAATCCTGACTTGGCATCTTCCTTCTCTGCTGGTAATCAAACCCAAATCATCCCCTCCCACAGTATTTATGGCACTGTTTACAAAGCCCTGTTTAGTTGTCTGTGTGCCCCACAGGACAATGACTTCCATTAAGGTGGGGTTATGGTTTGTCTACCAAGGTTCCTGTGTTGAAGGTTTGGATCTGACTGTAGCAATGCCCAGAGGTGAGGCTTTTGGGAAATGATTGGATCATAGGGCCCTAATCTCATCTGTGGATTAATCTATTTGATGGATTAATAATTTAAATGGACTACCGGGAGGTGATGAAAACTGTAGTTATAGGAAACAGGTCACAAAAGGAGTGTTCTGGAAGGGTTTCCTTGCAGTGACCTCTTTTCCTCTCTCTCTCTTCCTCTCTCCTTCTCTCCCTCTCTCCCTCCCTCTCCCCACTGTCCTTCCTGGCTTCCATGATCTGAGCAGCTTTCTGCCATCATGCCCTTCCAACATAATGTTCTGCCTCACCTCAAATCCAGAGCCATAGAGCCAGCCAACCATGGACCTCTGAAACTGAGCCAAATTAAACCTTTTCTCTTCTTCTAAGATACTTTTCACTGATATTTGTCACAGTGATGAAAAACTAACCAACACAATAGGAGACTGCATTTTGATCATCATGGTACTCTCCATAGTTGATGCCTGAATATAACATATGCTCAGTAAATATTTGTTATGCGACTGAAGTATGAAATCAAAAGCCAGAGAAGGGAATGGAATAGGCAAGACTCAATTCTTTTAACCAATGAGTATTTCGGGGTGTGGCCAAGGGAAGATTTAAGAGGAGAAAAAAATAGGACAACAAATCTCTTCAGGGGCAAGTCTGAACCTAAAGTATCTCACTGAGTCTGAGGACAAAGTCAATAGGAGGGTAGAAAAAAGGGAAATCCAAGGGCTACATGGGAACATGGAAGTCTGAATCTAACTTCACAGGTAGAGTCACCTGGGTCAGGAGCCATTTTAGAGGAACAGGCCCCCTCTGCCCATCAGAAAAGCTTGGTTCAGGGGCTGGGGTTGTGGCTCAGTGGTAGAGAGCTCGCCTAGCACATGCAAGGCCCTGGGTTCGATCCTCAGCACCACATAAAAATAAATAAATAAAGCAAAGGTATTGTGTCCATGTACAACTAAAATAAATTAAAAAAAAAAAAAAAAAAAAAAAAAAGCTTGGTTCAGTGAGCCCAGCATCAACAAGAGGGTGCAGGATGGTTCTGATCTAAGATTTATTTGGTAGAGGATGCCCTTTTACCAGCTGGCATACACACAATGAAATATGTATTTTTTCTTTACCCTGATGGTCTGGGCACAGAGAAGTTTCATGATGAAACAGACCAATGGGTACAATAAATCCTGAAAAAACAAGCAATAACTTCTCTCCACCTCCTTTCATGCCACCTATCTGAGACAGGCACTGTATATAATTAGAGTATTTCTTTGTGTGGAACACTCCCTTCATACATCATGTGTGGATCCAAATATTTTGAGCTATGCCCTGGCATAACGACATAAAAAGCATAATTATGAAGGAATTTAATGTTCGCATAATCAAGACTCATGGCACAAATGCTTATGTAATTTAACAACAACAACAACAACAACAAAAAAAAGAGTATGTTCTCATCTTTGTAGTAAGTGAAAAAAAAAACTGATTCCTCTTTATTTTCCCTGGGCATCTCCTACAGTCTATAAGAAGCAGGCTTCATATCCAGAAACAGTTACATTTGTAGGGTTAATTTGATTAGGGTTATAATGATATTTATGCAGTGAAAAATCCTATTTGCCTATCTGTGCAAGATGGATATGAATGAGGCAACCCAAATAGGGTTGTCCCTGCATGTAATGAAGCTACACTTTGTAAGAATGTTACATGAGCCCTTTCTCCAGAGGTGGCAGATTCCGGTTCAAAGTTGAAGTCTCAGTGTATCTGTTGACATAGGATTACCAGATCCTGAGATATGACTGTTTTGGTTATTGAAAATAATGGATTTGCATGTTAACTTCAACCAGAATTTGTTTTCTTTTTAATCCTCAAACTTGATCTATTTGACCAAGGGTACAGGCTATCCTGATGTTTAGTACGCTCAGTTTACACAGCTTCCAAAATAAAGAAGGACCTGGAGCCTGTTTATTCTCAGTGCAGATGTAAAAGTGGGGGGGGGGGGGAGTTCATTTGTCTTCTAATATGAAACTCACACTCCCCTGGTGCAGAGAGAGGCAGTGCAGATGGGAAAGGTGGCTGCAGAGAGAAGGGATTGCTTGGTCAGATGGGAAGGGACAGCTACAAAGTCAGAAGAAGACCTCAGTCTGACTTTGGTGTAGTAATGCCTCCTGCTGCTGGCTAAAAAGCATAGTGCCACACAGACAAAAGCAAGGCCTGGGGAATTGGAGCTGTAAGTACCTGGGATTAGAGGAGCTGTGGTTCTGCATTTGTGTTGCTGCCTTGTGCTACTATGTGTTTGTACTACGAAGATAAAAATAACATGTCACAGAGTCACTGTAAATTGAACTGCAAGGTGGCAGACAGGTGGCTACTGGGACACAGAAAGAATAAATGATCTCAGTTTATTTATTAAAAATATGTACAGCCATGTGGAAAACTTACCTTTCTCTCCACCCCAGTGGGCCTTTTCATCTAAGGTTCACTCGCTGCACAAGAGAGATACTTTAAACTTCATTTTTTTTACAAAACTCAGAGACTTCGCTCACATATTACCATTTTGAACATTTTTTTTTTCTGAAACAATAGATGGTGTTGGCTCCTAACAAGGCAAGAGCTTTTGGTTCTGAACTAGACATTTTTCCCCCAATTTAAACATCATCTTGTTATCAGTGTCCTCCATTTCAAACACGCTCATTACCTTGAATATACTGTGCATGTAGTACATCACAATGCTAAGATTACCTCTCTTGGCGGTTGGGAAAAAAAAAAAAACACCTTCAGAAACCAAAATGAATCCATGATTTCATATTATAGCGACTCAGAGAACACAAGGTGGTCCTGACCCAGTGCCAAAATAAAAGCCTCGTAAAGCATTTAAGAGGTTTATTCTTCCCAAGATGTGAAAATGTAACCCACCTTAGTGCTAATTTGAGTTGGGTATGCACAATGAATGGAAGGTAAACTCCCTAAGTGAAAAAATCTTTTTGTAAGGGGGGGGAGGAGATATTGGCTTACCTAAATATATACATTGTACCTAAAAATGTAAAGCATGCGCCCATGTATTTTAAGGCAGGTGTGAGAGGGTTTGGGTGGTGGCCAAGATTCTGAATAAGAGGTGTTCAATGTACAAAGAGCATATGGCAATGTGTAAGAGATGTAAGCCCTTGTGGAAGACCTGACCCATGTGTTTACAATGTGCGCAAAAGGTCATTTATTTCTATTTCAGTAGTCTTTGTTGATATGCCCCTTGTGGCAAGGTTTTTCAAAAGGGAATCTATATAATTAGTGATTCTAAACTTACTGGAACCTTCTGAGGTGGCTCATGATAGGTGGATATACTGAGAGCCACAATTAAAGTTATTAAATTAGTATTAGTATTACAAAACTGCTATCAGTACAAAAACTCTCATTAAGAAATTCACTTGTTTTTCATAATTTGGACCCACTGTGTGGATATATGCCCTTTTCTTAAATATAGGTTATGTTACAACTCATCTCAAACTACAGTTCAACTATACACCAACTTCATCCCATTTCCTCTGACCATGTTGTAACTCGGTGGCCATTATGTCAAATGTCTTAGTACATCCTCCTAAGAGAACCTCAACTAATGCTCCTGAAGACCCCTCAAGGTAGATTGTTTACCATGTTGCATAGCAGCAAGTGGCTGGAAACCCACCTGTCATTGTCATCTACAAGGGGTTACACTAAGGAGCTAAGCACTAAATCAGTGAGCTAACTCCTGCCTCAAGGGAACAGAAGATGTGAACAGTGAAGCTGAAATAAGGACAAATCAAAGCAGTTGTGAGAACTGAACAGAGTCTTCCAAACCAGAACTCATCTAAGTAAACGTTCTCATAATCAACAAAGAATATTAATTCTAACCACTACAAAGAAGGCATCCAGAAATAATTCACATGATACTTAGGAAAGTTAGACTCCCTAAACATAAATGTATAACAGCAAAAGGGGAAAGAAAAAGATGTAGCTGAATAAACTCCATCCCAAAGTGAGACAGCCAGAGGAATCACATGCAATGAGAAGAGACGTTCTGGGCCAGAAACCCAGCCACACCCAGGCATCAAACTGGGTAAAGGAAAAAGTACCCCAAGGTAGAAAGGAGCATCTGTGGGGAAACCAGAACACAGTTATGGAAGTTAAGACAAAGGGAATACCTCAAGGAGCAGGTGGAGGACCACAGGGCACCCAGAAGTTAAGGCTCAGCAGGAAAGGGACAAGTCCACTGGACTCAGTAATGAGGAGGCGCCAGGAGGGAGATCCTGGAGAAAGGAGAGTGGAGGCAACAGGAAGGGAGGGAAGAAGTGAGGGTTGTGAAGGGGAATTAAAGAGATGCATAAGAGGCGTAGAGGATGGCTTGCTTACGTATTTGTTCATTTGTTACTTTAATGTCGGTGTTTTGGAATCCGTGGAGATTGGGGAGTGTTCATGTTAGGAACAAAAACGGCCAAGTTGAGTTAGATGTGTGCAAAGCATTTTGGGGAACCGAGAGAGTTCTCTTTTATGATTTCTGTTTCTGTGTACTGTGGAAGGCAAAGTGATTTCCCAAGAGTGGGGAAAGATGACAAGGTCAGAAACCTGAGCAGAGTAGAGAAGTTCCCAAATCACAGCTGAGAGGAATGGAAAGGAAATGACAGGGGTGACTTGGAGGAACAGTGTGGCCGGGATGGACCTCCACTAAGCCTGGAAAGAATGAGGTCTGCTCTCCAAATATTTGAGTCTTATGCTTGGCCTACAGTGTGTGCCTAGAGAAGGTGAGTTCCTGCTGTCCCTTTTTTATTATTTGAAGTTCTTAGACTTTAAAAAGTTGTCACCTCAAAACATTATACAAATTTTTAGACACAGTAGCCCAGCAGCAATTTCTAAAAAATCTCGGAGGAACGACTCCCAGTGTGAGCTTTGATTGTGCCAGATTGAGGGAGGAAATGGTTCATGTGAAATTATTTTAAGAAGATAAATGGGAGAAAGGGTCTCCTCTATTTACAGAAAACAATCACAATCATTTCCCAGCACACTTAGGGGATGTTAACAAATAATCTGCTTCTGTTTCGAGCTTCTGTGCCCTCAACATCCCTGCTTCAATTTGTGTGTTCTCAGCCATCTGCCTCCTGTCTTCTTTCCATTACCACAGAAAAGGGCTAGACAGTTTTTGTTTTGAGAAAGAAACATTTCATAATGTCTCGAATTTATAAATTGAATTTGTTGGTACAAACTTCTATTTTATTATTCCTAACAATAATTAAGTTTTACTACTGATCTTTTTAAGAGCCAGTGTATTAACTGTCAAGGATTCACATAAGAGGACATGAAAGAAGGTACCCTTGTTGGCCTTTGCACAGTAGTTACCTCATTTGGGGCTGTCTTGGGGGCAGGAGCATAAGGTGGTTCCCCTCACTGACTACTTGCATCCACCTGACACTCAAGCCCATCCCAGTCCCCTCAGGCTCTCTGGTTTACCTTTCTCTTTGACCCTCACCCCATCATCAATCCCTAAGGCTAATTTTTGAAGACTGAGGAGCTTGCCACAGCCATGACATACCTTTCCAATGCTAAATTAAATGACCTAGGATAAAAAAAAGAAAGAGTTATGTCTTTGATTTTTCTGTTTTTGCCATTTGCAAAGTATGGTGTATTATTTAGAGGCTGAACTAAGTATTTGATGAGGTCTTTGATTTTTTACTTAGAGTAAAATGAGATTCCAAATGAGTAGCAGAGCACTAGTACTGCTGACAGAGAACAGCATGGAAAAAGCCAGGGCTTAAGCAAGAAGTTAGGAGCACTGTAGTAACCCCGACAGGACGTGGTGGCTTGCCCAAGAAGCAAGGGAAGTGGCTTTGGCATATCCATGAGTGTATGATAAAATAAATAAATGACAATCAAGGAGGAACATACATGTTTGGGCCTGAGAATCCAAAAATGAAGGATTACAATTAGCTTACTAGAAAAATATAGTGAAAGAAGCACTTTTGCATGGAAGATCAGGCATTCGTTTTACAGCATGTTCTGTTGAGATTGCTATCAGATGATCAAATAGAAAAGTTGAGTTGGCATCTAGATAACTCTGATCAAGGAAGGAGTCCAAGCCCTGGATATAAATCTTAGTGTCGTAAGAAAACAAATAGTGCTCAACTCCATAAGACCAGATGCATTTACAATCAAGTGAGTGTAGACAGAGGAGAATTCTAGGGACTACACACTGGGGCATCTCCATCTTTAAATATTTAGATGATGATGAGAGAATAAAAAAATGAGATTGTGAAAGAAAGGTTAGGAAGATAGACAACAAAAGCTTGTAATGGAAGCTAAGGGGAGAAGTCTGATCAATAGCTGCTACTAATTTTTAGGCTACCAACAGGTCAAGTACAGTATAGTGGGGATTACTCAGTGGGTTCAGATGCATGGAGATCACTGGCAATTTTCAAAAGAGAATTTTTAGTGGACAGAGGAAGTGAAATTCTGGTTGCATCAAATATAAAAAAAGATTAAAAAGAGAAGAATTAGAAACAATAGGTATAGACAATTCTTACAAGGAGTTTCTATAAAGAAAAAAGAAAAATAGGCTTTTAGTAGCTACTGGGGAATATGGCGTCAAGAGAAGATCTTTGAAAGATGGAAGATTTTAAAGCATTTTTGTATAATCATAGGAATAACTCCAACAACGAGAAAAAAATCAATTCTATGATAAAAGACAAATTATCCACCTTGGGGAGACAAGACATTTTAGTAAAAAGGGAGTTCATTTGTTGGAATGTATGAATTATTTGAGTCTATCAGAAACCCCATTTAGCAAAATATTTTTTTAGAATGGTGGTTTTACTCTATCAGATATTTTCCAAAAGTCACATCTTTAGAAATATAAAGTTCATAGGATATTTAAAAACCACTTAAATAGTTTTATCTGATGAAAAAATACCAATGACATAGCTAGAGGATATAAAATTCCTTTAATTACAATAATGATTGTAATAACAGTAAAAATGCCAACACTTTCAAGCACTTACAAGGTGCCAAGAACTGTTCTAAGGCTTTAATGTATATTAACAGATTCAATCATCATCACAGCAATCTGAGAAGGTTGTTACCAATACCCAGCTTTTACAAGTAGATCCCTGAGACACAAATAATTTAAATAACCTACTAATTAGTGTAACATCCAGGAACCAAGCCATGGGATAATCAGTAGCCCATTCTGAAATGTAAAGACACAATTCTACAAAGCAAGAATCAATGACCAGATGCATTCCAATAGAGGCAAGGGCTCTGCAGATTCTGAAAAAGCAAAGAGAGCCTGAATATTCCTCTAGTAGTTTAATAATCTTAGCAGCTAAGTCTTAATTTATTTCCTGATGAGGAATGTGATTGTTTCTAAATACACAATAGAGTTTGGGTGTCTGTGTTGGCTTTGCCATAAATTTTTGTGAAACAATTCCTAAAGATGATAAAGCATTATTTATAAGAGAAAAATGGGCTGCTTGCCTTTCTAGATTGGTCAGAAACCCCTTTTGACAGTTACTGAAGGGCCTTTAGGTTTTTATTTTTTGCTTTCAACATACATCTTAAGAGCTGGAATTCTTTCCAAAATTCTTTCCAAAATATCATGTGGAACACTGGGTTTGCTCCATTTTGTCTGAGAGAGAAAGAAGAGAGAGAGAGAGAGAGAGAGAGAGAGAGAGAGAGGGGAAGGAACTTATAAACTCTTGTTTTTCATTATTGCTTCATTGAATCATGCACACAGTATCCTTTAGAGAAAAGAAAAGGAAAGGAAAGAAAATAACTAAAGTCGTCATCAAGAGGAAAAAAAGCAGCTGGGGGGGGGGAGTCTTTTATTTTAATAAAACCACCAGATTCTGCCAAAGTGCTAAACATTGGAATAATAAAATAATCATAATTCCATTTCTGGTTTGTTGCTTTTTCCTCTTCTTGACTTGAACAAGTCATGAAGTTACATCATTAAGGGGTAAATCTGTCTCTTAAAAATAACTTAGAGATCATTTTACATCAGTGTTTACTGGACTACATCAAGAGATTTGTTGAAATTGTTTTCAAAGTGAAAACAGAATAATCTAGATTTATAAGAGTAAATGGAAGTAAATTTTTAAATGCAAGGAAAGGGGGGTAGCAGTAATGTCTCCTGAGCCATCACCCAATCGGCTAAGCATGAAGAAACTGAGAATTCAAACTATGTGTTTTCAGAAAATAATGTTTAAATCAGCCATATGAATATCCTCAAGGCACACAAAAAAAATGCATCCTGTCTAAAAGCATACCCCTGGAGATCTACATGTGATGGTCTGATGTAGAAGTAGGAATGTGTAGTCTATGCTTCTAAAAGTGTATGAAATTATTTCATCTACTTCACTACAAACACCTGAGATACTTATTCACTTATTCACATGACAGTTATTTTCCTAGGGTTACTATTGTTTAAATAACACATTGAATAACTCAGTAACACTTCATTCTTTCTGGTGTGTAAAAAATTTTCATACCAGATGAGATCACCCTTTCACTTATTTTTTTTTCTATGTGATAATCCCCAGTGCCCCTTTTCTAAATGTCCTTGCTAGAAATCTTGTAATAATTATACAATAAATTCTTTATCAGATGATGTAATAGGAGAGAATTTACAATCAGGCTGTAGAGTGTGCCCCATAACCAATCCCACGACACAGTTCAGAGACCACAGGATGCTCACATGCTAGAACGTTCACCAGGGGAGTGATGTGGGTGAAGTTCTACCTGGAGATTACCCACATGGGACTTCTCCAGCCAAGGATTAATAGTATTCGACCAACATGGGCTTGATGTTGGGCAACATTTCAAAATGGAGATCTATCAGTAAATGGAATAGTCTCCCAAGGGAACTAATGGGAGTATAATTGCTTTCCTCATTTAAAACTGAGCCAGACAAAGCCCTTCTGGAAAGAGCCATGATATTATGCCATGGTGATGGACTGCATGACTCATGAGGGCTCTTCCATCTCTAATTTTATGACATGAAAAATAAAGAAACACATTAAAATTAATGTATTTTAGCACTTATCCATCTATCACCCCAAAATAATTCATAGCTGAAAGAAAAGGACAAATAACAATTTCCAAAATCTATTACTAATCATAAGAAAGCACTACCATCGGAAATAAAAGAGAGGCCACCAACTAATTCATGGCACCTTTGATTAACACTTAGGGGACCTGCCAGAAAGCGAACCTCTCAGTGCTCTGCCTTTCAAGACTGTATTTAATAACATAGCTAATATTCTTTTTGGAGAAAAGAAAAGGCATTTCAGCATTTCATAAGCTCTCTGCCACTGTTGTCATTTCGCTGTTTGTTATCATAGCAATATTTCACACAAAACAAAACTCAGATGTCACTGGGTATGAAATATGTCCAGCAGTTCTCTAAGTGTGGTCTCGCAACCCCGGAGACTCCCAGGACTCTTTCAGTGTGTCCATAAAGCCAAAACTATTTCCATAATGATATGAACATGTTATTTGCATTCTTTACTGTCATTCTCTAAGGACAGGCTACAAGACCTACCCCAAATTATCAGAAAAGTCTATTAAGACGCATATCTCTGTGAGACCTGATTTTTTTTTCATACTTAACCAAAACAGCATATCACCATAAATTGAATACAGAGGCAGATAGGAGAATTCATCTTTTTCCTATTAAGTCAAACATTGAAGAGATTTGAAAAACTATGAAGTAATGCCCCCTCCGCTCACTATTATTTTGGACAATAAAATTAAAAATATGCTATTTATGTCAACATATTATTGTTTATTTTAAAGTAAATTAATAAATGTGGTAAATATATCTTCATTTAACTGCCAATAGAATAAATATCCATTTCTATAACCTACATGAGAAAAAAAAATTCAGTTTTTCAACAAGGTATCAATAATGTCTCTGAGCATAAAAGGAGCTTTAAAACCAAAAAGTTTAAGAACCACTTACCTCAACACTTAAAAATTTCTAGATTCATTCTATGTCCTGAAGGACATAGAATGGTATTCCTCTGCTTCTCTCATTTTAAGCAATATTTCTAGAATGTTGTCTTTATTTTATGGACTCACTTTATCACATCTCCCAATTTTTTATTTGTTTGTTTATTAACCTCCCTTATTCCTATAGGGTTTTATCCTCCCCAGATCTACTCAAACCTCTCTTATATCATGATCAATGATGTCTATCTTAACTGGATAGGGATCATTTCTCACTCCAAATCTTAGTCACTTTACCACTTCAGAGTTAATCCTTCCTCTATTTCTATTCAGCATCCAGTCCACCATATAGCCGTGGTTTTCCTCTACCTCACAGGACATTTTACTTTGTAGTACTCCCTCTTCTTAATTGTGGCTTAGATGATATTGCTACAGGGATCAGTCTTTGGTTCATGTTTTTCCATTACCTTTTCTTGGATTACACAGTTAAACCCATGATATCAACAGCTATCAACGTGCAATAACTTTGAATGTCTGCATCTCCAATTATGACATTTTTCTTGAGCTCCAAACTCTCACCACTACTACCTCTAGTCCATCACCATTTAAATATCTAAAAGGCATCATCATCTACAAGCTTGCTCACCCCTTTTTCCCCACTTCATCAAATGACACCACAGCTTTTTCTCATGCTTAAGCCAAAAAACTAAATGATATCCTCTCCTTTTCGTTACACCCAACATTCCATTCATCAACCGGTTCTGTGGTCTCCACCTTAAAAAATATATCTCAATCTAAAAATATCTTATCAACTCTACTTTATTGTCCTCCTGCAAACCACCTTATATCCTGTATAGACTAGTCCAGTGGCCTCCTTACTCATTTTCTGCTTCTGCTTTTGCCATTTTACCATGTCAACCTAATAACATCTTCAGAATAATCTGTTTAAAATGTAAATTAAATATTGTAATGACACACAATGCCATTTGGGTCAATGATGGACCACATAAATGATGGTGATCCCATAAAATTAAAACAAAGCTGAAATATTCCCATTGCCAAGTGATGTCTATGCCGCCCTAGCAGCATAGTACAATGCCTTAACCACGTGTTTGTTGTGATAACTGGTGTAAACAATCCTACCATGCTGCCAGTCTTTTAAAAGTTTAGCACATACAATTATGATACATATAACTTGATAATAAATGACAATTTGCTGGTTTATGTATTGACTAGACTATTAATTATTGTTTTAGAATATGCTTCTTCTAATAATCTTAAAAAAAATAAAAAAACAGTCCTTGGGTTCCTGTGAAACATCATGCTGTGTGAACACCATCTTCCGTCTCACAGACTCCTGTGTCTCATGTTTACTGTGTCTCTTGATTGTATCAAGAAGCCATGTCAAGTGGTTGAACTACCTAGGCTTGTGAAAGTACACTCTGGGATGTTCTCACAATGACATCATCAACTGGGCTGCATTTCTCAGAACATTTTCTCATCATTAAGCAACACATGACTGTGCCATTATCCCACTTTCCAACCACATCCTTTAACTTTTTCTCTTTTTCTCATGACAAGTGGTATGGCCACTCCTGCATCCCTATTTTCATCCGTTAGCTTCCTGTCCTTTGATGACTCTCTCCCATCTGCATTAGACTAGGTGGAGTCCCTTAAGCATACCCTTCTCACCAATCTTCAAGATTTTCACACTTGCTTGACTAATGCCCTGACCCTACATCTTTTCATATCTTTTTCTTCAAAGTTATTCAATTTCCAAATAATGTATCATCTTTTTAGAGGGTTTTCTTGACTATTTATCAAAATATACACATTTTCCTGCTTTATTTTCTTCATTATACTTATCTATTTGAAAATGTGCATTGATTCATTCCCTTATTTACAGCCATCCTGAGTCCTACAATGACAGAAGGTTTGGTCCCATCAATTTTCCTTGAGTGAGGAACAGAACCTGAATCCTAGGGACAGCAAATAAATAACAATTATGATGGTGGTACTGGTTCACCTCTATTTTCTTCAGTAGAATCTAAGCTTTTTTTGTGACAAAAATTCTGTCTTACTCATTTTTATAAACAACAGCATTGAACACAATATCTAGGATATAACATAAATTAAACATTTGATGAATGAAAAAAATAATGTTCAAAATTAATGTTTAATGCTTACAAAATACTTTCTTATTTTGTAATAAGCTGGGGTGGGAATCCCAGCTGATAATAAAAATAGCTCTAAACAATAAATTTTCTTCCTTTCTTTTTATTTGCAAATATTCACCCTGTGATATGTAAAGAGTGTAATACTGAGACCAACCTGAAAGTGTACTTTTTATAATAACAAATCACATGATCTTTCTTCAGAAACAATATAATAAATGAGCAGATGAATCCCCTACAAATTAGAAAAATAAACAAATGGGACTCAAATGTGTTTTTCTTATAATTATCCTATATTCTCTAATGATAAGAATTTTTTAACCAATTGATTGTACCTCTGGGATTACTAAATACATGGATGACATAGCAGATACAGAATGAGCCTTCTTCAAAGAAAAGGGAAAATGCATCCAAATCAAGAAACTAAACCATATCTTGAACTTCATCAAGTTCATAGTCATAACTTGTTGGGTTCAAGTGATCTAATTGAGAAAATATTCTTTTCTTTATTTGTTTTCTTTTTTTTCTTTTTCTTTCTTTCTTTCTTTCTTTCTTTCTTTTTTTTTTTTTTTTTTTTTTTTGTACCAGGGATGAACTCAGAAGCACTTAACCACTGAGCCACATCCCCAACCCTTTTTCTGTATTTTATTTAGAGACAGGGTCTCACTGAGTTGCTTAGTGTGTTGCTAAGTTGCTGAGGTTGGCTTTGAACTCGGGATCCTCCTGTCTCAGCCATCCAAGCCGCTGGGATTACAGGAGTGTGCCACTATACCTGGCATATTTTCTATATATGGATTGCTTAAAATCTAGTGGAGACATAAAGGGCATGAGAGAATTTGTTCCAAAAGTAGCAAGGCATTTGTTATGTTTATCCATATTCCCTTCATATGTTTATGGTGGGGGTGAGAGTGGTCATGCTAAGCATCTCAGATATCTGACCTCATCCCAGGTCTTTAATGTTTTGAAGTTGAGCCTCTGCATAAGCTCCTGAGACAATATTTTCTTAGCTGAGATATGGAGCATTTGTCGCCTAATTTCTGATTATCTGAGAGTGTTTATGTTCAGAATCTGAAAATTTTATTTAGTTTTTCTTATATCTCTTAGGGATAGTTTTGTCATTAATGAAATAATGACACCATTCCTGTTGGAGGGTGGGTCAGTTGGCATTGCTTTTAACAAAGAAAGCATACATGGATGATGTAGCAGATACAGAATAAGCCTTCTTCAAAAGTTGCTGAGTTGCTTAGTGTGTCGCATCAGAAGAATGTAACCTCTTATTGAGCCAGAGAGACATTATCACTGTGCTCAGCATGTTGATATGATTTTTGCATCTCATTTTGTGTGTGTGTGTGTGTGTGACTTCCTGAAAACCCGGATTTGGTTCCAGTGCATTTATTTCATTTTGGTGGAAATATAAATAACATTAAATCATTTGGGCCTGGCTTCACACAGCATGGACAGGCTTTTGGCTTGAGTTTTCCTGTAGCATTTGTTCTTTGAGCTTAGGAGCCCTTAAGCATTTGGTGCACTTAAAATAAAACAACAAGTAAATAATTTGAATTCATCTGCCCGTTATTCAGATTCTTCTATAGGAAGTCTATGGCTTTTAAAATAAAAGCATTACTGTTCAAATTTAAGTCTTCTGTGTGGTATGTGTCTCCATAGCCTCAAAAATAGAATTGGAGGAAATTTTGAAGATCCTGCATCTTCCTTGATGTCCTGGGAGGGCCAAGGAAGAGAAACAGAAACAGGATATTTCTTTCCACAGTGTGGAATAAATTACACTTTTATGTAACATTTTTATAAATTTAATTTGAAAATTACCCACAAATCTAGTTTACTTCTTAAAAATAAGTGTTCAAAAGATATTCACAATTAGTAAGACATGGCTGCAAAAATCCCAAACAGAATCAGGAAGACAGGAATCGCAAACTTCAAAGCCACCCTTTCCCCTAACCCTCAAGTCCACCTAAGAGCATGTCTCTTTTTAATCTCTGAAATTTCATGCAAGCCTGGAGTCTGGCTCTGACTATAAGGCAGGAAATGGCCCACATGCAGCATCCAGGAAAGGTTAAAAAATAAAAACAAGAAAAGCACAACTATTTTTTTTAAAATCTGATACTTTTCAAAATTTATTTGGAAGAAGTGTTGGATTGTGATTTTTGTTTATTTTGTTTTAAAATCGCCTATTCCCAAATGGATGGTGAGCATTGAGTTGAGGTGAGGACAAGCTGGCTTTCTGCCTGCAGGCTCTTCCTTGTTATACCCAAAGGGAATTCTAGAAGGATTTGGAATTCTTCAGATCTTTAGCTTGGACACCATGGGTGGAGCCAGGCAAACAGTGTTCAGCTGATGGTTGCTAATTAAATGCTTGCCCAGAGACCTCAACTGGCCAGGCTATTCTACAAAAGAGGAAATAATACCCCATGAGATAACTGGGGGAACGGGCATGTGTGTGGCAGGGGGAGCAGTGTCTGGAAAGCTTGCTAGAAACTGGAGATGCTGACTTGGAGTTCATTTCTCTCCAAAGAAAAGGCAGGTCAAAGAAAGCATCTGTTAGCTTTAAGTTTACCCACAAAAAAAGGGGCAGAATTGGGGGGGGGGGAAGAGCTAAAATAGTTCTTCTAAAATTAATGAGCAGTCAAGTAAATACAGTGAGACTATTACTCTTTTAAACTCAGTAATTAACAAAATGTTTCAAAGTGATAAATGCAAATTTTATTCTCCTTTAGATTGAAGGATGCATAAACAGCAGTTCTATTTATTGTTTTTAATTGACAGATATATTTATATCTATTTATGTTATATAACATGTTTTGAAGTGTATATCTGCTGTGAGATGGTTAAATCTAGTTAATTAACAAATTCTTAAACATCAGTCCTAATCCTTCCATAGCTCCCTAACTGACCCAGTTTGGCTGGGTTAGTTCCAATTTACACTGAAGTAATTATTAATAGTGTCCTCTTTTACTCTCAAAAGAGTCAGTTTGCATAATAAATTATATGGTCACTCTTTCCATGACCAATGACTTAAAATAAGTTAGACTGTTTCTAGTCATATATTACATTGTGATAATTAGGTAATCATTGACAAGCCTAGTAAGGCTAATTGTATCAAAAACTTCTTAAAGGGCTGACCAGAGTGAAGGATCCAACAGTGGTTCAGCAATTAGTTGTAGTAAAGCATGAACCCAAAACAAATTAACTGTCATGAGGTTGCCAAAAAGAAGCTAATAAGCCATCTTAAATTGCATAAATGGAAGCCTAATGTACAAAACCAGGGAAGATATTATTATTTTTTTTCTGTGTTTTTCAGCTTGCACCTCAAGAGTAGTATTTCTTTCTTTCTAGGCATTTACTGTGAGACTCATTAATAAATTGAAACACTTTCAACCACCAGGATGCAACCATTTTTGGAAGTGGAAATGGGACAGCTCAAAGAGCTAATGAGGTACCCAAAAGGAAGGAAACCTCTCAGCCCTGCTAAATGTCTTCAGATACTTAAAGACTTATCATATAAAGGAGAGAGTTGACTTATTCTGTAGATCTAAGCAGCAATACAATATCTATTCAGTGTAAGGGGAAACTTTCTAGCTAACAAAAATCTTCCAAATATGGAATAAGATGTTTTTGGAGATAGTAAACATGGATACAAATGTGCAAGTGGAAACTAGATGCTATCTTAATAGAGAAATGGGATAAATTGATGCATCATGTAGAAGATAAGAGTAATGAATCCTAAATTCCTTTCGAACTCTGTATACTATGATTCAAATGAAATAGTACCCTGGTGATTCAGGAAAATCCTCTACCCTATCATTAATCACCACCACCATGTCTACAATTTAAAGGGGTTTTGAATTGTTCACACTGTCTCTTATTTACCATAAATACAATAATATTGTGAGATTAATCTTTCTCATCCCATCGGTTATTAGTACCATTGTCTAAACCTTGAGAGCTCATTAGACATGTAAATTCCTGAGCTGGCCCTACTCCAGGTATACTTCACTAAAATTTTTGGGAAGGTGCCCGGGAAACTGTAGGAGAAACAAATTCTGGAATGGTCTAAGGGTCTGAATCTGTCTACCCCTCAGCATTTAGTATACACTGAGAACCTTGGAAAATGCTGAAGTCAATTTTATCTTTGAAAATTAGAAACAGATAACTTTGTCTCAAACATAATTATTAATTTCCCTTGCTTTAAGATTGTATAGGATCCTTTAGGAAGCATATCACACACACAACAAAGTGGGTGAGGGTGGGACCACTGGCTCAAACACCTCAAAACTTGAAAAGATGGAGTTACATTCAAATTTGATTCCGAGAAAAAAAAGGGTGATGCCCTTTTCTGCTTGCTTCACTCCACTAGACTCTTTCCCTACCTGGATATCTTCATGTGGCAGCCAGATGCCCACAAGAGTGGCCTCCAGCATTCTTACAACTAAATTTCACTGAGAAGTAGTGAGCATTTTTTAAAGAGCTTGGAGAAGTTCTGGGGAGGATTCTGATTAGCCTGACTCGGCTCACATGCTATCCCTGGAGACAGAAGGCTGAGGTGTTGCCCTATTCCTGCCATCTGAGCTAGCAGAATTACCAGGGAAGAGCAAGTGGGCAGCTGCACGCCTACCACAAAGAATAATAAACTGAACTAAAGAAGGAAACCACAATCCTTTTTTACTTTTTTTTTTCTCCAACAAGATGACCTTTTTCATGACACTTAATAGCAACTGACCTGAGCCACGATGGGATCATGCTGTATGTTTATAATCTCTGCCAGAAACAATCACAATGCATTAGGAAAATCTTCACTCTCTGAATACAATCCAGTTGGCTTCTGTGGATTTATAGTATAAAAATGTGATCTTATGTTGTATGTAGTTCATCACTAGCTCATGCTACCTATCTGCCAAACTTGAAAAGTTGCTGATAACAGTGTCTCTTTACCCTGCCTTTTTCTGGGCTCTCCTCCAAGTAGCTCATTAATATGGTTGAGTTGCTAATCTAGATTAAAATGTTCCTTTCATAAAAGACAACAGTGAAAGTCTATAGACAGTACAAATATCAAGGTATGAATCACATAATTGAGGTGAAAAGGACTTTTTCTAACCCCTAAGGTTTGGGACTTAACTCCCTGGTATAAAGCCAACAGGAGCTGAGTACATAATTCTTTATTATAAAATCCTCAAAAACTAAGGTCAGATTTAATTCAAATGAAATTATCACTTCTTAGAAGTTCAGTAGATTTTATTTAATTCACTTTCTTGATTTTCATATAACTGATTAATTCCCTTTTCAGTTGCTTTTCTGGTTCCCTTATGCCTGCCACCTTTTTATAAATTCCTTTGATTGGTTCATTAAGTTAACAGCTAGTTTTTGCCCTGAACATCTAGCTCTTAGGAGAACCCTGGTTAGCTTCTCCCTCAACAACTTAATTGGAGACAAGGGAATTCTGAGCTACTCTCATTTCAGGGTCCTTAAAAAAAAAGAAAGAAGGAAATAAAGAAAAGGGATTCTAATAGGCTTAACTGCCTGCCATCAAAGAGAAGTGATACCTCTGTCCTTCATAGAAAAATATATCACATATATGTTTCAATTTCCATATGTCCACTCCAAAACAGAGTCGTCTGTCCTTAACAAACTTGATAGCAGAAAGATGTCTTTTGCAGAGGAGGAAAAGACTGAAGTGAAAAAGAGGGAGGGAAGAATATCTTCAAAGTGAAATAATGGATATTTTTGAGAAAATGTTCAAAAGTTGAATATTTGACAGTATGAATGTCATCCATAGAAATAATTGGAGAATGAATCAGAAAGATTTCCATTAGACTCTCATGGGATACCTTACCATAATCACTTTACTAGGAAGTAATAATTTATCTTACCACATAACTGAATAAATGCTATGCAACCCTTTGATATCTCTTAAAGTATTTTCCAAACCATTACTCTTCCTAGATAAATGGTCTTGTTGCAAAATCTTGGAGCTGCCAGGAGAAATGGTTTCCCGTGTGTGTAGAATGTGAATACTAACATCTTTTCCCTATTGCCACCTGCAGTTCCCAAAGGATCAGGATTCCAAAGAGAATTCTCTTATGCAGGTGGTGAATTTTTTTTTCCTTTAATTTATTTGGAAAGGGTCGAAGTCAAGGAGAGGGACTTTTTTTTTCATCCATCCATTTCCTGTATTTAATTATTTGACACAGTTGACTCATGGCTGTGTAATTATCTCTTGGAGTGTTTAACATTAATGTAAAATGGTACTGTATTTCCAAGCCAAATGGAATTTTTATGAGGCTATACAACCCTTCTTGGCTTTACTTTTTGTTTAATGGTCATGCTGTAGCAAACAGCAATGTGCAATATGAACAGTTAAACTATTCTCTTAATTATTGCATCTGGTTTACCATATCCTGCCCATCCAGTATGTTTTAATTGAAGGGCAGAAAAGATCTCTGGTTGATCATTGATGGTTTTAAATTGGCACATAATGATAATACTGAGTTCTGGAGGGAGTTCTTCCTAAATCTCAGCATATGTCTTTATGTTAAACAATTAAACCACATCTGGAAAGAGAAAGCAGATCGGTACATTCCTCAGTGGACTCTATGAGAAAACTGATTCAGTGGGCTGCATATTTGTTACCAAAAAAGGGAGGAGGGAAGAAAAAAAAAGGAGGGAGAAAGGGAAAGAAGGTGAGAGAGCAAGAGCAAGAGGGAGAGCAAGCAAGCGAGGGAGGGGGAGAGAGAGAGAGAGAGAGAAAGTTCAACTAAGAGAATTTTCATATTAATAATAATAATAAAAAGGAACAGGTGTTTGAAGGAAAATTCCCACAATGAAATAAATAGTTTTATATCGGCAAGGGCATTTAAGCAATAATGAGGAGATTTCATGCATTTTATGCAAAGGCACCAGAGGGAATTAGTAACAGAAGAATATAAAGATCTTATTTCAAGAAAGTATATTATTATTAGGATTTGCCAAGTCCCATGTAGGAGGCAGCTGAAAAAGGACCCACTTAGCATTTAAAAGAGAATCTAGATTATGTTCTGGAAGGGTTAACAATGGGCTCTTCACATAGCCTAAGGCAAATCAAATTGAATAAAGTTGCACTTGGGTACATATTTCCAGGTGAGAGTTAAGGGAAACTTTCATCCTCATGAAGCTAGAGCAGACCCTAGTCTCTTCCTTTCCTCCTCAGTAGACCAGGACACACCCTCTCTGGCTGAACTTCTCTCTCTCACCTTGAATCCTCTGACACACTCCACAGGGAGGCCAAAAGAGAAGTCTTCTCAAAACAGGCTTTTATCACATCACTTCCCTGCTGAAAAACCATCAATGGCTTCCCATTTTTTGCCTTCACTAAAAAACTCCAAATTAATGTGTCTGACCATTAAACTTTCCATAATGTGCTTCCACACTGTCTTCCCACACTTACTTTTCTACTATTCCCATAGGAATCTTCTTTGATAGCCAACCTAATTCAGTCTTATTCCCCCACATACCTTTTGTTGCTTGATTTCTGACATTTTCCTTGTCCAGAGGTCTTCTCTTCACTGAAATCTCTTCTGATTTTTGAGACACAACTCACTAGGCAAAATTTGTCCAACTATTCCTCCCATTTCCTAGGCATCCCCAGAACAACTATGTCTATGCTATTCATTTAGCATTTCTTGATTCATTTCTATTTTTTTTCAAGTACAGATAGCTTAAGTACTCAAGCTGACTGTGAACTTCATGCAGTTCAAAATTTTTCCTTATATGTGGATATTCTCATTCTCCCACAAGTATTCCATATTCTTTCTCATAAGATGTGCACGTTTTAAAGTAAGTGACAATTCAAAAGTTGTGTTTACTCTTGAAGTTAAATCCCATCCCTAAGGTAAACAAGAACATTCAGATGCATACTATATTAGTTCATTAGGTGTGCCATAGCACAACACCACAGATGAAGTTATTTTCTCATCCTTATGGAGGCCAGGCATTCATGGTCAACATGTATGAAGATTTGGTTTCTTCTGAGGCTTGTCTCCTAGGCTTGCGGATATCTATCTCCTCACTCTTTCCTCATATATCCCTAGTGTTCATACATTTCTAGTGTCTCTCTCTGGGTGTTCTAATCCTCTCATAAAAATACCAGGCAGATTGATTTGGAGCCCACCTGAATGACCTTACTTTAACTTAATTACTTCTTTTTTTTTTGACGGCTAACTTCTATTTTCATTTTTTTCGCATAAATATTTTTATTTATGTATGACAGAATGCATTACCATTCTTACTACACATATAGAGCACAATTTTTCATATCTCTGGTTGTATACAAAGTACATTCACACCAATTCGTGTCTTTATACATGTACTTTAAAATAATGTCCATCACATTCCACCATTATTTCTAACCCCATGGCCCCTACTTGCCTTATTTAATTACCTCTTTAAAGACCCTTTCTCTGGGGCTGGGGCTGGGGCTCAGCAACAGCATACTTGCCTGGCATGTGTGAGGCACTGGATTCAATTCTCAGAACCGTATATAAATAAGTAAATGAATAAATAAAATAAAGTTCTATCAACAACTAAAAATTTTTTTTAAAAAAAGATCCTTTCTCCAAGTATAGTGACATTGTGATATATTGTGAATTAGTGCTTCTACTGGGGGTGAGACAGAGCACAATTCAGTGGTTAGGACTCCATAGAACACAATTTAGCACATAATTTAAAACATACAATATTAGTTTATCTATTAAGTGGAGACATGGTAGTCTTTGCTGCATTTCTATATAGTTGCATTTGTTAAAATTCTGATTACAGAGGCAAAATTTAATAGGTCACAGCATAAAATCAACAGCCTAGACTTTGAATTCTAAAATCTGGAACTTGAACATTTCCAGGCTCTTTTTTCTTCATTGGGTTTATTTCTGGTTCATACAACCATTGCTTTCATGTTTTTATCTTTAATTCTCAGGTATCAAATATTTCACTTTCAAAAAACAAAACCAAGGAAAATTAGAATGTAAATAATAATTGTGTCAGTTAAGAGTCCTTCAGTTGTAACCAATAGTAACCCAAACTAAACTCTCTTAAGTATATATTTTAAATTTATTAAATTTAAACTTTATTTTAATTTAACCCAAAAGTCCTTGTTTTCTATCGTGTTTTCTTTCACCCTTGTTCTCTTTGATTTGTTTGTGTTCTCTGACATCACTTATCTTGTAGTTGAGAAGAAGTGACTGTAGCAATTTAGCACTTCTTGATCCAAGTTCAATTCTAGTAAAAAAAAAAAAAAAAAAAAAGTCAATGTTGTTCAGTGGTATCAGTTACCCAAGTCTCAAGACTTTTCCTTATTAGAACAGGTTGAGATCTGTCCCCTACCTAAACCAATCCCTATAGTAAAGAAGAGTGAAGTGTTAAGCTCTTACCTCTGGTTGTGGATATGGAACTCCCACTTATGCACATGGAATGACAGTAGGAAAAGAGGTGATTCTCTGAAAGGAAGTTAGGACTTTGTTAACAAAAGTGGATAAATAGAGAGAAGGAAATTTTAAAAATTAGCAAAAACCTACACCAACATATAAACCCAAACTGACTACCCCATTTGATAGTGGAGGTGAGGTGGTAGCAGAACAGCTAACCATGAAGGCAAAGAACGTTTTGAACAAAGGACCTTCTTTGATTCTCTGAAATTTTGCCACATAGATGTCAGCCTGTTTGATTGTCCCTGATTTGCCCCACTTATAAGAACAAATTTACTCAACTTTCTGGTGCCCCAGTTTTCTGAATGTCTTTCTAAAAGCCAGAGTCAGGATTAGGGCTGGAATTCAAGTTATTGAGGATGCCTAATAAAAGGAAAAAGCAATTTTAAAATGGAAAGCCACATTCAAACTCTTATTAATAATTGTGTCTCTGCTGAGCACATGTAGAGACAGATAATTAGATTCACATAAAGAGTGATCTCTAATTGGATCCAGATGTGAAGGAATCGACAGACATCCACTAAAGGGAAACTGTACAAAATAACGAAGAAACAAATGGAATTGCAATGCGGAAGTTTATGAAGAATGATGGGCTGAATGACTATAAAGCCTTTCAGGCAGCTTTTAGTCACACACTTGAAGAAATTTATTGTTGCACTGAGCATTATTACAGAGAAGCATTGTCAAAAACCAATGGTATTCCCTGAAGAAGAATACAAGATGGGACACAGAGTCCTCAGGAAGGGCATTTTAAAGATTTTAACTTTTCTGGAGATGCCACTCTTTGTATTTATCAGATGTGTTTAATATGAATTCCATAGTATTAAAACTAAGCTTCATCATTTTGATCTCCAGCTTATGCTTGTGCTAAGTGGGTAAATTCTAAACACTGCTAAAAGCCTACCTTGTCTCCACTTTATAGTGAAGATACAACTGGACATTTGCCCAATGGATCCAAAGGGGGTGTTTTCAATCCATTGTAATCATAACCAAGTTTTAGAAGGAGACAACAGTCACAATTAAAATTTCCTACATATAGCAGCAAAATCAACAAATGCAAATAAAGATTTCTGGCTCACTAGAGGTTTTGCTCTGGTTCACTCCCACAAAGAAGAACCAGAACAAAGGATAAACAGTTGCGACTCAGCTATAATACCATCAACCAGTCCATTGCTCAGTCAAGATTAGTCTGAAACTTGGAAAAGTATTCCCACAACAAGGAAAGGTAAATAGGGGCCCCAAGAGCCCTCTCTGTCACCACACACACTGAGCTTTTGCTGGGGAATCTTGCATTCCTTGCAGATCCCAAGCCCAAATTGGGGAGCTACTAGAATGTATGCATCTGTGTGTTTCGCCAGAGTGGGATCCCAATCCACCTGTGTCTCCCCCAACCAAACTAATAGTACATAGAACTATGGGTGCCCTGCCTCTGTTGTCATGCACACTGCTCCTAGGCTCACTGGTACAGCCCCACTCCTACAGGACCCATAGGAACTGACAGTTGCTACATACCCACAGCTACATGTACTACCTGGAGTCCTGCCGGTGATCCCACTCCTGCAAGCATTACCAACATTATTTATAGCTAACAACACTATATGATGACTATACTACTGGGCCTACCTGGAACCAAAGCAAACCAAGCCTATCCAACCAGCATTCTAAAGTATCTTCAGGAGAAAGACTGTTAATACCAAAAGCCATCTTATAAAATTGAGAGAGATAACTGTTGAACAACTGTGCAAATATATAAACATAGGGACACAAGAATCATAAAAAAAACAGGCAACATGACAGCTACAAATGAATAAAAGAATAAACTAGCAACAAACCACAAGCAAAAGGAAATTGGTGAAATACTAAAAATAATTCAAAAGAATGCTTCTAAGGAAACTCAAATGATTTATAAAAGAGAACACAGTGAATCCGTGAATTTTGGAAAACAACTCATGATTTGAATGAGAAATCAGAAGAGAGAGATCATAAAAAGAATCAAACAAAAAACTTCAGAGTTGAAGAACTGAATATATGAAATAAAAAATACAACTAAGAGGTTCAATAACAAAGTAGATCAAGCAAAACAATAAAGAGTTTCTGAACATGAATACAGGATCTTTTGAAATAATGCAGTCCAACAATAGAAGAAAAAGAATGAAGAAAGTCTATCTAATCAAGATACATCATCAAGCAAACAATTATTTGCATTATGGGAGTTATAGAAGGAAAGAAATCATAGAAAACATACTTAATGAAGTAATAGCTGAACAATTTCCATATCTTGGTAAAGAGATGGGACATTCAGATCCAGAAAGTTCAAAGTTCAGCTCCCAATTCAGAGCTAACCAGAAAATGTTCTCTGAGCTGTACTATAATCAAACTCTCTGAAGTCAAAGAATGAATTTGAAAATATCAAGATTAAAAATGGTCATATATAACCCCATATACTAAGATTTCTCAGAAGAAACTTTACAGACCAAGAGAGGAAGAGATAACATTCTCAAAGGAAAGAGAGAGAGAGAGAGAGAGAGAGAGAGAGAGAGAGAGAGAGAGACAGGCCAGAAGAAAAGTGTTAACCAAGAATGTTATACTCAGCAAAGATATTCCTCAAACATGAAGGGTATAAAACCCAAGGAATTCATCACTACCATAATGGACTTAAAAGAAATGCCTAAGGGAGTCCTACATGGAGGCAAACAGAATATAACTACCATCATAAAAGTATAAAACACACTAATAGAGCAGATACATAAAAGAGAAAAGAACCAAACCTTATTAATATAGAAAAACCACCAAACCACAGAGATAAACAATGAGAGAGGGGAGGTGAAACAAAAGATATACATGAAAAATTTTTTAAAAATTAAAATAGCAGAAGTCTACCTATCGCTAATAATGTATTAAGTTTTCCCCAAACTATAAACTTTGTGAATGAAAAAAAACAAGATCCAAGCCAATAATATTCTGCTTACTAGAAACTTACTTCACCAGTAAAACACACAGACTGAAAGTGAATGGATGAAAAATAATATGCCATACATTGGAATCCAAAAGTCAGGAAGAATATCTAGATTTATATCAGATGAAATAGATTTTAGATCAAAAACTGTAAAAAGAGACAAAGATGGTCACTACATAGTGATTAAGGGATTGAGTCCAAAGAAATTATAAAAATCATAATATATATTACATATGCACACTTGCTAAACATGTTTTTTCAAAATGGGCAAGTGATATGAATGGAAAACTCTCCAAAGAAAATATATAAATGGTCACAAAATATATGAAAAACTCTTCATCACTAATCATCAGTAAAATGCAAATCAAAGCCACAATGAGCTATTATCTCATCCCATTTAGAAAGCTATTAGCAAAGAGGTTAAAAACCAAAAATGCTGGTGAGGGTGAGAAGAATTGAGGAACTATTACCCCTTCTTGGTAAAAATGTGAATTAGCATAACAATTATGGAAAAAAGTATATAAGTTTGCTAAAGTTAAAAGTAGATGTATTACAGAATCCAGTTTTATATAACTCACTACTGGGTATATAAAAGTTTATCAAAGATAGATACTTGCACTCCCATGTTTATTGTAGCACTATTCACCCTAGCCAAGATACAGAATCAAACAACAGAAATATGAATAAGGAAAATGTGTTATACATAGACAATGGACTATTATTCAGCCATAAAAAGAATGAAATCTTACCTTTTGCAATAAATTGAATGTAACTGGAAGACATTATTATAAGTTAAATAATCCAGACACGAAATAATCCAGACTTTGGGCCCCTGTTCATATATGGAAACTTAAAAACTTAATCTTGCAGAAGAAAAGAGCAAACAAACATTACCAGAGACATAAAAAAGGAGAGGTTATAGAGGATAGCAGGAGCTTGGAGAGTGGATACCAAAATACAGTCCAATAGAAAGAATAATATAATATTGTACAGCACAGTGGGTGATTATAGTTGATAATAATTAGTTGTGTATTTCATAAAGAATTAGAAGACAGAAGTTTGAAGTCTGCCAAAGCTAAGAAATAATAAATTTTTAAGGATATGGAAATGCTAATTACCTCAATTGGGTCATTATGCAGTGTATAACTCCATCCAAATTATCACACTGAGCACCATAAATATGTAGAATAATTGTGTGCAAATTGAAAATTTTAAAATAATAACCAAAGTAACAATGAAAAAAACATTAAAAAACACAAAAAAAGCAAATACATATACTTATATTACTTGAAAATTATGTAAGTCTCTTGGAATATTTTACATCTGAAATCTATTCTTTCCATGGCCATTCAACAGCCATTTCCTGAGTGGGAGAAAGAATATTGCAAACAGAGAAAACAGAATATGTAAATTATTTGAGTCAGTAAAGACCATTTGAGTTTTAGGAACTAATACAAAGCTAGGGTGGTTGGATTATAAAGAGAAAAAGGGATTCAGTCCCAAACTTATGTTCATGATTCTCAGCAAAGGTCAGTTCTTTTCTATTGGCCAGGACCTTAGGTAAGAAACCTAAGGCTACCTGAATGTCCCAAGGACATGGCAAACAATATGTCTGATAGAAAGATCCGAGAGTTAGAGACCAAGACAAAGTCACAGTCTTTTATAACCCAATCTCAGAAGTGACATTCCATCACTCTGTCATATTCAATTAGTCACACAGATCAGTGTTGGTAAAACGTGGGAAAGGACTACACAAGAGTAAGTATAGGGATTATTGGGGGCATTCCTGAGGCTGGCTACCATTGTCTACCCACTGGCCCTTAATGATTCATATCCTTCTCATATGCAAAGCATACCTACTTTCAAGTCCCCCACAGTTCTATCTCATTATAACATCCGGTCAAAGTCCATAATTTCTTCATCTAAATCATACACGGGAGACAATGAGGCTTAGCAGATCTGATTTCTTAAGTTCAACCCTTCAAGTACATTTTCCCTCAAATACAAATTTTAAACTAAAGAAATGGATTATCTGCCTTCCCCGACAGCTGTCTTATAAAACCAGGACAGGAATAAAGATAAACTCCATAGACATTCCTATTCAAAGAGGGAGAAAATATAAGACACACAGGAGTCTTTAGTCCATAACAGTTCTGAAATCAGACAGGTAAATGTCAAAAGTTACTTGATTAGATCTCCCTACATTTGTCTAGGAAGGATTTTCAATGGTCTTTGGTTTTGTCTTCAAGGCTCTTGGTTCAGTAAAATGACTTCCTACTATTTCCAAGGTAGAGTGAATTCAAATCCTAAAACATTACAATGAGGAAAAAAAAAAAGTCCTCCTAATGAGTTTTCCTCCATTCCTCAGTCAGTTACCTTTCCTCTTTTGTTCCTTCTTTTTTCTTCTACAGATATGTTTTTATAAGTACTTATTCTGTTGTGTTTGTGTGAGAGGGAATAAAACTAATGAAAAGAGGTTTGGAATATTATTTTAATTTTTTAGTTTATACTTTGTTATGTCTTTGTGTGTATTTAGCCTGTCACATTGTCTGACTTCCATGGTGTGGATAATGGCGTTAAAAGAAGTAAATCTCCTATGAGTCTGTCAACCAATGCTTTCTGTCCTAATGTTGAATAGCAAAGAGCTACTTGAAAGAGCATATAAGCTTCCCCCAATTAAGACCCAATTCTCAGAAATTTTTCTTTGTTCCCACCTTCTCTATCTCTTAAGAATTAGCTGCCCATTGCAGACTATCTCTCCCCCCCCCGGGGGTGGATGGGGGCAGGGGATGTACCAGGGATTGAACTCCAGGGCACTCAATCACTGAGCCACATCCCCTATTTTGTATTTTATTTAGAGATAGGGCCTCACTGAATTGCTTAGTGGTAGACCATCTCTTATAGATAAACTTCACATTAAAGTTTGTTGGAAATGCACACAACCAAACCTTCCCTGACATTCATGAGTCCCAAGTGATAGGAGGAGGTCACACCCAGAAGGGTGCTTGTAAACAACGCTGACCACAAGAAAAGCTAGACATAGTCCATTCCAATCAGCACAGATCATTAACACCTTCTTTAGATCCACAGGACTGCAACTCATGCCCACCAATGTGCAGGAGATAAGATGCATGTAGCCCACACCTCAGAAGAGTCTGCTTTACAAAACTCTGAAGAACTAAAGCACCCACCTATCTGGAACCCATATACTTTCCCTTGAAAAATCATATAAAAGAGTCTTCCTTAAAGCAAGGGGTAAGATGGTCATTTGAGGTCAGAGCCAGCTACCTTACAACATGCCAGCTTGCTGCTGATAAAGCTCTTTCTTTCTCCCTCACTCTACCTTTCCATTCATCGACTCCATCAGACAACAGCAAACTATACCCTGTGCAGTTGTACTACCTCTACAAGTAGAGAGAATGGTAAACTTTTAAGTTATTAAAAAAAAATCCTATTGGGCAGCCAGCCTGAGTTGAAGCATTCAGATGACAATTACACGAATACAACTCCACTGACTATGACTTACCTGGGCCCTCCTGATAGTGCTTCACAAGCAGCCCATTTATGTATTTCCAGAACACATCAGAATCCACTGTAAAAAAAAAAAACTATATATACAAAAATATCCCAATAGAACAAAAGAGCTAAAGAAACACATAAATTATATTCCACCACCCCAAATTTTTTGCTACCACTAGGGTCTTGGGCAAAATTACAGGGTCACTCCTTGTGTTTTGCAATACTTCAGAGATCTTTGAATATCAAAGATCTTCAAAGAACTGTGATCCTTTGTCCTGATTTTCTCCACTCCTCAAGAAAATAAGTTTTTTCTTTAATCCTGAGTGCCAAGAGTCTCCCTTCCCAATGTTATTTTCTTTCAATCCACTGACCTCTCTCAATTTGCCCCATATCTGTCACCTGCAGTGGATTTTTGTGTATATAATACTTAATTTAATAAACTCACTTTTCTAATGAACACAATTTTGAAAATCATCTTTCTTTGACATTTATACAATGATTATGAATTTATTGAACACATCCCTTGATCTTAATTGATATTTTATATATAGCATAATTGATTATTTTGAATATTGCAAATACTTGAAATAAAGTACATGCTATTTACAAGTCCAAGTAATTATTTTAAATTTCAATATCATGGGTCTAACTTTTTGCTTCATTTTTTTTTTTTTTTTTTTTTTGCAGTGGATGGGGTACCAGGGATTGAATCCAGGGGAGCTTAACCATGGAGCCATATCTCAGCTATTTTTATGTTTTATTTTGAGACAGTGTCTCACTAAGTTGTTTAGGGTCTCAATAAATTGCTGAGTCTGACTTTGAACTTGAAATTCTCCTGCCTCAGCCTCCTGACTGACTGGAATTAAAGGCATATGCCACCAGGCCCAGCCCAAGTATTTCTTTACTTTAGTTTTTACATATTTCTAGAATAATTACCATACTTATTTTTATTTGTTTTCAGGGTTTCAGGCCTAAAAATAAAAAAGAATTCCATCTTTGACCCGTCCAGTTAATATTGTTTGGTTATAGATTCTTGGCCTGAGCTGGATTTAGGTTGCTATTTAATAAATCAAATTCAGGCCACTGATCACTGAGTTAAGTTTTCTTGTGTCAGTAAACTTTATTTTCTGTTAATAAGACTTAAAAATCCACATCCTTTACCATGTTTAGTTTTTTTGGTAACTTTGTTACTCTAACAAAATAATGCATTTTAAAATCATATTTGGTGAGCATTATATATCCAATTTATTGTTTTTAGAAATATTATTTAGAGCAGTCATTATGAAATATTGACTTGATCATTAGAATAATTAAAAAGATTTGTGTTTTGTCTAACAGTATTTCTTGAAATTATCAGAACTACATAGAAATTTTATCTTTAAGAAATGAGGGATTGAATCTATATGTTCAGACCTTCTCTTGAGGTTAATAATCCACTTGGTTAATGGATTATTCAGTAACTCATTATTAGATCCTCATATATATATATATATATATATATATATTCTTTTAAATCAACTTTTAAAATTTATACACAATAAAATTTGCTTTTTTCTGGCTATAAACATCCCATTATCCCCCAGATAACTTCAATTACCACTCATAGCCAGTACCTTTTCCTACTCCCAATGCCCAGAAATTGCTAGTCTGTCCTCTGACCTAGTATGTCACAAAAATGAATTCATATAGCATATAGCCTTTGAGTTCTGGTTTGTTTATTTGTTTGTTTCCACACACACACATACAAAAAAAATTAGATTTCTATCTGTGGCATTGCATTGAGTCAGTCAGCTTTTTCATCACTGTGACCAAAATACCCAATAAGAACAACTTAGAAGAGGAAAAGTTTTCTTTGTCTCATGGTTTCAGAGTTCATCTCATGGTCATCTGACTCCTTTGCTCTGAGCCTGAGGGGAGGCGCAACATCATGGCAGAAGGGTACAGCCAAGGAAAGAAACACAGGACATGGGACCCAGGAAACAGAGAGAGAGCACAAGGAGTCAGGTACAAAATATATAATCCCCAAAGCAGACTCCAGTTATTCACTTCCGTTAGCCACACCCCACCTGCTTACAGCTACCACAAAATAATCCATCGAAAGTATTAATCCACTGATTAGGCTACAGCTCTTATAATCTAATCAACTCACTTCCTACATTACCACAGGAGCTTTCATCTTCTAAATTGTTCCTGTTGGGCAGACAGAGAGTATGTGAGGAGCCAGAGACCAAGTATACTACCCAAGGGCATTTCTACAGGGATCCAGCCATGCCCCACGCCTGCAGTTACCACTCAATAGCTTAGTGCTTTCAATTTATTAATTCATCAGATGGGTTAATTTTCTGATTAAGTTACACCTCTGATAATCTAATCATCTGCCTGTGAACACTCCTGCATTGTCTTACATGAGTTTATAGGGGATGTCCCATATACAGACCATAACATTGCATATATCAGTAATGTGTTTCTTTTTATTGCTCAACAGTATTTCAATCTGTGAATGTACATTAGAATATTTTACCCATTCACTAATTGAAAGATATTTCCACTTTTTGAAATTGTGAATAAACTCACTACAATGTTTTTTTTTTCATTTAAGCTTTTGTGTAAATTTAAATTTGTATTTCTCTTTGATAATGACAAAGACATTATCTGACACTCATCTTGATGTGTCACATATCACTTGTGTGCATAACTTTATTATTATTATTATTATTATTATTATTATTTGTTTTATTTTTGGTACTAAAGCAGACCAGGTACCCCCACCCAAAAGACCCTTGCCATAATTAAGCTTCTCCTCTTGTCAGATCAGCAGGATGTTTGCAGAGATTATTGTGGTTGGTAGTATCCTCTTTCTTGTAAATGTCAGATTTGCACACAAACGGTGTGATAAAATAGATTCTGCAGGCTTGTTGTATAAAAAGATTTTATCTCTGTTTTCTTGGCAAACAAACAAACAAACTTGTGAAAACTGTCTGGTCTAGGGGATGGAACAAAGGAGACTTGTCATGTGAACCTCCACATCCCTGCTCCCCTGGGTATAAACTTCAAAGAATTACCAAAATCTTTGTTTAGAGGAAGAATTCTTAGTGGAGAGTCACCTCTGAACCCTGCAGTCAATAAACATGCTTCCTGAAAATTCCGCATCTGCCCGGCCTCTTCTGTCCTACTTCAGTACTGAGGATTTAACCCAGACACACTTAACCACTGAGCCACATCTCCAGCCCTTTTTATTTTCTGTTTTGCAACAGGGACTCATTAAGTTTTATAGGCCTTCACTAAGTTGTTGAGGCTGGCCTTGAACTTGCTATCTTCCTGCCTCAGCCTCCTGGGTCACTGGGACTACAGGCATGTGCCACCATGTCTGTTTTTATGTACTTAACTTTAAAGGTTACTGCTAAGTTGTTTTCTTTCTTTTTTATCTATTTTTTATTATTATTAGTTGTTCAAAACATTACAAAGCTCTTGACATATCATATTTCATACATTTGATTCAAGCAGATTATGAACTCCCATTTTTACCCCGTATACATATTGCAGATTCACATCGGTTACACATCCACTTTTTTACATACTGCCATACTAGTGTCTGTTCTATGCTATTCTGAATTCTCACTAGCATTGCACGAGATTTCTGTTGCTCTGGTGGTTTAGGTATGCAGTAATATTTCATTATAATTTTATTTGAAATTTTTAATGAATTATCATGTGATCCTCCTCTGGATTATAAGATCCACTAGGACAGGGCTTACAAGTTAATGCTAACCAAAAAAATCCTCATCCCTTAGTCTCTGGCACTAACATTGATTTTCAGTAAATACTTGGTTAAATACGAGAATGGCAGAATGATTATGTTCAACAAGTTATGCAAGTTATGTCCAAGAACTTTATTTCCATTTTTCCCAGCCCAGCCTCCATCAAAAATTGGAGAAAATAAAAAGGTAGGAAAAAAAGAAAATGCCTAAACTAGAAGAGTTCCTTTCTTTAAGCTTCAGGCAAGGATAAGAACAGAACCTTGGAGCCAGGTCAAGAACTGGAGCCAGGTCAATTTGCCCTTTAGAGATGGAGAGAAATGCTAAACAGTGCAGCAGCCAGAACAGGCAGGTACATGGAGCCAGCAATCTTGGTTTGGCAATGTAGATACAAATCTTTCAGTGACCAGACAAGTGCAAGTCTGCCTCACTCTCCTCTTTTTGTTTCTTTCCTTCTCTTTCTCTTTTTCTCCTCCTCCTCATAAACATTTACATAACAACATGGAGTGTCAGCACCACCTATTAGTAGCTTTCATAGAGTTAAGTCCCATCCCTTCATAAAAACTCTAAGAAGCATGTGCTCATTGTGCAAATAAATAACTAAAGCTTCCAATTACAGCTCACTGAAGGTCATAGCTCGACTTCACAGCTTGTTTCACAACTGAGCTTCAAAATCTGCTCTGTCAAACACCGAGGCCCATGCTACTCTACCCAGCTCCTACTCAGTGAGATTTCTTTTTTGGTTTCTTTTAGCGTCTTTATTCCATAATAATCCACTTCTGGTTTGCCTGCATCCTTGGACATAAGGGCACAAGGCCAGCCTACTGTGTAAATCAATTACATAATGGGATGTCAGGGAGACTAGAAAGACCCAGGTGTCCTAAATTCGCCCTGATACAAAGATTGACATGCACTTCTTTCTTTTAATTTTAGATTTGGATCTGTATTTAATAGCAAGGTTGCCAAGGAAAAGTAACATTTTAGTGGATTATCAATTTAGGATGGGTGAAAAAATCTGGGAATAGATTTTTATTGCAAAGGGGGAAAAAGAAACACAAGATCAGGGAGTATTTGAGAAAATAAAGATGTAGGAGAGAAGATGCAAAATAGGAAGACTAGTGTCACCAAAGACACAAGATCTGATGTGTATTTAGTGAATAAATGAATAAATAAAAGATAACCTTGAGCCACTTCTCAAGTTTAGCCCACTGGGAACTCTGGCTTTTCTTGTGTTCAACATTCATTCTGACAGAGTGACAGGCAAAAGAGTCTCCCTTCAACTTAATCAATTGGAAAACACTGATGAATGGTGACTCTCAACCAGGATGAAAGGTAAAGAAGTAATTGCCCGGTGATCCACTACTTGCATCATCTTTGATTCCACTGAGTTGAACGTAGTGTTGTTCAAAGAGATCATCAAATGATTTGTAAGTAGTTTGAGATTCAATGAAGTCCAACACATTTTTCCTCTAGCACTTTCCTCTTAGGTTTTGTGATCAAATATGCCAAAGTGTAACTAATTCATTGAACATACTAAAACAGTGTTGATGACACAGAACGTCTGGCAGGATCAAGTCCTTCACTTGCCACATTCCCAAGGGTTTAAGGATCAAGTCCAGACCTCAGGAGGGACAGACATGGAGACCCTCATGTCACTGGACGGTGGCTATGGGACCCATATCAAGAGCCAAAAAGCCTGGAATACTCAAGAAACTATGCATAACCACATCATGTCCTACTACTCCTACCTCCTTCTACACACTAGAATTAAGAAATTGTTCATCCGCACTCTTTTCCACAAGGGTGTCTATATTCCTCTCTATCTAGTATTGGCAGGGACAAGCAGGATAACTAGAAAGTGGTAATGCAATTAACCAAGAGCAGGAATTAGAGGGTGAAGTTTGGAGAAGAAAATTAGTTTTGCAGATGTTGAATATGAATTTCAGGTTGATCATTCACATTCAGATGTCCAGTGGAGAAATTAGTGTGGAGAGTATTTTTTAAAAAGTCGTTGGCCTGAATATAGAGAGTTAGGAGTTATAAAATCCCTTGAGTCCAGCTCTCTCTGACTCAGGATCCAGTCACATTTGCTAAATTCACCAGACACTAGCATTGATTATCCACTGCAGTGGATTCCTGACCCCTTCTTGGATCCTCAGATTCTCTTTTGGTCCCTATTACTTCATTTATTCTAAGAGTGGGATGTCTTTTCTTGTTCTTTTCAGTCTTGTCTTAATTTGCCCTAACTCTGCTCTCTGTGGAATAAAGACTGTTTCCAATGCCTATTCCTTGTATGTTTTCCCAACATTACAGTGAAGCACTGTCTGGCCTTTGCTGCTACAAAAGAGAATTTCATAGACAATCACACCTTACACAGGGGTCACATTGCCTACCTGGGCATTATTGCTTAAACCTCTTGTGAGCCCATCTCCAGGGCCTATAAATGTCTACCTTTCAATTTTATGTTCAGCAAGCTGTTGCACTAAGAATATATTGGTTATATTTTAAAGACCTAGCTTGCAGAGTCTCACCCAGCTAAGACCATTGTATAACAAAATACTTCAGCAACACAAGCTTAGACTCTCTGGTCCAGTTCATCCAGTCTGTTTTTTCTCTGTCTTAGCACCTACTCAAATTTACCCTTTCTCATTTCCTTTTCTCTGTCTCCCACTTCCTCTATAACTGTAACGTTGCCTCTCCTTTTTGACAATTCTGATAAACCTGCATAGCTCTCTTGGACCCATCTGTAATTTTAGGTTGGTGTTCACAGAAAAGAGACTCTTGGATGGCAAACTGCATGCAGGAGGTATTTGGGAGCACTTGATGTAATGATACTAGTAAGGAAATGAGGGAAATAGGACTGGCTGGACAGATGGAGAATATGAACTGTGATGCTCTTGACTAATCCTTAACCAATCCTCTGGGAGTTCTGAAGCTGGAATGGTACTTGAGAGTTATCAAAAAAGAGTAACATGTCAAATCCTGTGAGAATTTGTATCAACCAGACATTGCATAGAGGCTGCTTTCAGGAGAGGGAAAAATACCTTGGGCAACACAGCTCCTTCCAGCCAACAGCCATTGCAGGGCTAGGAATACAACCAAGAGGACTGAAGCTGGGGCAAGAAGGACTCACTCTAGGGGGGGGGTCTGTGTGCACCACTCCTCCACTGCATCGACCATGAATCTGATAAATCCAGCTCCATCCTTCCTCTATTTTAAAAAAGTTCAGACCCATTTCAAAATAAAAGCAAAACCCACTGATTCTGCTTCCTCTTCATGTATAGGTATGTGGCATCTGTCATGATTGTTGTGTACAGGAACAAGGCCTGTGGTGCCAAGTGAATTCTATGGATTTAGAAATCAATAGGCTATTAAACTGTTATGGCTATTTCATTGTAAGCCAATCTAGTCCTCTGGGAAACCCCAGGTGCTATTATCAGACTATAACAGATACATCAAATCCATTACAGACAATTTTAGTATACAGTTAATATACTTTAATAAAAAAAAATTCAGGGATCCTAAAAGCCTACCTGGTAAACATGTTGACAAATGTTGATGCCTATGAGTTAGAACTTTTAACAAGGTTTTTCAATATAAGAAAAGTTTACATTCTCTATGAAATACCTACTTCCCCAACTTTTTGAGTAAAATATACTCTTCCTCAATTAAGCACTGCAGTTACCATGGGAAAACGTACTAGTCAGGAAACCTAGGTTTGAGACTAAGGTAAGCATGCTTACTAGCTGCATGGCTTTGCACAAATTAAAACCCATTATGAACCTAATATTTTTCTCATCTGTACAATGGTGATGAAAAGAATGCAATCTTCTTCATAAAGTTAGCCAGATAATTGGGTATTGTCAACATCAAAAACTAATATTAATTAATTATATCTTCCTAGTCATCCTGCTAATTGCATTGCATGCGTTTTCTCATATTAAATCGTAATAGAACTCAACAAAGTATGTACATTATTGCTTCTACTTTGAGGAATAAGCAAAATGAAACTTGCAAATGTTTAGTTTCATCCCCAGGCTACACAGCTAGTAGTCATCAGGTCTGTCCAACTCTAAAGGCCATTATTCAATTCTCTTCTGCATTTCCATAACAAATACACTTGAAAGTATTTTAAAGCTCGGAGCCCCATACTAAATGTAACTTTGCTTTATTATATCTTTGTTGAATTTCTTTTTTCCTGAGTCTAGCTCTGTAATGAGAAGACAGGTAGTGGGTCAATCAGTTTATTTGGATGGTTCATCCCCGAATTCTTGCCCAGATGAAAGGGAGGAGATGGTAAAAGCATTCTCTGGTACTGAAAAGAACAGCAGTCTAATTCACACTTATGGGTACTACTTGAAAACGAAGGCGTTTCCAAAGTCCTATGAGTCAACTCCAATGGAAGTTTTAGCATCATTTAGCCATTCTTTCAGGAGTGAGAATATATCACATGTTTTAAGTGATATTTCTTGATTTATTTGTAGGTTAGTGAACATCCAATGATGTTAACATCCTGGTCTTTTTTCATAAATTCAGACAGGCTCTACTCTAAATATACTTTGTTATTCCAGTGATGTCACGGGGTAAGCTCAGCCTAGTTCCTTTTTTAATTACTCTATTTCACTGTGCCAAAAAAAAAAAAAGTCTATTTCAAAATATATCAGAACTCAGTCCAAAAAATAAGTTATTCACCTGTAAAAATAGGGTTGAAGGGATTTTGGAGAATTTCAATTGCATTTTTTTAAGACATAAAAAAATTTAATTGCTCACTTTATTTTTCCAAGGTCTCTGAGAACTCAAAAAAAGGGGCTAAACAGATTCTGGACTTTATAAAAGAAATTAACTTCCCAGATTAATATATTGTTTGCCAAGTTTTAGTTTAGAGTGAATTTTTACAACCAAGTTATAAAACTCCTGAAAATACCATGGGGACTTAGAATGGAAAAGCTCAGAGAACACCAATATATCTGATGATAACCTAAGAGCCAAAAACACATGGTGAGATTGCTATCCCAAATGGTGAAAAGGGACAGAGTCCGTTCATATGGTAAAATAAATGATATATTTTATAGTGTTCATATATTTTGAAAGGCATGCCATAGGGTATTCTGTAAAACTTTATTTGGATCTGTGGGAGACTGAATGACTCATTGGCTGGTAATGGGATACAGCACTCTCTACTTCAGGGCCACCAATACAAATCTTGCTTAGAAGAGAGCAATATAAAATTGTTACAACAGATCAACTTTTGTTTAATCCTCACTCACCACCCACCCCCGTACTCCACACTCTTCATATCTTCCACAGGCCTCTTATCTTGGAACTAAAATATCCCATTTATAATTGAAAGATACATGCACATTTCATAAAGCAAAAACTAATACTTCTTGTTTATTTCTAAATTAGTCAATACATAATTTGTGGAAACTCCAGCAAAGTCAGCAAGAAACCAATGTCACAATTCACAACTCATTAGCAAATGAGGGCCTCCTTTAAACTTAAAACCCAACATGAAATATAAAACAAGTGCCATCTAATGAAAACTTGTACAAAGTAATAAACTAGGTATTAAAAAGAATTAGGGGAAAAATTTTCATATTTATTGGATCATTGTATGGATTGAAAAACTAAGTACTTCTGCTGGTATAACATTTAATTCTCACAACAACACACTGAGATATAGTTGTTATATTTTAATGGCATATTGACAGGTGAAGAAACTGAGGCTTGAAAGGGATAAGTAGCTCATGACTACATAGCTGATAAGAGATAGGATTGATAATCAAATTCAGTTCTATGATTTTGAAGATTAATTCTCTGTTTCAGTCTTTTGTCTTTGAGAATGTACAAAAGGCATAGAAGTAATTGCAATGTGCTCCCATCTGTGAGTCAGCTTTTCATCATTGTAACTAAAATACTAGACAATAACAACTTAGAAGAGTAAAAATTTATTTTGGCTCAAGATTTCAGAGGTTCATTCTGTGGTTGGCTAATTCCATTGCTCTGGGCCCAAAGTTGAGACAGACTATCATGGTGGAAGGGTGTGGTGGAAGAGAGAGAGAGAAAATGGAAGGAGCCAGGGACAAGATATAAAATCTCCAAGGCACATCTCCAGTGGCTCACTTGCTTCCTTCTCATAGCTTCAAGCATAACACTCTACTCACTCCCTGCTTGCCTGTAGCTACCATTCAGTAATCCATTCAAATTACTGATCCAACAAATGGATTAATCCATGGGTGAAATTACAGTGCTCATCAGCTAAGTATTCACCTCCTGCATTAACACAGCAACTTTGGGGTGATACCTCATATCCATCCCTAACAAAATCCCATGTCCATCTTACAAGGAAAAATGTATTTAATCCATTTCCAAGAGTCCCCATAGTCAAAAATTTCAGGACTGCCTAAAAGTTTGGATCCAAAGTTTTCTCTGAGACTCAAGACAAACTCTTAGCTGTGAGCCCTTCTAAAGATCAAAGCAAATTATATACATTTGACATATAATGGCACAGAGTAAACATTTTCATCCCAAAAGGGAGAAATAGGGGCCATCAAGAGATGGGATCAAAACCTATCTGGGCAAACAAACTATATAGATCCACTTCTGGCATCTGGGACACATGACAGTCAGATGTGATCTCCAAAGGACTCGGCAGCCTCACCCCCATGACCTAGCTGTTTGCAGCCTGCATCGCCTCCATCTTAGACTGGCTTGTCCACAGTCAGTATCTTTCCTCAGAAGACTTTCCACATTGCTGGCATTTCTTATTCCTGAGGATCTCCACTGCAGCTTCCTTCTCACAGGTTCATGCATAACATTCTCAGGAGCTGCCAGTAAGGATACCTACCCTGATACACTTTACCTGGCTTCCCAGACCTTCCTTTGAAATCTCAGTGGAAGCCTCCATGACACCATAACTCTAGTGACCTGTATTTCTGAAGCAGCAGCAACACATGGATGATACTAAGTGTTGCTGCCAGCTCAAGGCTACAGTGGCCTCAGATACCTGGGCAGCTGAGTACAGTGAAATGAATCCCAGGGGAACAACCCCACCACCCATGAGCCCACCATGGGTGTGGTCTTGATGATTTCTAAGATGTTCTTCAGGCACCTTTCCTATTGTCTCCTTGCAAATCATTTAACTTCTTTTAGTGGCAGTAATCTCTCTGGCAACCATAAATTCCAGTGTTACTTGTGTTTCTTCTCTGGCCAAACTAAGTTTTTCAAATCTTTCATTTTGGCATTTTGCTCCCAATTCTCACAGTAAACCTGGATAAAAGCTAACAGCAACATCATACCACCATCTGAATGCTCTGCTTCCTTGCAATTCCCTGTGCCAGATTAATTAGTCCATTACCTTTAAATTCAGCCTCAGTCTCAGAACATGGGGAAAATGTAGACAACTTCTTTACCAGAATATGACATAAATGGCCACTAGTCCAATTTCCAAGTCCTTGTTCCACTCTAAAACTTCATGAGCAGTTTTACTTCCCACATTCCTATTCTGGTCTTCCAAACTCTGCTTCCAACATTCTAAGGATTCTCTATCCTGCATCTTCAAACTTCTCCCACTCCTCTTACAAACTAGTTCCAAAGGCTTCTGAATCACATGCTCAGGTTAGTCACAGCAACAGCCCCACTTCTTATTACCAATTTCTATGGTAGTTGCCTTTTCTTCACTGTGACCAAAACACCTGACAAGAAAACTTAAAAGAGTTAAAGTTTATTTTGATTCATAGTTTCAGAAGTTCAGTCCATGATTGGTCAAATCCTTTGCTCTGGGCCCAAAGTGAGGCAAAACACCATGGCAAAAAAAAAAAAAAAAGATATGGTGGAGAAAAGCTTCTCAGTTTATAACAGCCAGGAAGCCCAGAGAGAGCAGGAGGAGTTAGGTGCAAAATATATAATCCCAAAGTCACATTGCCTGTGACCCACTTTTGTCAGTCATGCCCCACCTGCCTACAATTACCACCCAGTGTTCCATTCAAATTTTTGACCCATCAAAAGGATTGATCTGCTCATTAGGTTATAGCATCATAATCTAATGTTTTACCTTCTGCATTGGCACATGAGCTTTGGGTCATACCTCATATCCAAACTATAACACCTAGCAAGCTATTACTCTGCTGGCAATGAATCTCCAGTATCTAGTTTTCCAAATACAGGTATTCTGTCCTTATAATACGTCTCTCCGTCAGCAATTTGAAATGCTTTAGCAACCTGATTCTCTATCTTCCATGGTAGCACACCCCTGTAATAATGAAACAGTGCCTCCCATTCTATTAATGGAAATGCTGAGCTTACTATCAAACCTAGATTATATGATACCCAGAGATCATTTTTAACATCTCCTCTTCTATCTGACAAAACTACTTTCAAGAATGATCCTAAAATGAAAGAAAGAATATTAATGGTCAGAAAAGACTTGTAGGAAGTTAAAATTTTTATTTTATTATGCAGGTAATTGCCCAGTAACTAATAGGTAGAGTTTAATGAAACTGAAACATCTGCAAAAAGCATAATTTAAGTAACTACTAATTTGTACCACTGATGTTACTTTTTGTTTGTTTTAAAACAATTAATGATTCAGAAAGAATTAAATTTAATTTAAAGCTATTATTCTATAGTGGAAAAAATTCACATTGGAAGTAAAATTCATATTTACCAGCCAAAAACTTTGCAGTTAGTGTTTTAAATTTTAAACATATATTTCAACTTAAGAGGTTCTATGAGAAGATGAAGTTGAAATAATTCAAGGTCTAATTCATTGTTTTTACAAGTACTTTATCATTTCTCACTTCAAATCTATGTATTACTACCATTACACAAATAATGCCTGGAGTAAACGCTAGCATTCTGAACCTTTAACAAACTTCTTGAAACATATATAGCTGACTTCATATGTGTTGGGAAACCAACTGTATAACTTGGAGTTTTCTAAATTAACTTCTATGTAAAAATAATGCATATTAAGGCATAATAAAAGCAGGCTAATTCGAAGCTTACATACATATTGTTAAAATTCGCTATTATAATTTTTAGAAATTAGACCAATAAAAATTGTGTGAAGAAATATTTTATTGCTGACTTTGTTTAAAATGTCTAGAAATTGTTATAATAAAACCCACATATTCTTAGTAAGTTTTATTATTGTCTTTAGCTTCTGCTCCCAAGTTGATCACTTCACTGCCCCCAATATGGGTATGCCACTAGCTCAGATGCATGTTCAACACTCACCTACCAAATATATGTGTGATAGAGTGACTTTTCCTTGAAGGCATAGGATATTAACTCTTCCCTACCAAGTACAAGTTAACTCTTTGTTGAGATATTTCTTCACAGGAGAAATGCCAGTTTTCTGACACTACGTAGCATTTCCATAAAATGTGCATTTGGAACTCCAATGCCCTTAATCACCACCTCCAACAGCAAAAGATGGAAATATGTGCCTACTTTGGGGATTCTCAACTTAGTGATTTTTCCAAATTGCAACATCACGTATACAATAATAAATATCAGATGCCATTGACCTGTCATGTGACATAAGGATAGCTCAAGTAGTTACCCATCCAAAAAATGTTGGTAGGAGTCCAAGTCCTTAGAGCAATATTAATATTGCACTTTACACAAAACTTATAACTGATTGTGAGCATGTTGTTTAGCTATTTTACTGAAAATCTTGCCCAGCACAATAAAAATATAGTAATGACATGCAAGGTCCCTAATATAAATGAATAAATGAACAAAAATTAAATCTGTAATCTGCAGATTTAACATAGCTTGCAACAAGTACAAGAGAAAGAAATATGGTGGAAAACCATAATACCAAATGAAATCTATTATTAGGAAATGGATGAGAAATTAACAATAGTTTATTTATAAAGGAAACTCATTTAAATTTGTGAAACACTAATTTTCTTGCATTTGTATTTTGTAACCCACACATGAATTTACTTCTGTTCTATAAAACATTAAAAATATAACTTTTACCTAACTTTGTCTGTAAATTCATTGTACATAATGCACTAGTTACAAAATACACAGGCCCAAGAGTAGCAACAAATAAAACACTAGCTATTAAAAAGTAGATAGACTTGGGGCTGGGGTTGTGGCTCAGTGGGAGAGCACTTGCCTAGCATGTGTGAAGCACTGAGTTTGATCCTCAGCAACACATAAAATTAAATAAATAATAAAGACATTATGTTCACCTACAACTAAAAAGAATGGATGCCATTCAACAAGCGTTTCTCTGAATTTTGCTTGCATCATCATCATGCACTAACTGAATCTGTGACCTCTTGAGGTCATGGATATGCAGAGCATTCAAGGGTACCTGATTTTTGTCCTACATACCTTTTATCCTTAAGTCTGAAAATGGCATAGATACTTCTTAATCCTCATTGCTTGTTCATTGCTTTTTCTCATTTTCTTTTTCTGTTGTTCTTCCACATCCCTAAAACATCCCTAAAGCTCTTTTCATGGGACTCTACTCCCCTGTCATGTTGCAATCATCTAGTGTCTGTCAGAATGTGATCTTACTATGAACTTTTACCATTTCTTTGGAAGGGTCACTCCTTCTCCTTTAGTAAATATTGGGGCACCTGGAAGCTGTTCTTTTCTTCACTGCTTCTCTTATCATATGTCTTCAATAACTATGAGTTCAATGAAAACTCAATTCCTGGAAATTTACTTCTTTCACTTCCTCATGTCTAATGATCTTGCTTCTTTCTTATATCAGACCTCTCTACTCCATGTTCACATCAATAATAACTACATCACTTCAAAAATTACAATTCTATGATCACATCATTACTTGACCCCACCTTAAAAAACTTTGGCCAAATCACTATTTCACTGTTAATTAATCCATCATATCCTCACTTCCTTCTTGGAATACAACTTGCATTCCATTCTCATGGACTATCATTATAGAAATTCCTTTATCTATACCTAAGCTCTCCACCTGCTTTTATTCTATTGTAATTAGCAAATCCATAACCCATGTGAAGCATGATTCTACATTTTATCTCTGCTTTGTTCCAGAATCCTGAATACGAAGACCTATATCACCATAACTTTATTCCCACACACCGCAAAGCTCCAAGACTTCTTAAAAATTCAACTGTGCTGCCCTAAACAATTTGCTCTCCCACTGTCTAAGAAAACTTCTCCACCTCTTCTCATTTATCTTCAAAATACTAACATCCTATATTCCCTCCTTGCTCTCAACTATTAATCTTTATTTTCAGTATAAGAAATGACAAGAAAAATGCACCAATTTCACGAAAGACACAATCTGCCAAAACTAACACATAGAGAAACAGATAATATGAGTAGGCATGATAACTATAACTTAAATCAATAATTAATAAGCCTCCAAAACAGAAAACTGTTGGCCCAGTTGGAAACGTTAGTGAATTTTATCAAACATTTAAGGAAAAAATGTATCCATATTTTACACTTTTAGACACAGAGGCAGAGGTACCACTCCTTAATGCATTCTTTGAGGCCAGCATTAATCATATACCAAAGAAGACAAAGATATTACAAGATAACCATTTATTTTATTACAAGAATGGATGTTATTCATTAACCACAAATATCTTCCATAAATCTAAATGTGAATTTTTTCAATAAAATATTAATGAATCAAATTCAACAATGTATAAAAGAATTATATAGCATGATCAAGTGGGATCTAGACTAGGTATGCAAGACTATTCCAAAATTTGAAAACTCAATTAATGTAACTTACCACATTAACAGATTAAAGATGAAAAACCACAGGATCACATCAATAGATGTAGCAATAGAGAAAACACCCAACACCTATTCATGATAAAATTTCTCAATAACCTAGGAATAGAGAACTTTTCAACTTGTTAAAGAATCATTACCAAAAAAAAAAAACCTTACAAGTAATAGAATATGTAATGATGAGAAATTTGGAGCTGCCCCACTAATATCTGGAATAAATTAAGTTTGCTTTTTCTTACTACTGCTTTTAAACATTGTTCTGGAAAATCCTAGTTAATGCAATATGACAAGAAAAGGAATTAAAAGTTATACAGATTGGGAAGAAAGAAAGCTATAATACTAACTTTTTCACATTTGAAATAATCATTTATGTAGAAATTGCAAATAACTAATTTAAAAAACACTTAGAACTAATAAATAATTACAGTGAGGTTTCAGGAACCATACAAAAGTCAGTGGTTTTCTTATGCCAGCAATAAACAACTAGAATTTGAAATTCTAAAATGTATAAATTATTTACTTCATAACACCCCAACATGAAATATATAGGTATAATTGCAACAAAAAAATATACAGAACCTGTATATGGAAAACTACAGAACTCTGATTAAAAAATCAAAGAAAAATAAAGATATTTTTCATGTCAAAAAACAGGATGACACCACATTGTCATTATGTCAATTCTTTCCAAATTGATCTGTAGATTCAATGCAATTTCACACACAGAAACTTACCTTGGAGATTTCAATATCTGACTGTAGTTTTATGAAAAGGCAAAAGACCCAGAATATCCAACACAATATTGAAGAAATATGAAACTGGAGAATTGGCACTAATTAACTTTAAGATTTACTCTGATACTACAATAATCAAGACAATGTGATATGGCAAAAAAAATAGACAAATAGACCAATGAAACAAAATGGGGAGCCCCCAAAATATACTCAAATGATTTTTGATAAGTGAGCAAAGGCAATGCAGTGGGGAAAAAAAACTTTTTTTTAATGCTGCTGGGAAAACTGGTCATCCTTGCATGCAAAAAAAGTCAATCCAGTACCCCGTATCCTTCACAAAACTAACTAACAATGGATCATAGACTTATATGTAAAGTGAAAAACTATAACACTTCTAGAATATGACACAGAAAAAAAAATTTAGGTGAACTTGAGTTTGGTGATAACTTTTTTATACACAGTACCAACGTCATAATTTATGAAAGGAAGAATTATTAAACTGGACTTTATTGAAATTAAAAGTTTCTATACTACAAAAGACACTATCAAAAGATAGTTAAATGTCAAAGACTGAGATAAAATATTTGCAAAAGACATATTTAACAAAGAACTATTATTTGAAACATACAAATAATTCATAAAAATAAAAAGCAACCAGTTCAAAAGTGAGCCCTAACAGATAGAAACCTTACCAAAGAACATATACAGACAACAAATAAGCATAAGAAAATATATTCTGTATCATGTCATCAGAGAAATGAAAATTGAAACAATGGTATGCCATTGCATACCTACTAGATTGACTAAATCCCCATCCCTAAAAGCATGAAATGGTGGTGAGAATATGCTCTCGTTCACAGCCAGTAGGCTGCATGTGGTACATTCACCTTAGAAGAAAATGTGAGTTTCCTACAATGTTAAATATCCTCTTACCATACAATCCAGCAAGTTTTCTTCTTTATATTTACCCTCAGGAGCTAAACATTTTGTCCACAAAAACCTGCACATGAGCATTTATAGCATCTTTTTTTCATAATTGACAAAATTTGGAAGCGACCAAGATGCCCTTCAGTAGGTAAATAAACCATGGTACATCCAGAAAATGGAATATTACTCAGTGAAAAGAAATGAGCTATCAAACTATGAAGAGAAAGAAACTTAAATGCATATTACTTAGTGAAAGCAGCCAATATGAAGAAGCTACATACAATATGATCCCACCTATATGACATTCTGGAAATGGGAAAGCTATGAAGACAGTCAAAAAGATCAGTGGCTGCTAGGGACAAGAAAGGAGGCAGGATAACATTCATCAATTTCCCCCTTACTCAGTCCTTTGTCCTATTTTCTACTCTATGTTCACTCACCTCCAAGATATTCTTATCGAATTACATGATTTTAAGTATCACCTAACCATAGCTGCACTTATATCCATATCCCAAACTCTACCTGTGCATTTAATTTGCAAATGTACCTTAATGTGTATAAGACATCTTTACTGAAATAGCAAATAAGCATAGCAAACAAAACATGGTTTGCCTATACAGTGTGCATGCACGTGCACACACACACACACACACACACACCGCACCCACTGATACTCTTCCAACACATTTCTTCACCTTATTAACTGGCAAATGTACATCAAAATGTATCTCAAGCTGTGTGTGGTGGTGCACGCCTGTGATCCCAGTGGCTCAGGAGGCTGAGGCAGGAGGATCATGGATTCAAAGCCAGCATCAGCAAAAGGAAGGTGCTAAGCAACTTAGTGAGACTCTATCTCTAAATAAAATACAAAATAGGACTGGGGACATGGCTCAGTGGCCAAGTGCTCATGAGTTCAATCCCTGTTACCCAGCCCCCCAAAATGGATCTCAAGTTCAATATTTTCATCACTACATTATTCCCAACCATCATTTTTTTCTCACCAAATTCACAATGTTAATATTCTACCTGGTCATAGCCTCTCATGGTTTAGTCCATTCTTATATAGAATTCAGAGTTTTCCTTAAAAATGTAAAGCATAGTACCTCACTTCCCTGTTCAACACTCTCCAATAACTTTCACCACACTGACAAGTAAATCCCACAGGAATGTGTCATATGCTACATGGCCTACCTCTGAATACCTTTTCAGTACAATCTCCTATCATTGATCCCTCACACAACCACTTCTGCTCCATACTAAATTTGGAAAAACAAAGACAAGGGTTTGAAATTATTTAAAGTCAGAAGCTAAGAGGACAGGGCAAGCAGAACTGGGTCTAAGTCCTCTGAAGAAGTGAGCAAATGCAAGGAGATTCAAGGTTTGTTCTGTGAGCTTTGGAAAAACTGCAATTGGAGTCATCTGTGGATGCCGGAATGAGCTACCAATGTCAAGCCATTGAGCTCATGTTGACAGGAGCCAAGAGAAAAGAAGAAATGATTCTTCATATTCCAAACTCCAATCTTCATCTAAGAATATATTCTAATAAAACAAGTATATTCAAGTGTTTGTTTACTGTTTGTCCTCCTTACAGAACTTTGAGTGTCATTACTGTTTGGTCCACCATTAGCTGCCTAAATTTTGGCAATCATAAGAATGAATTCACAAAGAAATGAATAAGTTGTATTCATTTAATCAACCTACCAGAGTACCGGAGGAGTTTGGGGATGGTAAGAAAAGGCTCCACCCAGAAAAGGCAATAGTTATGGGGTAAACAAGAGTTTTTCAGGTGGTCCATTGGGTATTAATAATTATGTGCTGGCAAATTTTGTAATGATTTTATTATGGTATATTTATGGAATATTTTAGGCTTCTTCATAAACTAACAGCAAATTTGTTTTCATATTTTCTCAATCTTGAAGTCTTCTTATAAGCAGAAAACTGAACTTATAAAAAGTAAAATCCTGTGAATTTCAAAACACATAATGTGCACAATATACTTTGAGTGGTCTCCTTCTAAGATTTGTAATTTTGTAAATGACTTTGATTTTAGAGAAATACATTCCTATTGTTCATTGACCATGGGAATGTAGGTTAGACATTCTGGCTAATTTCTAACAACTACATCATCAGAGCCAACTGCCTGTCAAAAAAAAAAAAAAGTTTTACTTTTTAACCTTCTTTTTCATACTTTAATTGTGACATTTTGAATTCAAATGTGATTCAAAAAGAACAACATTTCCCCCTTCTTTCACTGAACAATATTTCATACAAAAGTATATGTTGGCATGGATGTAAATACAGGTCCAAGGACCAAACTGAAAGTTGTCAGTTAGTTAATCATTCTGACATGAAGAAGTGACCTAACACATACGCACATTTTCTTATTATATATCACCTTCCATTGTTAAGCCTAATCATACAAAAGAAAAAAAAAATGTTCAAGGCCAAATAGCACAATGCAATTGTAAAATGTTGTCTTATTCCAGAGATCCTTTAAATGTATAACATAGGAAGGTACTAGTAAAGTTAAAATAATGAGAGGAAGAGATGATTTAAAAGTAATAATGCATATTTCTTCAGCACATTTGGTCAGACTTCCAAATGGCCCACTCCGCATCTTTTTTTCCCAAATGCTAGTTTCCTTCTGTAAATCAATTCCATGTGATAAGCTTTAAAAAAGAGACCTGCGCTATGTACCAAAGCATTAAACATAATTTGAAATTTAAATGGTTCCAAAGAAATTGTAGCACATTAGATTGTGTTCAACATTTACTGCTGTTATGTAGTCCATTTACATATGGCAATAAAAGACAGTTAAACCATTAAATTACATGACTTTCCCAGAATTGCTCTTCAATTATGATAAAATTAAGCTTTTGTGTCCTATTTATAAACATGGATAAGTAGCCAATACATTGCAGATACCATTGTACTATGCCCAAGTTTAATTTTCAATGGTTTCCTCAGGGCTTTGGCCATTTATTGATATGGGCTGATAAATGTGTGAGAGAGAGAGAGAGAGTGTGTGTGTGTGTGTGTGTGTGTGTGAGAGAGAGAGAGAGAGAGAGAGAGAGAGAGAGAGAGCGCAAATGTGTTGTGTGTCTATAAACTGTATAAGATTATCTGTAAGGAATAAGGAAACTACGTCATCCCTTGAAAAATAACAGACATAAGATAGGATTTAACTGTGTTAAGGACAAATTGGTTTTGAGAAAATGAAAATTTGAAATTGCCAACAAGGAAAATGAAGGACATTCTCAGGAAAGCATTCTAATTTTCCTAGTTGAAGGGTGTTTTTTGGCTTGTTGAAGGGTCTTTGGGTAGGGTAATGGTGGGAGGGTCTGTATTGATTTTTTAAGAAAGATATCGATTCTCAGTGATTTGGGGGCTTTTGTTTTTATTGTTGTCGTTGTTGTTAGCTATTTTCAATCACAAAAAGTCAGAGTCCTGATATATGGTAATGTCACATGATGAGAAAATGGTCTCCAGCAATCACCCACACATGACTTCTTGGCTGGTACTTCTGCCTGTTTAAGCTATTTGAATCCACTACACAAACAATAAGGTCTCCACTCCACTTAAGCTTTAATCACATTTGGACTAATCCCTCTTAATTGCAAATTCCTTTCTTGACCAATTTAAAAACTCAGAAAGTAAATAATATCACTAATAAAATCAAATTATAATCTGTAATGTTTACCAAGATGACCAAGTCCAAGAGAGAACCTACAATTTTAACCATGCAAAATATGTGAAAGGACTTCTTTCTGTCTTTGATTTAGCTATTTTACCTCCACATCTATACAGCATGTATCAGGGCAGAGCGTTGGCAACATTCTGGTGAAATTGCAAAGAGTACATAGCCAATTGGGAGATCTTAAGCCAAAAAGACTGACTTGTGTTTGGTGTTGAATGCTGAATTAATCCTGGCTGAAGCAAGTTTATGGCTTAGTGCATACAAATAAATGATGTACTGGAGTCTGTGATTATTACCAGTGAGACAAAAGTACATTTTAATTTATGATTCTCATCTCTGTGTTAATTCTCATCAATACCATGATTTGAACCAAGAACTCTGGCCCACGTGGACATGTGCATCTGTTACATCCAACACAGGCCCGTTCATTTCTCCCATGGAAAGTTTGGCAAAGGGAAGAGAAGAACCTCAATCAAAGACTTGGACACCATCATCCACACCTGTTTCCAGTTGAAACCTGCCGAACCAATTTCTGTTTTCAAAACTAATTGAGAAAGTTAAGAAGTTAGTTCTGCAGCAGACTGAGAAACAGAGAGAGGCTGTCCTGCCCACTGGGAAGTTGGGTAATGTACTTCATGGAAATGCCATTAAAAAAAAAAAAAAAAAAAAAAAAAAAAAAAGAACAGTTTTCTGCCACTACAGCAGCCAGAGATTGTGGCCAAAATTCCATCAGTGCTCCGACTTCCAGTCTGTTCTCTGACCAGAGGGAAGATGCTCCCCATCCTAATGAGACTGGTGACCCTGGAGAAGCTGTACAGTTTAGCATAAGGATGCCAGGGATGGAAAACACAAGCTTTCCAACCCGAATGGGGGAATAGAGCTGCTTCGGACTCATGCTAGAGTCACAAAAGGGCGCTGAGACTTTAACAAAAGTGGTGACAAAATGTCCAGAGAGACAGTTTGATCACAGATCTTATTTGGCAGCTCTCCCTTCACTTCTGGCTTTAGACACCAGATAAAGATCTTTGCTTCTCCCTCCTTCATGTCTGATTTTGGGCAAGGTTTACCCCATTGCTGGCCTTCCATTAATTTGACTGACAGTCTAAATTCTGTCTACATGCACAATCAATTTTACTATAGTTTTTGGATTAACCAACAACTGCTTTTTTTAACCAACAAATGACTGCTACTGCATGTACTAACCACAATGAAACCGCTAAATTAGAGTCAGAGGTAATTTGCATTGTACCTTAAAATAGAGTTTTCATCCTTTCTACTACATGGAATAAATTACTAAATTTATCTTGCAGTTTGAAAGACAGTACACTAAATGCAGGGTTTCCCAAACTTTGTTGTACACTGGGATCATGAAGAATCTTAAAAACATACTAATGCATTGCTCCAAACTCAACTATTCTGATTTAATTGTTATGGAATACGTAATAAATGTTAAGATTTTTAAAAATTCTCCAAAGGATATGAATGTGTTGGTAAATTTTGGAAACACTGTCCTAGTGACTAAGAAAACAAGTCCTATACCTTCTCAAGATCAAATTCAGCTCTTCCATTTACTAAGTGCATGACTTTGGAAAAATTATTTTAGCAGGTAATAGTGATATTGATAATGGTATCAAGTAGTTTGTGTGTGTGTGAGAGAGAGAGAGAGAGAGAGAGAATTTAATACAAAAACACAAAAAGTGCATTGTATGTAGTAAGCATTCAATAAATATTTCAAAAAGAATCACTCAAAACATTTGAGTACCAATGTTCTGTAAACAGAAGCCTGTTTACATGATTTTCTTATAACATTTTTAGACTAATCCCATTCATTTGAAACATATTTAGTGAATAATTTGCATTAGTTTTCTATGGCTGCCATAACAAATTACTATAAACTTGTGGTTTTTAAAAACAACACAAATGTTCTACCTTACAATGTTATAGGTCAGAAGCCTGACATAAGACTCACTGAGCTAAAATCAAGGTGTTGGCAGGGCTGTGATCCTTTCTGTAGACTCCAGGGGAGAATCTGTTTCATTGCCTTTTTCAGTTTCTCAAGGCCCCCCACCTTCCTTGGCTCATGACTCACTTTCTCTACCTTCAAAGCCAGCAACATTGCATCCCTCTGATCCTTTTTCCATAATCACCTCTCCCAATGTCCAACCCCAGTTGAGAAAGGTCCTGTGATTTTAAACACTCCTGTGATTAAATTGGGTCCACCTGGGTAATAAAGTCTAATCTCCCCGTCTCAAGGCCGACACCCCCAATCACAGCTGTAAAATTCCATTTGCCACGAAAGCTAACATTACAAGGATTGCTGTGTGGACATCTTTGGGGAGTCATCATTCTTCCTATGAAAGAGGGACTGTGACCTTGTATCATATTCTTTTTAAATATTTACTTGAAGGGACAAATTCTTTTACTCCAAAAAACCTACTATAAATTTCTCATTTTGCAAAATAATCTTTAGTTCAAATATTATTGAAGTTAGTATAAAATCTGAACCAATCATCTTTCCTTGCTACCTAGTAATTGATAATGTAATAAGCAGATAACCAAATCACTTCTATGAAGAGAAAATAGTGACTCTGCATTAACTTGTTGAAGTTAACTATTATTTTATCTTAGGATTTAGATAAAGATCTTTTAACTCACTTTCCCTCAGAAATTTTTAAAGTTGCCAGATTCCCTTTCTACTGTAATAGCACTTTGTTTCTGCAGATTCCAAACACTACCCCAAGCCCCCACCAAAAAGCCACTTGAGCAAAAATAAATAATGAGATCCCACCCGGGTTGATCTTGTTTCCTGACACTATTTGCACCTCTCTGGATAATCCATCATTTCTCTGCAACACCAATTGACCCTGAAAAGTCTGGGCAAGTTCCCAGAAACCTGTGAGTTAGCCCACACATTATGTAGGAGGGAATAGGTATTACAACCTGGAAAGGCTCGCCTGAGCAAATATCCTCTGTCTATCCAATGCCTCACCTTGAAACACACAGCCTGACATATTTTCTTGTACATTAACATCTACCCATGATGCTAGGAAAGACTAGATTGACCACACCATGAAGTTCAGATTAGCCACACACCTAACATTCTGAGTCCTTCTTTATCTAATGCAGTTTTGGCTTATTATAATGGCTAACACCTCCTTTCCTCTTACCCTGCTCCTCTTCTCTCTGAAGTGATTTCTAACCGCCCATCTTCCCTCCACTCAAGGAGTGGTAGAGCAGGAGAGTCGGGCCCATGCAGTCCTAAGGTGGTGGAGGGATAATAGGGAGATAAGACTAGATAGACCGAACACAGCCAGATGACAGAAGGCTATGGATGCTGAGCTGAGGGGTTGCAGAATGATTCATTAAATGATAGGAAGCCACCAAAGGCCCCTGGGCAGAGGAATGACACAAAGATAGTAGTATTTTTGAAAGAACAATCTGACAGTGCCAGGTGTGATGACTTAGGATCCAAGAGAAAATAAAAGAAGACAGTTAGGAAACTATCACAAGAACCAAGTCGCAGCTGATAAGAGTCTGCCAGAGTGTGACAATGTGTGTGAAGCAGGAGCAAGGAAAAATCCAAGTGACATCGGGGAAGGGAGAATCTTTGGGGTTTAGTGATTTATTTTATATGGGTGACAAATTCAAGAGAGACTTCAAAGATGACTTTAAAATGTAAACCTATGGCAATAAAGATGGTGGTACTGCTGACGTGGGTTAAAGGACAAGGAAGGTAATTTTACTTGAAACTTGGAATTTGAACAGTAACTAGCAGTGCTTATGTTACTCCCTGATTAAAACCCATCATAGCTTCTCATTACAGTTAGTATAAGGTGTGACTGCTTAACATTGTCCATATCCCCATAATCTTATCTCTCACCATTCTTCTGATAACAAATATATCTAAGTACATTGCTTAGGCCAAATTATTTTTTGTACATCTTGCGATTATTCCAAGAAATGTGGAATGTTATACATAGATTTGATTACACACACACACACACACACACACATACACACACACGTGTGTTTTTCTGTGTAAATCTCTCTCTTTTTCTTTGAGACAGGAGCTGTGAAAAGGACATAGCCTTATGATTGCTAGTGGCCAACCTAGCAATCAGATGTAGAAAGTCTTTCTGAGAATAAGGCTAACCAGAGGCAAACAGAACCTGGAAATGGAAAAATAGAGACAGAGACCTGACCCCCCCATACATCTCTGGATTTGGTCAAGCCTGACTACGTTGACCTCTTGGACTTCCCAGTTATCTAGAACAATCAATTCCCTGTTTGAGTTTAAGTCTTGACTTCTATAGCTTTCATCCCGGAGTCCTGACTGTTCTGCCTTCTCGAGGCTACTCATTCACATGAAATATTTTTTTCTATCCTCTTTCCCAAATTTTCACCTGTCACTGGGACTCAGACTTCATAATACTATTTCAAAGAGCCAAGTCCTGAAGAACCATTCCACATTAGGTCCCTATTTACTGTTCTCTTAAATGATCGTATTTTCCTTGATAGTTCTTAGTATAATGGGTAGTGATATATTTATTTGCCTTTATTTATTTAAGAGCTGTCTTCCTTGATGTTACCCCACTCAGAACCTTCTGTACCTTCCTGAAGGAATGATAGTAATGAGAGCTTTTAAGATATAAATCCAAATTTTTAAAAATGTGACAAAATGTTGAACAGTAGAAGATGGAAGAGCAGTAATTAACCTCACAGACCCAGAAAAACTGAATTCTAAGCCAGTAGGAGGAAAGGCTGAGAAAGCCCAAACTATAACCTGGAAGTCCCAAAAGACTCAGGAATTCTTACACCAGATTCCTCTAAGTGTAGAAGGCAGTGGGGAACCCCAATCCTTTATGGAAACAGAACTTCAGAAATTCTCTCCCAACCAACAGATGGGGAAAGTCTAAAATCCTCCAGGCTGGATGACACCAGGCACAGTTGGAGCATGGGGTACAGTATGAAATCCAGGTGATTAGGTGTACATTTTCTAAATAAGCATAAAAATAGTCTTCTTCCTTCATCTGGAAAGGGGAATTATACTTCAGGTAGAAAATCAGTGATTCTTTTATGTGGAATTGGGTCTGTCCAGTATAAAAATCTGTGGACACTGTCCTTACACGTTGTCCAACTTAATGATCCAACTTAAATCACACCCTAGAAAAGCCCCACCACAGGCTCAGACTTTCCTATCAAGTCCTCAGTGTCTCCCATACACAAAAGCAAGCAACCAAGATTCTGCAGTCCTCTGAAGACAGCCCAATGGAAATATGAAAATCTTAAGGAGACAACGAACAATGCAGACATATGAAAATTTTTATAAATGATCATTATTGAAATGCTGAAAAAACATAAGGAGATAAAAAAAGACACCTTAGTGGGGGGGAAGAGACAGAAATAAATAAAAGACTTCAAAAAAAAATTTAAACGTAGAAAGGAGAAACAGTAGATAGATTAGAATAAATTTTGAACACTTTTTATAGAGTTAAGCAAAAGTTCAAAAAGGTTAAAAAATGGAATAGGAAAGGTATGATACTTAAAAGATCATTTCATAAATACATGTTAAGAATTCCAGTTTATAAAAAACAAAAAGCATAGAATATATAAACAAAATTTTCAGAGAAATAATTCAAAAAAGTTTCCCAAAATGTCAAAATGACTGTTAGAATGAATGACACAGATCTATAGCAAAACAAATCATGATGAAATTCATGAACTGGGAACTGGGAATGGTGAGACATTACTAAAAATTTTATATAAAAAGACCAGATACATACAAAACATCAACCTTACAATGGCATTGAACTTCTCAAGAGCAACATGGAAGCAAAAGACAATGAAATACTGTCTTCAAAACCCTAGTCAAATAGTTAATAAATGTGAAGATACAATAGACACATTTTTAGACTTACAGAGTCTAAATAAAAAAAAATATTTTTATCTTTTCTCAAGAAGATACATTCTGCTCAACTGAGGGAATAAACCAAGAAGGAGGATGATCTAGGAAACAGGAGATCAAACACAGAGAGTTGTTGAACGACTTCTCAGGACTGTGCTGTACAGGGAGAGAGAAATATCAACTCTGCAGCAGCTTGAGGTTGCCCTAAACAGGAAAGAGAAGATGCAAAGATTCTGAAAAAGACCTCATGAAATGGCATTGATGAATTCCCAACTGCTTTTGAATGTGATTGAGAAGAAATTTATTAAGGGAGAGAATAGAGATAAATTAACTATAAGTACATGAAAAACTGTGAAAATAAAGATTAAAATTATTATTGTTATTATTATTATTATTATGTTGTTGTTGTTGTTGTTGTTGTTGTTGATAATCCAAAAAAGAAATAAAAATTGCACAGAAAAAGAAAATAATAATAAAAGCATAATAGTTCGCTAGTGCTTATTTGATAACATTGTTCTCTTTATATTTAATGACTTATTAAGCATTTTTCATCACAACAATCCAATGTTGCAGGTACTCTGATTACTCCCCCTTCAATTGAAGAAATCAATACAAAGAATCATTAGAGTTTACCCAAATACCCTAATGGTAAGTGCTGTCCTTAGGCTTTGAATCTAAGCTTCCAGGCACTAGAAGCACTTTTCTTAAGTATTTCTCCACATTGCTCAAAATAATCTTAGGATATTATCTATCTCTGCTGTAAGTAGCACTTTCACAGTCAAATATAAACATTGATTATTCACTTAATTCAAATTACACAAAAACTACTTTGGAAAAATAGGGAATAATGTGTAGAGGCATGATGTGATACATGTGAAAGAAAGCAGAATCTTCAGCATCTATGTGGAAAGTCAATAGCTAATACTTTTTGAAAATGGAGAGAAAGAAATAGCAATATCAGCATAGTCTTCAGAGATTTGTAGATAAATGCCAACAAGCATCAGCTGAAATAAATGAAAGTGGTTTCAGAAGCAGGAAATGGTAGGATATGGAGGGTTTCCTTCGGGGAATTAATTATCTCAAATTTTGTATAACTATTTCCCTCTGTAAACTATGTGCTTATATAATTTTGATTTTTTTAAGCCACTGCCATAGATTTTAGTTAGTCTCACTAGGTTGGTATTGAAACCCATGGGTGTGGGTTAATTCTCTAAGTGAGTAAAGAGAAAAGGTTCCACACCAATAGGTGGAAAGCCTAAGGAACAAGAAGCAGCAAAGAAACAGGAACAATCTAAAGAGAAAAATCAAAGTACTCCAAGAAGTCCAATGACCTTGAAAGCAAAGGAGGCAAAAGCCCTGGGAAGGAAGGACTCTGAACAGAAACCGAAAGGAGAGAGAGACAGCCAAGGAGCATTACAACTAAGCAGAAATTACTGTAGGTTACAAACAGAAGACTAGAGCAGTTCAGTAGTGATTTGAGAACAAAGGCCCCCTTGTGAGAGATTATGGCAGGAGTTATTGGGGAGACATCATGTGGGATGAAGACAGATCATAGTTGTCACTGTAGCAATGAACCTTAAAGAAGTCTGGCATGGAAGCACCCTACTCAAGAGGTATCTGGACAATGGGATACTTTTTCCTGAAGTATGCTGGCAATGAAGCAGTTGCCCCTTCTGAAACAGGGAAGCAATTATTGACAGGCTGACATGAGAAAAATGACATGGTTAATTTCTGTGCCATTTTCAATTATGCCAAAGCAAAGAAATGGCGATATCTAGAAAATGATATTTCCATGCCCATCATTTAAATTCTAGCCAGATAGTGTCCTGAGAAAGTGATCTCTTTTGCTTTTGATGACAAATGCACAGTAGCAAAGGCCTCCTTCCCAGTACTGATAAGTACCTGATTGCCAGTTACATGAAGAAAAGGACAAGCTTTGGGGCGGAACCTCAGCCAGCTCAGTGTTAGATCTGAAGATGAGTGGAAGATAACCATTTAATTTCAAGAAGGGCACCAAGTACAAGCTGAAGAGGAGAGAAGCTACCTGGCAGCATTAAAGTGGAGACTTCGGAATGCAATTTTATTCTGAGGGAGGGCAGATGAGAGCATGCTCAGTGCTCAGTTCTCAGGGCCAGCCAAACAGGCTTGTGACAGGAGATGAAAGCATCTGTACCTCCTCTAGCAACTACAGAAAGTTTCTTGTTCTTTCATCTTCTAGTCAGCTGACTTGTCAGTCATCTGTCAGAAGCAACTGCAAATTACACATTCTGATATGTGAGAGTTGCAAGCCAGAGTGCTATTTTGTTAAAGGAGAGGAAGTCAGAAAATGTAGATTGGCTTCCAGTTATACATTGCCATGTAAATTTGAATTATTCATTCAAGTTGTGATATTCTTTCTTCTATTTTACAGTTGGGGGAAATGATGATTATTTAAACATACGTATTTTACAAGTAGGTTTTACACATAATCAAAAGTAGGTTTTGATTTTACCAAATTTTGTATAACTATTTCCCTTTGTAAACTATGTGCTTATATAATTTTGATTTTTTTAAGCCACTGCCAAAGTTTTAGTTAGTAAATAAAAGTTGGAATTTGAACCTATGGGTATGGGTTAACAGGTTAACTCTCAGAGTGACTAGAAAGGAAAAATCCCATACACACACACACACACACACACACACACGTGTGTGTGTGTTTATATATACATACATACATATATATATATATAGAGAGAGAGACATATATAATATATATAGAGAGATCTACCTAAACAGGTAGATGGATAAATATAATAAGGAGTATATATACTATTTTATAAGTACCTAAGAAATTATCAAGGTTTATGTAAAATCAACATAATTTCTGAGATCTGAACATTAAGCAAAAGATACTTTGGGTGGATCATGTTCCTCTTTTTCTATTTTCATACCACATAGAAGCCAAGAGAACACACACACACACACACACACACACACACACACACACACAGCACATAAGTAGTACTGAGGCTTGAATTAAATCCACACATGTACTTAGATTCTTTCCTCTTACCTCATCAAAATCAAGAGGGACAGCAGATAGTGAAATGAAGTGATGGTGAAGATGCAGTTGAACTCGATGATACCCTAGAGGAAAGATCAAGACATTTGCACACTTACCTCCCAAACCCTTGCCTTCTTTCCATACAGCACCAGAAACAAAGAAAATTGGAGAATATCTACATGCTCCTACACATTCTGGATGATAGATGACTTCAAGGGAATAGTACACCAGCAACACAAGAAAAGATGCCATGCTGTGGAACAGATGATCTGCCGCCTCCCATAAGTCATATCTTCAAAGACATTGCATTCCCATACTCAAGTTTTATGTTTTTCTGACCAAACTAAAATTTTAAAAATGTTTCTTCTCTGCTCTCTGCTCCTGATTACTATATTAAACCTATGGGTATGGGTTAATCTGCCAGCAATACCCATATTTCCACCTGAATACCGTGCTGCCCTGAAATTACCTCCACTAAACTAGTCCATCATCTTTAAATTCAGCCTCACATGAAATCTTATGATATGAACAAAATATAGACCCATTAAATTCTACTTTCAGCATTTTAAAGATTCTCTAACCTGCATCTTCAAACTTTTCCACACTCCTCCCACAAGCTAGTTTCAAAGGTTTCTGAATCACACAGGCTAGTCACAGCAACAACAGTACCACCACTTCTGGTACCAATTTCTATATTACTCAGTTTTTCATTGCTGTGACCAAAAAACCTGACAGAACAACCAAGAGGAGGAAGACTTTATTTTAGCCTCACAGTTTTAGAGTTTCAGTTGATGGTCAAGACATTTGCCCACTTACCTCACAAAGATAAGCGGTCAGCTAGTTCCATGCCCTGAGCCCAAAGTGAAGCAGAATATTGTGTTAGAAGGATGTAATGGAGGAAAGATGCTCTGCTCATGAGAGCTAAGTAGAGAGAGAGAGAGGAAGGGACCTGAGACAGACACAGACTCCAAGGGTAAGACCCCACTGACCAACTTTCTCCAGCTACACCCCACCTGTTTAGTTACCACCCAGTAATCATTCAAGTTAGTAATCCACAAAATGGATTAATCCACTGATTCAGGTTACAGCTCTCATAATCCATTCTGTTTGTTTCTAAATATTCATGAATTGTTTAACAGATGAGGTTCAAACCATAACACACCTCTTTATATCTTATTTTTTCTTTTCCCTAATCTGTGTCCACTGCTTGTCTTAAAAGACTCCTGATACTTCCGTGATTACACTAGTTTCTTTAGTGTCCTGAACCTATCTCCTTATATTCACAGTCAGGAGAGGCTGGTATGTTCTACAACTTCATTGCCACTTCTAGATGTCCGTCATCACCTTTGCCCAGTTTGATTTCCTCTGATCCTCTCTGATCCCCACTATCTGCTATACAACTCTGATGCTAACATTTCAAATGCACCATGTCCAAAATTTAGATTCTTGCATTCGTCCCTCCCACACAGTACACCTCCCCTGGCCACATTTCTTTACCCCACTTCCATTGAATTAACTTTGGCAGATTCTTTTAGCCTTATTTGCATACAGAAGTTGCTAAAGTCAGTGGGTTCTAGACTTGAAATACATCTTAAATGAGTCCCCATTTCAATTTACTCAGTCCCCCTTCCCTGTCCTACATCATTCCCCTAAACCCCCCGTCTTGGGCTTTTATAGTAAGCAGCTAAATGGTGTACCCACATCTTATCTATTTCCCTTCCAATCTACTGTGCACACTGCCTCAAAATCTGAGACACACTTTTTATTCAAAATAATGTAATAACTCCCTGTTGTCTGAGGAAGAAAATAAACTCACTACTTTAGCTCTAAACTACATTTCTAGCCCTGCAACCTAGTGTATATTCTCTATATCCATCCAACATTCAAGTTAAACTGAGTTACTCTGGGATAGCCATTGAAGCAGAACACAAATCATTCTTACCTCATGTCTTTCCTTGTGCTCTGTACAAGATGCTCTTTCTCCTATCTCTGCTCTCTGGTCCCACAGACTATGTTGGTTCAAATCCTTTGCTTTTGTAAATCTAAGGCCTTGAATAAGCCACTTAATCTCCCTATCCTCATGAATAACTCTGAAAATTGTAAAATACGCTGTTATAATGGGCATTGGAGGTTTCAGGGAGCTACTGTCATGTCCAGAAAGAACCGTTCAGTCATCAAATGGTACCTGAAAGTGTTTAAGGCTTAGCTCAAATGTAATCCCTTACAGGAAGCATTCTCTGAGTCTCCACAATAAAATAGACTTCCTCTCTCCCTTGCTTCCTTTTCCTTCCTTCTTTCCTTCCTTCCCTCTTCCCTTCCCTTCTTTCTTTCTTTTCTTTCTGTCCTCCTTTCATGTGAACAACATCCATATCAGATGCTAGGTGGGTCTTGGGACCATACAGAGCAGATGCATTTTGTCCCTCTCAGGAAGCTCACAATCCAGGGAGGAGATAGCAGCTGCGAAAATGGAGGTATGTGTATGTGTTAAACATCCACAAAGGAGGTACTACATAACTGTCTGGTAAGCTCAGGAAATCTTGCTGGTAATGGCAAATTGAGAGTTGAATTGTGGATGATGAGAAGGCACTTTCCAGGGCCACAGCCTCTTGTCAGAAGGCTATCAGGTGCTATGACAGAGATGCCCCAGAGACAACAGCTCTCGAAGGACAGTGTTGTTCAAGAAGAACACTGAAGCACATCATTTTAAGTATTCTTAAAAATCTGAAACATCACTCTAAAATCACTGAATAAAAACTTCTGGTGTTAAGAACTCAAAAAAAAAATACTTCAAACAAATGCCACAGATTATTATTCTAGTTATTTCATCTTAGGAGCAATGACCCCCTTTGGAATCACAGATACTCATCATAAGACTTCAGACAGATCAACTAGAAAAATCAGATGAGCTAATAAAAGCAGGGATGTGTAACAATATATCTTTTTTCTTAAATTTTGAAACTGTTTAAAGTAAATTTAAAAAAATAAGCAACCATTAAGAATAATGTCACAGACTACATGTTTTATATTGAGATGTTCATATAAGGAAAAATGCTTATTCCAATTGTACAACTATATGTGTACATATGTAAGTGTACACTCTCATTTTAATGTTCTTTTTATAAGAAGATGTAAATTTCTGTATATTTGTTCACAGAAAAATTTCTTGAAGAATAAACCTCAAAATGTTAGTGGTGGGTATAAACGGAAGTAGAAATTTGTGGAATTTGTGGGGAATGGGGATTTTCTGATTTCCCTAAAAGAATCTGTATTTTACATCTGTAATTTTTTAAAAGCAATGTAACTTCCTTCTATTTAAGGCAAGTAGCCAAAAACAAACTGGAATTCTAATTCAGTGACCTGAAGCCGTTAGAACAGAAGGGTTTGACCTTGGGGTGGGAGGTGATGACATAGCCCAGAGCTCTTTGCAGGATGCCAGACCTTGATCTGGGCAAACATCTAATAGCAAGGCCACCAGGGGAGAGCAGGAACTGAGGCTAAGTCCTCCTGAGCCCTGGCGGCATTAGGTTAGGAAATCATAGACAGGCCATGAGAATCTGGAAGCACAGAAGAGAGGAAATGAAGCCGAAGCAGGCAGCCTCACAAGAGGTCTGGCCTGAGCCAGGTCCAGAGCATGCCCATGACCACTGGAGTCCTGGCCAGTTGCAGCTCTCCTGGCCTCAGGGCTGGAAGGGTCTAAAAAAGCAGTCAAGGTTTCCCATGATCCAACTGGAGACACAGAGGCCAATGTTACAGAAAAGATTCCTAACATATGTGTTAACTACCCCAAAGGGATCCCAGATCATTCTCCAAACCTGGAATCCTTCATATGTTCATGTCCTATCTGTAAAATAACGACATGCTATCTCCCAACTGTGAAATACACACACACATATAGAACGTTGTACTTTTAAAGTTAACATAATTGAAGGAGTTGTCTCAAACCCAGTATTTGGAATGTGTGCTCCATATTCTATACCCAAGACTATACTATCATTCTGTGCCATGCAGTTGTTTAGTAAATGTCATTATGAATAAATAATGATATACGGGATGCTACTCTTTTACGTAAAATTGTATGTATAATGCAGCTGATACTGGGAATGGAAAAACTTCACTGGTCCTATATCACAGTCTGTAAACCATGAACATTGAATTAACCCAATAAAAGTGACAATTCTGACCCTGGGCTATACCCATTACTCTAAGGTTACAGCTTGCAAGCCAACTCAAATTGTTCTCAATGTGGTACTTTACTGAAATACTTATCATCTGGAAACCGTATGTAGTGCATATTCTTAATAAATAATAACACATTTTATTTTGGTTTACTGAAAATTAACAGGGCGTTTGGGAAATTGCTGTTATTGTGGGAGCCTGTTTCACATTTTCCTTGGCAGTGCAATAGCTATCTAAGTGGAAAACAGGAGAGCGAATGGCTGTGGAGGGTTCTTTTTTTTTTTTTTTTTTTTAACTTCTGCTGTTGGGATTCAGAGAAAGCCATGCAGCTGGTAACATTAATGACATCCCATACACTCAGAAGAGATGAAAGAAGTAAAACAAAGTTGTAATGGGCTTAACCATATGAAATTGTCATTCTGAGCTGATTAGTTTTGCATTCAGACACAGTCAATCTATTTCTTTGCAACTATATTCCAATCTGTAGTCCAAATGATCTGCAAGGTTTCAAGGCGTTGTAATGATTGCCCACGGCAGTGTTGTGAGCACGCTGATGTCAGAGGCAAAAAGCAGAGGGCGGTGGGAGCTGCTCTTAGGACGAAAGCTGCTCTCACTGTGCTCTGTGCACCATTCTCTGATAACCCTGATTCCTGGCCACTTCTTAGGATTGTCTCCCATCCTCCAATGCAACAATTTCTGGACCAGCCTCAGTGGGCTAGTTTTAATTGTAAGGAAATACACGGGTACAACTAGAGGAGAGAAAGAAAGTGAAGGGATTCAGAGAGAAGAGGTAGGCTACAACTAAGAAGTCAAACAAATGCAGACATCTTTCTTTGTTTGGTGCTTTGTCCACCTCCCCTTGCTGGTCTTCACTATGGTTAATGGAGCCATGCTCTGGATCTTGGTTTCAACAGCCTCTGGTCCTGTGTCTGACTTGCCAAGCCTCTCATCCTTTGCCTACCCCTGGTGGCAGTCCCCCGCCCACATCTACAAATGCTTTCATTTTCATGGTAAAAGAAAAACGTTTCCAAACAAGTTTCTCTGTGGATCTGTTGGCCTTAGTTTTCCATTTTACTGTTAAATGTGCATTGCTGTTCCTTCACTCATTTCTATCAATTCTGTAGGTGTTTGGAGGTTCAATATGGGAAACCATATCATTATTCTTATCTAATGATGCATTTTATATATCCTGGATTTAGGAGAGCTTGCTTTTTTCATATTTAATCCACCTTTTTCTGCATGGAATCCTTGAACATTAATGGTTCTACAATCCACTGGAATACTCAAGTCAGAAACCAAGTGACCTTTACCTTCTCTTGTCCCCCCCCAGCCCCCACTCCACCAGCCCATAATTATGCCTCTGATTTCATTCTTAAATTTGCCCTGCTCCTAATTTTCCTCCTGGGTTACTGTTTCCTCCTAACTAATCCGCTAGCCCTTATTCTCTCCTCCTCTAATGCATTCTACTATGTTACCTAAAGTGCAAAAAAGCCACACCATATTTTCCTATGATCAATGAGTGGATTTCTGTTTTCTATGGAATTGGATCCACACTTGCAAAGCAGCCAAGCAAGGTGGTTCATGTGGACAGCCAAACTCTCTGGCTCCAAATCTCAGCTGTGCCACGTATAAGCTGGATGACTTAAGCTGCATCTCAGTTTATCCATCTGTAAAATGGGTTACCACATTATAGGATTTTATGAGTATTAAATGAGTGACATAGTATTAAATGGCATAGAACAGTAACATAGTAGGTATTATATATCTTTTGCTATATAAATAAAATAACTCCCCCATATATAGCATTGAGCTCCTTCACTACCTATTTTTCTACTCTTCTGCCTCAATTTTCTTCAGTTCTGATCATACTTTTCCCACCTATTACCCCGCTAGGCCATTTACCACAGATTTTTGTTCATATGTTTCTTTTACTCTAAATATCATTCTTATTATTTTTCCTCATTCTCCATCTGGGAAAATTCTATTCAATGAACACATCTTTACAATGGTGTATATCCTGTTATATAATTTATTAACCCTACTGAAGAATTTAAGAACTTTGAGCTGCAAGAACTTGCTTGTGTTCATAATCTTCTAACTCTGGTATATAAGCATTTATATCTGGTATATAATCATTTATTAAATATTCAAGAAATGATTGATATTAAAAGGAAGAAAGAAGAGTAAGAGGACAGGAAAAGAAAATTGAAGTTGTTAACAATGTTCTCTGTGCCAGGCAGGATGCTGAAAAATCTACTTGGATTAATCAGTTCTTACAACAGCTCTAGAGATGTAGACAATTATTATCCCCAGTCTGTAGAAAATTAAAAATTTGAGGTGCAGAGGTTAGGTGACTCTTTCAACAGCAACCTGGAATCTGTGCATGTAAGCATCTCACAAGTTGCTTCCCACTGGTCCCCCAAATGTCCTCTCTCTCCCAGTCATCAGCCAACAAAGTTTCAAGGAGAGGTCCCTTATAGACTCAAGAAGAGATCCCTCATAGTCAGGTGGATAGCAAGGAGGCTGAGTAGGACCTTTGGTCCTGCCTTTACTGTAGCCCTCTAGAGCATGCTCTGCACTTGGATTTGAATTAAACTCTAAGTCCTAATGATTGACTTTCCTTGAGCAAATCTCTTAATTCTGATGCTGTTTCCATAATTATGAAACATGCATAACAGTGCCCATCTGCCACCTTCTAGAATTGTTATAAGGACAAAGGAAGTAAAGCTATATAGTCACAGGGCTTTGCACACCCCAGAGCATCAATATGAAACTATTGCAGTTTAACTAGCTAGCCCTACTGGCTGCCTGGATTGGGAAAGAAAGTTAATGAATTACCCTGTGTTTTCTTGTGTTTTAAATCACACTCTTAGCATTCTTTTGTAATACACCCATTTGGTTTGGCTAAGAGACTTACTTAAAAAAAAAATGTCTTATGCATGTTCAAAGCCAAAGCATTAAGGGATGTTGGAAAGAGAGAGACAGGAATCTCCTAGAAGAATAAGGAGCAAAGAGAATGTAATCCACCACTAAGAAAAGAGCCAAACTCTTCCAATTGTACTGCACAAATAAAACTCCTTTCAAAATCACAGTATCAATGACCTAGAGTTCTGGTGTTTCAGCTCAGGATTTGAGAAAAGGTAACTTGAATAAGCTCCCCAATCCCTCTATATGCATAGGTGCAGAAAACCAAAAGGAAATCTTGAAATACACAGGAAGGGTTGGAAAAGTTTCATGTTAATCTTAATTTAATTTTAAGCACCTAATCACATTTGTAACTGAAGAAGCCATGAACACACACACACACACACACACACACACACACACACACACACACACAAGAAACTAAAATTGAACTGTTGTTTGACAGGCTTTAACCTGACTGTTTTTCTTTTGGTTTTCTAACATCTTTGCAGAACATGATCAAAGACCAGCCCAGGTCTTCTGCCCCTAAAATTTAGAAGCAGTTCCAAAAGGCAACTTAATTTATGGCCATAAAGACCAAGAACATTTTTCACATGATATAATTAAAACTAGGTCAGTGAGAGAAAGGTGCGAGAGGCAGAGAGGTTGCCTAAATACTACACTGACAAATGACAAATCTGCCTTGAAACAATTTTTCTATTTCTTTCTTTATTTAGCAGTGTCCTCCATTTTGATACATAAAGAACCCGCAGTTTGCAAGATACCAGGTTTTCCATCCATCCTCCATGTGAGTGTGCCAAATATTACAGATGGAGCTAAAATGATCTGTGGTAATTTACTATTCTCTACAGTCAAAGGGCAAACGTGTCTCCTGCCTTTACTGTAGCCCTCTAGAGCATACTCTGCACTTACTCTCTGGGCAGAGTTCCCACTGATAACCAGGGAGGGCCTGCTGGTGGGATGCATGTGCTTATACTCCATGACACAGATCAGAAAGTGGAATTCAGTCCAGACCCAGCTGGGCATTCTGCACTGGGAAGAAAAAAAAATAAGCAAAAAATAATATCAACAATCAGGGGAAATGCTACGACTCTGCAAGTTCAAGGTTTTTAAATCTTAAAGGAATTGTTTCTATCTGTGATGTGCTATGTGGTGGATGAAGCAAGGCCAAGTAGCATCGAAGGGAATAGAGTCTACAAAGGAAAAAAAAAAAAAGTAACTGAAGGAACTCATAGAAACGTCTGATTCAGTTCCAGAAATTCACTCTTGTGAAACTCACAGGGCCTTAAGAAGAATGGTTTGTGTGCTTAGCTTGGGTTGGCTCAGCTACATGGGGGGAATAAGGAACTAATTGCATAAACTCTACCAAGTGTCTGGCAGCCTGACATGATTTTCCCCTTGTCTTTCCCACACCCACCCCTTCTTATACCCACAATCTCAAACATCAGCCTCCCCTAATCTCCTTTTTAGCTCCTCTCTGGAGTAGGGAAAGACATTTGTGCTGAGTGTGTGACTAGCTGGCAACAACACCCAAGCTTCACCACCATCGATCATCTTCCCATCAACACTTTCACTCTTTGGCAAAGCTGGCCGAGGTGTGGCTACAAGCCCTGTCGGAGGAGTATAATTGCTAACACCTCCTGGGTGGACATATTCCCCAAAAACCAAAGTCTCTAACAGGTCATTTATCAGTTGCAACCATTTCTACCACCGACAAGTAAAGAAAGACATTTCTAAGTGAATAATTCCATTATGCACGTCTTTCGACACTTCATGTTTTGAATCCTCTGTTTTGGTAGGGCTGATGTGACATTTGATGGCCTTATAACCACAAATGCTTGAAGTATCTTTCTTTGAAATAATTTAGACACTTTCTTCCTAGGAGGCTGAAGAAAATACAATTATAAAACCTGGCTGAGGGAATGATCTTTCTAGGCATATAAATATAACTCTCCACGAAATCATCTTTTCCACATACTTCACCCAGCCTTGGAAAACAATGGGAAAGGTTGTAGTGATTATGAGGGTCTGGGGAACTTGCTTTTCCCAAGGTTCAAGGTCTTGGGGAATTCTACACCCAAAGATTCCTCCATAATATTTCCAGTTAATTCTTTTCCTGTGTTTAGGATTCCTTCTGAGCTCTTAGGATCAAACACATGTTCCTAGACGTAGCCTCATGAGTCTGTGTTACATGATCTATGCCTATCTCTCCCCAGCACCAGCTAAGCTCGGCTACACTAGCCTCATTCTAAGGTATCAGACTAGCCATCGTATCTCCTGTTATCAGGCCCTCTCACAGTATGGACTGACCTTCCACCATCTTTGAATTTAGCTTGGAGATCAAAAAATCATTTTTAGCAGGGCCTTCCCTTACTTATTAAAATAAGTTAGACTCCTTCCCTGAATTCTCCTTAGGTAACTGTCTAGAAGTAATACTCATCAGATTTCACCTTCTTCCTCTAGAAGGAAAGGAACCATGCCTGCCACATTCATTGCTGTATTCTTACCACTAAGCCGAGTGCCTGACACATAATAGACTCTGTACGATATTTGCTAGGGCTGCCAAAACAAAATACCACAGGTTGGGTGGCTAACACAACAGAAATTTATTTTCTCACAGTTCTGGAGCCTAGAAGTCTAAGATCTAGGTACTGTGAGGATTAGCTCTGGTCAGGCCTGTCTTCCAGGCTGATCCTCACTCTGGGTATGCATGCAGAGAGAAGAAGGAAGAGAGAGTTCTCAGGGATCTCTTTCTCTTTTTATAAAGCCATCCATCCTAGGGGTTAGGACTCCACTCCTCTGACCTCATTTGACTTTTATTACCTTCAAAAGGTTTTTATCTTCAGATATAATCACATTTGGGTTAGGGCTTACCATATGAATTTGCAGGGGTGGAGAAGGAGGGCGTGCTCAGTTCAATCTGTAATAGATCCCCTACTGCATATTTGTTGAATGAATGGTTGAATGGATGAATAATTTCTTATTCTGAATTCTTTCTTACTGAAAGATTATTAGCTCATAAAATTATGAAACATGTTTTCTTATCCCCCAGCATCCTCAAGGTATCTGCAACATAGTAGTATTCAACATATGTTTGCTGAATTGAGTTTAGGTACAGCCTTCAAGGCAAAAATGGCCTGGGAGAATAGAGGTGTGTGAGTGTGTGTGTGTGTGTGTGTGTGTGTGTGTGTGTGTGTGTGGTTTCATTACAAACCAAATGTAATTTAATGACTTCCTTATGATCATACTGGAAACTAGTTCTAACTTTTTAGGCAGACAGCTAGCGAGTAGGCTCCAACTTAAAAAATCAATTAAAGAACAGAAGCAAATGAGTTGCTTGCAAATTCTGTGCTTCTTAATTCCTTTCCTCTTTATAATGACAGTGCTTTCTCTGTAAAGTAATTTTCTTTTGATAAAAAGAGACCAGGTTCCCTGACCCCAGAAAGAAATGAATTAGTGATTTCTCTGCCTGAAAGTTGACAAACAGCCCTTACATCTTGCTCCCCTGATCTCCAGCAGTGAAACAAATAGACTCTGAAAATAATCTTTTATTTTTTTTAAGAGGTTGGGGAACCATAGAATTTCTGTGGAATCAGACCTCTGGATAATTCTTCACTTTGTTTTCTTTCATAAGGACATCAGGGCCCTGTTGTCCATAGATACCTCATATCCACAGCTCCAGTCACACAATCTGCTCAGCTGGCAATGCCCCACTCAGCAGCACCATGAGCAACTGTCTCCAGAGGCCCTCTCACAGTGGCACTCTTCCATCACCTGCAGTTGTCATCAACCCTCACAGCGTTCTCCAGGCCTCTCAGAGTTATGCTCAAATTTACTGCCTCAAACTCTAACAGGGTAGGTAGTTAGGCAATGTGAAAGGGTCTCTCCCTTCACGGAAGTTGAATGCACTTCTTTCTATCTTTAGAGGAGAGGAGAGCCAGCAAAGGATAGCCTACAGGATTCTATTAAATTGGCAGAACCCAAAACTGTGTAGTGTGGTCTCACCCTTGCTTAGCTTGTTATAGATTTTTGTCAAGAAAATATGCATTAAAGAATAGTAATTAGCATACACTTGTAGAATATCTAGTTGAATAAATGGAATGAGTTAATAGTAACTTTTAATAACAAAAATAAGATACCAGCCGGGTGCAATGGAGCATGCCCTAAAATCCCAGCAGCTTGGGAGGCTGAGACAGGAGGTCGTGGATTCAAAGCCAGCCTCAGCAATGGTGAGGTGCTTAGCAACTCAGGGAGACTCTCTCTCTAAATAAAATACAAAATAGGGCTGAGGATGTGACTCAGTGGTTGAGTTCCCCTGAGTTCAATTCCCAGTACCAAAAAAGAATAATAATAAGACACCTTTTATTAAAAATGCATAAAAAGTTACATAACGTGCCCATTTAAATACAATAGTTCCTAAGACTGAGGGTTTATAAAAGGCACAGTGGTCTGAGAACCACATAACTGTGACTCTTGTTGGCAAAAATGGTGAGATTGAGTTTGGCTTTGAGGATGTACACACATTTACAGAGGAAGCTTCACTCTATGTGATCAGAACTCCTGAAATAATACTTTTATCGAGAAACATAAAGCACAGTATCACAAGCCTACTTTTTGCACTTCACATCTCCTGGCTTTAGCGCCAGTTTCCATTGTAGCTGTGGCAGGGTTTTGTGAGAACATCTGTCACAAGGTGTCACCGCCAGGGCCTCCTGGGAGGTCTTACCTTTGTCACCTGGGATTCTGTAGCAATCAGGACTTTCTAGTGTTGCTCTGTAAGACACTGATGTAGCCCAGATGTCTACTTGCTATGTGTCATGTGTCACAAAGAAAATTTAGGGCACTTAATATCCTCATCAGGCAACCCTCAAGCAAAGGGGAATGGAAACCAGTGGAGAGATGCTTTTCCCTACAAATCCTCAAAAATTCATAAGATATCATATCTCATAAAATTCTAGAAGATCTCCTGTCAGTTCCTCTGAAGGATCTAGCAAGATCCATTCTAGTTGCCCATGGATGCCACCAGTCAGTAATGTGCCCTCCTCCTTTGGGCTTTTCCTCCTTCCCCATTTAACTCTCCCCCTGCCTCACTCCTGTTCTCAGGTCAGTATCTCTGGTTCTGCCACTTATCAGGTACATGATTTTGGCCAAGTCCCTACCTGTACCTTGGTTATCTCACCTATACACTGGGGATAATATCATCACTTATGGCATGGGTTTAATGAGTTGATATCTGGAAAGCATTTGTAAGTACCAGGTAGAATAAGAGTTCAAAATATTAGCTAAAATAAGAGGATAGTTAAATGAAAGTTAGGAACTGTGAGAAAACACAGCATGTGGGAATCGTCAGGACGTGGCTATCTAGAGGACCTGGGGCCTCTCGGGGAGCAGGGGGACATGTGGTTGGCCATATAGCCAGGGGTTCAATCAGGAAGATCACAGAGGCTCTTGTAGACTGTGCTAAGAAATTCACCCTTTCTGCTAAAGGCAATGCAAAAGTGTTGAAAATTTTAAGCGGGAACATGATGTGATCAGATTTCTGGTTTTAGAATACCATTCTGGAAGGTGTGAGGTGATGACTAGGACGGGGTGAAATATATCATGAGGAATAAAATAAAGCCAAATGATATCCACATGGGAGGACCTTGAGTGGGGCTTCGAAGTTCAGTCCATTCCCACTGTTCTTGTTCCTCCTGCAGGTGGTAGGCAACCTCTGAGGGAGAAGGCTGGCTAGGTTGTTTTTATTTTTTTCATTCCATTATCAAATGATGAAATGATGATCTTAGAATGTGTGTTAGTTTCCTATTGGTTGCTGAACAAATGGCAGCAAAGTTAGTGGCTTTAGAACCCACAATTTATTATTATCATATAGTTGTGGAAGGCAGAAGTCCAAAATGGATTTTGCTGGGCTCAATCGTGGTGCTGGCAATACAGGCTCCTTGAGATGCCCAGAGGAACCCGTTCTTATTTTCTGGCTTCTATTGGCAGCCTCCATTCCTGTCTTGGGCCTCCTTATTCACTTCTCAAGCCAGCAGGGTCTTAAACCTCTCTCTGACTGACTCTGACTCCCACTCTCTTATCTCCCTTTCATTCATAGTTAACTTGTGGCTAGATTGGGCCCACCTAGGTAACCCAGGATAATAGCTCCATCACATCGGCCCAAGCCCTTTAGCCAAGTCAGGTTCCAGGAATTAGGGTATAGATATGGGGAGGCGATTGCTCTGCCCACCACAGGATGTACACGTTAGAGACATACTTCAGTGTGTCCTCTCAGTGCCTCTAACATTCTCTAACATGCCACTGACTGATTCCACCCAATAGGTCCCACTGTGCTTATGGCTTCTAAAAGGAGAAGCAGTAGTTCAAAATTCTACTCAAGGAGAGTTTATGAAGACAGAGACCTGGTCAGGATGTAAGATATAGGGTGAGGGAGACATAAATTTACGCATTTGTCCTGAAGCCCTCTCTCTTCTCCAGAATGTTTACTGTTTAAACATCAGCCATAAGAAATCTGCAAGAACTTTTTCCATTTTGTGCATGAAAAACTACTGCTAGAAGAACTTAGAGAAATCACCTGAGGTCACAGTTAATCCATGGCTAAGTAGGTAAACTAACTAGCCCATCAGTCGCCCCATTTGTAACATCCCCAAAGCACATTTGCTTCTATCTGGGTTTAGCTCTTAAGTGTTTGAATTTATCCAGATGCTGTAGTGATGTGTTCTTAATGCATTCTCATATCAAAAAAAAATTACAATATTCGCTTTAATTAAAATGAGCTTATAGTAACTACTATAATTTTCTCCTTGGTATTTATGAGTCATTTAATAAAAACCTGCTAGACTCTCAATAGTCCTGTACCTTGCTCTAGGCCCCTCGCTCCCCCAGTTCATCATTTCATGGATGGTAAAGATCTTGAAACAGATCATTGTAGTAGGAATATCTAGAGGGATTTTTAAAACTTTATATTATATATAAATGCATTGTTCTGAATATATACAAAATATGTGAGTTTTCTGAGAGATTAGACAGAAACAGCTCATATCACATTGTTTTCCTAAGCTGTTTTTTCCCCCCTCTTGCTCTTGTTGGCTAGCACAGAACATAAAATTTTCCCTACAATGATGAGCTAAGAGAGCCAGTGAATCTAGTTCCCTTATTGTGGCATGCACAAATCATCTTAATCAATCTGGGAACACCCCTGCACCTGCTGCCACTTCTTTGATATCTGAGTAGAAGTATTTCTGTGGAGCAAACCATCTCGGTGTGAATTACCCCCTGAGGCAGAGCTGGTATTCAGAAGAATGGCAGGGGCCGAGGAAGGTGCCGCTCTGTACAGTTAAAGAGGAATCATGTCAATGCTACATCAATTAGGCACTTGTTTTCATCATGTGGAGAATCAAGAGGCAGAGCAAATCAGTTCTCTTTCCAAACTATACTGCTCTGCTGAGAAGGCTGTTCAAAGTTTCACTTTTTTGCCTTTCAGTTTGTTATAATGTTTGTCCAACTGGAAGGTGAGCTATAAGAACTCAGCTGAGTTGAAACAAATAAAATGTCCTTTGTGGTCCTCTCCTGGTTCTCTGCGGGGAGCTGGGACAGCTACAAGGTGATCAAATACACCCGGTGCCAGAGAAAGGACATGCTTAAGACTGAAAGGATTCTGTTGTCAAAAGAGAAAAACATGTCAACCAACTTTTCTTTATAAAAAGAAGAGATAATTGATGTCTTCCTCACATCCCATAGGACCATAGAGAAACAGGACAAAACCTATCCTATTAGGAGGGGAAAGTAAAAAAGACTATGAGTTTGGTAGAGGTCAATGTCTGAGTATTATTATTATTCCTGCCTAAAAAAGTTGGAAAGATCAGTCAATGTTAGTTTAATGGGACTGGATCATATTGTACTGAATTATAAAGGTCGAAACAAGAGGTAGTTCTACATGGCAATGCATTATTGAGCTATAACTTATTCGAGGATGATCTTATATGTCTAGTTCATGGTGAACTTGAATGTTCAATCCCACACATGTTGAGATCCAGGAGATCCTGGATCTTAAGAACCACAAACTCTACCTGGATAAACCAGAAGACAACCATCAAGACCAAGAAAAGAAAATAAGAAGGAGTCTCACTAGAGAAAAGCCTGATACTCCTGCACAATGACACCTTCACTTCCCTTCATAGGACTTTCAAATATTTGTTAAATGCCTCAAACCCATGAAAAGCACAGGAAAGATAGCAAATGGTACACAAACACCACCACCACCTCCATGCAAAAGCAGAAGGACCAAAATTAAATTTTGTGGTTTTTTTCCTTCCATGATAGAAGAATTAGCATACACCCCTTTTGACCACATGACATTTCTCTTTTCCTCTTTTTTTTTTGTTTTTTTGAGACAGAATCTAAGTTGCCCAGACTGGTCTCAAACTCACACTCATCCCGCCTTAGCCTTTTGTCACCATGCCTGCCTCATATGTCATTCTCCTCAAGCACATCTTTTCCTTGAGCCAGATAAAATCAGATAGATCAATCACTTTTGATGTTTCCTTTTTTTTTTTTTTTTTTGCAATGGCAAATTCACCAGGAAGATGATCCAAGACTACCAAAGGCTTCCTGTGTTAATGTGTGATTCTTTTGAACTGTTGAAAAGTTAGAAAAGGACCAGAGGAGAAATTCCTTATATGTATCACAGGGTAGATGGAGCACTGGACTTCAAGTTAGTATACCTGGCTTGTCTTTCGTGCTTATTTGATGTAAGATTAATTTTACTTGGCCAAAATGACATTTAAAATTAAAAGATCAAATTACACACACACAAAAAAATAAAATTTGGAAGTGCATTACAAATGGTAGAGTAAATATGAATGACAGTGCATAATGATTTTAAAGCCCAAGTAGGGAGACAACCAAACTGCATCACATTGTAAACATTTGGAGAACTTGCATTGTGTCATATTCTCTGATGGGTCTCCAGTGCATAACCGGGTTTTTTGTATATAGTAGGCATTGAAAACTATTTGATCATAAAAGTTAATGACTGAATGATTTGATAAATAGATGGTTTGAAAATAGTAACAAATAAATGTATTGACAAGCACATAATAATAGCACAAATGATCACTCTTTGTCAAGAGATCAGGGCAAATTCTTAAAGGTGGTTCCTGAAGGAAAAAAAATTAAGTAAATGGAAAAGAAAGCAAGGATAAAAGAGGGAAGAAGGAGGAAAGAAGAAAGGGAAGTACAAATGGGAAAATGGAGAAAAGAGAGTTTCGAAATACTATAGGAGTGCTGGAAATGGAAGATAAGCTGACCCAGAGCAAAGGGGCATATGTGAAAGAAATGCAAGATGAAGTTTTCTAAATTATGGAAATGGAAGGAGGACAGTGTGGGCATAGTTTACAGAGAGCCACAAATGCCCAAGTAAAGCATTCTTAATTATTTGGTAGAAAATGTGTGCAGGGAAAGCAAGTGAATTATAAATACTTTATGGGTGCTATGATCTAGCAGAGCAACTGTGCAAGTAACTTACCACTGAGAAGGAACTGTTCACGAGCCCTAAGGGAGCAGTATGTATTGACACTGCATCATCCAGGTGGGCTTTCATGAAGGAGGTGGCTCCTGAGCAGGAGTGTGAACCATAATTTCACTGGTAGCAGCTGGCCCAGGGAGTGGGGATACTGTGGAGTCATAGAGGTCGTGGTGGATTTGCTTTTAAACATAAGGTTTTTGAGCAAAACAGTTTTCCAATTTAACTTCTTCTTTATTTTCCAAACTCCAACAACTTCAACTCATGTTGAACTCTCTCTGGGCTCCTACATCCCATGAAAGGTCACTCTACTGAAAGCTTGTCTGTCCTCTCACAGCTTTCTTGCATCTACTTTAGACTTATCACTCAAGAGCATTTTTTTAAGCCTTCCCCTGCACTTCTAAGGTCATGTCTGCTGCAAACTATGCTTTTAAGTCAGTGGGGAGAACTCGCACTTAACTCCCCAGCATCCCAGGAGTGAGCCTCTCCCTCCTGATTCTTGCAATATCCCTGGACCATGCCGTCTCCTTCTTAACCTACTGCCATTTAGAGCCATCCCTGCATGACCCCATCTCTTAGCTCAGTCTCACATATCCATTCTTGTTATTCTGTTTTGGAGATCACACTTGCACATGCCCCCCCACCACTCATTCTTCACCTTTGGCTTCTGCCCTGGGGACTTTGGTTTAGATCCCTGTCCTGGTCGTGATACTTTTCTGCCCGCAGCATCACATGACCCATCTCCTGAGTTTGATTTGCCAGCTATCTAATTCCAGAGAGAGAGCAAATGATCTGGTACCTAACATAACACCAATACATGGAGTGGATTCTTAATAAATATTTAAGATAACTCATGAATTCATGTTTTAAAGTGTTCCCTGTTTTTCCTTTGGCAGCTATGAAAGTTTCTACAGATTAGGGATATAATGCATTGCTATGAGCATTCTTAGTTATAGACAACACCTCCTTTTCTAAAACCCACCCCTCAAAGTCAAAGAATAATCCCTTTGACCTCTATGGAAGCGGCTCTCTTTGAGGGACCCATGTACCAAGGGCAGGCACTACAGACTCGTGAGCAGCATCTTAAGCACAGCACATGGTGAGAACTCTGTGTAACTTCCTGTAAGTTAGACAAGTACTTATAATGAAAGGTTTGTGAGTTCAGAAAGCCCCAGGGTATTCGAAAAGACAGTTCAGCTTCCTGTCTGGGAAGAAAATGACAGCTCTCCTCACTGGGATTAAGCTTCAGATATTCAAGAAGAAGGAAAAAAAAAAGAAAGAAAGAAAAAGAAAACTTGTGAGTAATACATTGGACCCACTGCAGGAAATTTGGTGCCTTGTGAGCGTTACCCCTGTGGAATGAGATGCCTAATGCATTGACAGTGCAGGGAAGGGTTAGGTATCATTTCAGGAAAGAACCAAGCTTTTCTCATTCCAGCATGGAAGCTGGTACCTCCACCTACCCATGGATGGATGACAGCAAAGCCAACCTACTTTCCTGCCACAGAGAAGCATAATTCCTAAAGATATTTCAGACTGTCCCTTTTCTTTCAACTATACCTCTTCCTGAACCTAAGTTATCCTCGTGTGTTCGGACAGCAGCCAATTTCAAACCGATTTCCCTACCCCAGAACTCTCTGTCCTAGAACACATCCTCCTCATACCCAGAAGGTGATTTAAAACTCAAGTCACATCCTTTTCCACTACAAATCTTTCCATGATCCCTTGTTGCCTATAGAATGTTTTTGAAATGTTCTATATCTTATGACATAGAAAGTTTTCTATGAGCTGACCCACCCCAGGGCCTCATCACTCCACCCACCCCTCCCCAATCACGGTCTTCTCCTTTTTACTCTACCGAGATCAAATTATTTTCAATTATCTCATAATTATTCCAACTACTCCATGATATTTGGAACAACCAAACCTGTACTCATGCTGATTCTTCCATTTGCAAGATCTTTCTGCTCCTTCGCTTGAATGACTCTGGGTTTTCCTTCAAGATTTAGCTCCAGAATTAAATCCTCCAGAAAAAAAAAAATCACTGGCCCTCAGCAGGCTTGGCTAGATGCCCCATTTCTCAGTGCTTCTCTACTAAGACCTACTCTCCACCACCTGAACACGCCTATCTCCATGCTTGCTCTCTCCATTTCACAAGTAATATCTATGGCACGCTCTGCTTTGAATCCCTGAAGTAATATATATGCCACACTGAAGGCGGAGCCCAGCCTCATGAGTATAGACAGCCCTGAATAAGATTCTCTAGAATCACACCGTTTCCAAGGTATTCAGTACAATAATGGCCCCTCAATAAACACTTCTTGAATAAACAAAAGTGAGTATATTTACCAGTCATTTGTAGGCAATGCACAAAATGTCACAAAGCATGAACAAGTGTCAGGGGCCTGCTGAGGCAGCATTTATGACTAATTCAAACAGGTAAATAAGTAGAGCTAGAACTCTTAACATAAAATGACCCAATAGAATAACTGGAACAACACTGTGAAAAGGAGGATTTGATGCTTTCCAAGGAAAAAACTACAAGTTAAAACATTTGAAAAAAAAAATAGTATGATCTTTGAATTTCTGACTTATTGTACTATTGGCGGGAAAAGGGAAGAATGGCCCTGGGGAACAATGTAATGATAGTCTCCAAGAAGTCACAAAAGTGTCACTTGTTCATGAAAATGGGGGTTTGAAAGAGAAAGAAAAAGCTGTAGATATAAATTATGTAGTATTATCATGCTTTTGATATCATGTCTCACAAAAGGCTAAAGTAAAGTAAGAAAAGAACAAAGAAGCTTTTTGATTAAATAACAAAGCTGGTTTAATATTTAAGAGACAGTGTATTTATGAGTGTGGACATCTAACAAGGAGAGAAATTATTAAAAAAAAAAAAGTTAAGGTTCAACATTAACCATGATCTAATTTATTCTATTCTGTAAGGTCAGTGATAAGAAATGTACAATAAAACACTCAAGATAAGCTCCCCTTCCCATACTTAAGCCACTCCTGAGTTTATAAACAGTCACTTTTAAGATCTTTTCTGTGTTAATTTTTTCAAGGTCTTAGTCTTTTTGTGCTGCTATAACAAAATACCTGGGACTGGGTAATTTAGGAAGAACAGAATATTTTTATTTGCTTGTTTTACAATTTGGGAGACTGAAAGTTCAAGATCAAGGCGAGGACAGGTTCTAGATCTGATGTTGGCCCAGTTTTTGCATGCTTTGGAGAGGAAAGCCAAAGGATGGCTTTATCCTTATACAGTGCAAGGGATAGAGGGCAAAAGGGATGAGCTCTTTTATAGTGGGATCTAATCCCATCCATGAGGGCAGAGCTCTTGAGACTCAATTGTCTCCTAAAACCATACTCTTTAATTCTCCTGTGTTGGGATTAAGCATCACTATGAATTTTGGAAGTGACAAAAAACATGCAAACTATAGACCCCCACTTATTTAGCATCACCATTTCGTAGGGTGAATCGTGCCACAATGCATTGAAGGGGTGTGGTAGATGTGGAAATTCGAACTCAGAAGAAGCTTTACAACCACAAGAAACTGGTTCAGTGAAATAGATGGAGCTGGGAATACTTAGGGCTCTGCCAGGCCAAGCACGAAAGCCACCAAGCAGGGGGCTCTCACTCTGTGACAACGGCTTCACTGCACCACTCCCAGCAGACCCAGCAAAGCACAGGCAATGGAGAGGCCAGTCTGAGCAAAAACCCACTTTGTGGTATACATTTTTACTGCAAATCCACACTTGTGTGTGATAGAAGAAATCTTCCAGATTCTGGCCAGTTTGTCAGCTCAGAAACTCATGCACGATCAAAGATTACTCATGATGGCAGCACTGGCTTTGTTCCATGGTAAAATTGTCAGTGTAAAGAAGTAAAAATGTGTAAGGAGTCCTGTTCAGTAAGAGTCTATCATCTCTCGTCTTGTTTGAAGGTGTTACAAAGAATTATAAGCTTCAGTTTATATCGTTTATATCTGGTTTTAATTCAGAAGTTTTGTTTTGTTTTGGTTCTTGTTTCTTTTATTTTTTTTATTTTTTCCTTGATTTAATAATGTGGATCAGGGGTACATATCATAGAGCTTTAGCATCAGGTTAGTTCCATCTAAGAGTGAGCACAAAAGACGACTGGGGGCAGGTGTGGTAGCACATACCTGTAATACCAGCAACTCAGAAGGCTCACTCAGAAGGATTGCAAGTTCGAGGCCAGCCTGGGCTATTTAGTTAGATCCAGTCTCAAAACAAAAAATAAAAATAAAAAGTTTGGGCATATGAATCAGTTGTTATGCACCACTGGGTTCAATCCCTGGTACCAGAAAAAAAAAATTCCTGAGAGGAGTGAGCTGGGGGGCCCACTAGCACAGCCCTTGAACTTAGAATCAAAGTCTCTGGACCACTACAGCCATTCCACAAAGTGCATCTTTACTTACAACTTCAGCAAAATCAGCGCTGAGCACCGCTCTCCTGTGATTCCTCCCTACACTGAAATCCTGTCAATATAGAAGAGGCCTCCCCAAAAGGTAAAACATGACTCAAAATATCCTTCATGTTTTGAAATTTCAGCTGAGTATGCTATCAGTGTAGAATCTAATAATAGTAAATAAAATGTAGTTAACACTATAAGGTTTTTACATTACTGGACTCTATTAGCTCTCTCACTGGGTCACTCTTGTCATTGTTAATATAAACATCTGATGTAACTGTAAAGCTAAATAAAACTGTAGAGTTGTCAATGGCAAGCTATGTCTTAATCTTGTCTAATATTATTATTTAGGGGAGAAGTAAACAACCCAGATCTCCCCCTCAGGATTGAGTTATTCACTTCCCCCAGCAGCTAGGTGTAAGGCTTTTGACGACTATCATCTTCTGCATCCCAATCCAACAATTTTCCTTTTCCAAAGGGAAGTCCCTTGAATAAGATTATACTCTCAAGGCTACCTGCATGCAATGAATGATGGGCAGGTACAAAGGCCCGGCCATCTCGCCTCTGCAGGACCATTCCAGATCCAGAGCTCTCCATAGCTCGGGCTGTTTCACAGTTCAAGTCCTCCCTCTATCCATTCTTATTCTCATTCTTCTCCCACTGGGACTGTTCCTGGTCATGCTCCCCAATAAACCTCTTGTGTGCAAATCTCCCATCTCTGTGTCTGTTTCTAAGGAATCTGACCCAATGCAGTCATACTCTGTTAATTCACAGTAACACTAAGAACCTCAAAGGTGTTTAGATCTGTGAGACCAAATCATTCACAAGATCACCTTAAAACTTATTGACTAGGGCCTAAGGCATGACTGCCTTGCCCTGGGCTGAATTCCACCCTAGAATAGAGTTTTCAGTGGCCTCAAAGTACTCTCAGTGGTGCTTCTACTAAAGCGTTGACATAGAGGGCATGTACTCCAAGCCTTAGAGACTAGAACAAGAAACAACATTGGACCATGCCATGCCCTCCAAATTTGTTAGATGCCACCAAACGAAAGCAGAAGAAAACAAAAAGTATTCAGTCTCAACCCTTCAGCATTGTGAGGAAACGTGTCTTCACCCCAGTCATTTCTCAGCACACTTCAAAAATGGCTTAAAACAGCAATAAACCTTAATGCAAACACTTAGGTCAGTTACATGGAAATGTTCTTTCACCAGGGATTGGGAGCCACATTTGGAACTTTTGGTCATCTGGATAAAATGTATTAGAAATGGAAGTGAGAAAGCCTGGAACATCGTGTGCCCACCACCCGGCCCAGGTGAGAGGCAGGAGAAGGACTTGAACAAGACAGGTGCCAGGAATCCAGGCTGGCCTCTCCAGAGCCCTAGTGCTTGGAACTGTGGGCTCTTGGCTTTGGTGGGAAGAGCTGATTGCACTTGTGAAGGCAGCCTACCCTTCCTGACCCCAGCTGCTGCTCAATGCTCCACCCAAGGTGGATGTGTATTGATAAAGTCACCAAAGCAGTACTTGGCAATGTTTCTTGATTCTGCAAACAGATAAAGACAAATTTACAGGCCCGAGAATGACTCTCTCACATACTTTACCATACTTTACACTTTGTTGAGAAGTCAGCAGAGAACTTCACACTTCATTGAAAATCCATTAAAACAATTACCAGGTCATTAGCACAGATTTTTAAGCACTGGCTTTCAAACTCCTTTGCTAAAGGAAGCTCTTTGATAGACCCTAGTGCCTTCCATAAACACAGTCCAAGGGAGCTTCCGTAAATACCTCAAACTGACAAAGAAACATTTTTAAAAATTACACTCACTGAAGAAAAAGAAAAGTCTGAGTCCGTGGAAGATAAAAATAGAATGGTGATCACTAGAAATTAGAAAGGGGAGGGACAAGGGGATAGACAAACAGGTACCAAAATACAGACAAGAGAAATAAATTCGAGTGTTCTTTGGCACAGCAATGTGACTATAGTTTACAACCATTTCTTTTATATTTTATAAAAAACTAGAAGAGAGGGGTTCAAAATCTCCCAACATAAATGATAAATGTTTAAGGAGACAAGAAGGCTAATTACCCTGATTTCAATCATTACACATTGTGTACGTTTATCAAGTTATCACACTGCACCCCATAAATATGTACAATTATGTGTCACTTGAAAGTGACATATGCCAGGCGCAGTGGCACATGCCTGTGATCCCAGTGACTCTGGGGAGGCTAAGTCAGGAGGATCGCAAGATCAAAGCCAGGCTCAGCAACAGCGAGTTGCTGAGCAACTCAGTGAGACCCTGTCTCTAAATAAAATACAAAATAGGGCTGGGGATGTGGCTCAGTGGTCAAGTGCCACTGAGTTCAATGCCCGGTATCCCCCACCACATACACACACACACAAAAAAAACAGTGACTCATTATATATCAGCACTTTATATAATGTATCTTTCTCAATTGTATCTAGAAAAGTACAGTAGATAGTAAATGCTGGGTGACTCAGGAATACGTTTCTCAAGGCAATTGCAAACATCCATCAAGTGCCTTCCATATCCTTTAATACTGTAAATATGCCAGTGACTCACATGTGTCTCCAGCCCAGACCTCTTCCCTGATCTCCAGACTTGATTGCTTACTGTTTGGGTAATTCACTTGGCTGTCTAATAAACCTGTTAAATAGAACATGAACTGAATTCTCTGTGCTTCTCCAAACTTGCTCTTGATTTCAGTTATTGACTACTCCATCTTTCTAGTACCTTCATCCCAAGGTATTTTTTCAAGTTTTATTTATTTATGTAGAAGAGAGATGATAAGCTGAACAAATAAGTGTAATCTGGTACTTTTGACCTATATGTTTACATATGAATCCATTATCACAGTCAAGATAGTAAACATATCTATCTCCCTCACACAAATCCTGTATTTCTGGGCATCCCTCCCTCCTGTCCATATCATTCTCAACCATCCCCCTTTTCAGGAAACTATTAATCTGCTTCTTCTCACTATAAATTAGTTCATATTTTCTTGGGTTTTAAATAAATACATGCACACAGCATGTACTCTTTCTTCTCTGACTTATTTCAGTCAGCATAATTAATTTGAAATTCATCCATTTGATTGCATTTATCACTAGTTCATAACTTTTTATTGCTAAGTGGTATTTGTTGTGTGGATATGTACAAATATGTCTATGCCTTCTTTATTTATGGACCTTGAGTTCTTTCCTGATTTTGTCTATAAAAAAATCCCTCACCAATTTCTAAGAGACAACTAGGTAGGCATATAATCTAAATTTTTTTAAAGACTGTCAAGCTGTTTACCAAAACAGCTTAAGTTATGACATTTTTCATTCCCATCAAAAAATGTATGAAATTTCTGTTTGCTCCATGTTTTCCTCAACACTTGGTGGGACCAGTCTTTTTAAAATTTGTACATTCTATTAATTACATAGTGATTCTCAATATGGATTTAATTTGCCATTGTGTAAGAAGCAAGAATGTTGACCATCTTTTCATATGCTTTCTGTCATTAATATGTCTCTTTTGTGTAAAGTTTGCTTGATTCTTTCTCATTGAATTTTTAAATTTCTTTCTATATTCTGGATATGTCTTTCATCAGATACATGACTTTACAAGGATTTTATTCCTGTATGTGTCTTTCCTTACCATTTTTAACAATGTGTTTTGAAGAGCAGAAGTTTATAATGGTAATGAAGTCAAGTTTATCAATTTATCCTTTTATGAACAATGCTTAGATATTTTACTGCAATATCTAAGAATTTTGTTTGACCCAAAGTCATGGATATTTCAGAGATTTTTCTCATCAGTTTTAAGCCTTGCATTTAGGTCAAGGACCCATTTTGAGTTAATATTTGTAAGTGGTAAAAAGTATGCAAGATATAGAACAAGGATTTCTTCTTCCTTCCTTCCTTCTTTCTTTTTTTCTTTCCTCCTCCCCCTCCTCCTCCTCCTCCTCTTCCTCTTTTCTTCTTCTTCTTTTAATTTAAGGAGGTGATGTACATAGCTAGACAATTGTTCCCAAAAACACTTTGTTAAAAAACATTTCTCCTTTGAATTGCTTTTGTACCCTTGTCAAAATCAGTTAGTAAGTTCTGTTTGCTCAATTTCCTCTATTTATCGCTATTTCTTTGGAGGTAAAATGTTCCTTCCTATAGGTACAGGCAGAACACCTCCCAAGTGAGGAACCCCTGACTTGCCTCAGTGAAGGGGGAGAAAAAGTCAGAGGGGTCTTCTTAGTTGGGGCTAATATGCCATGACCCCCCTCAATAGTTTTCAGTCTAAAAGTTTCAGATAGTTTGCCAGCTGTATCCCCAAGTTTTCGTATTGTTTATCATATTATAAATGGTATCTTTTTTTATTTTGATTTCTTATTGCTGCTACAACATAGAAGTAAATTAATTTTGTCTGTTGATCTTGTATCTTACAACCTTCCTAAACTTGGTTTTTAGTTCTGGTACTAGTTTAGTAGTTTTCATCTGATTTCCCACACAGATCATTATGCCATCAATTCAATTTCTCCTCTCATGATATGCTGCTTTTTTATTTCTCTTCCTTGCCTTAAATCACTAGCTAGAACCTCTGGTAGAGTGTTGAATAGAAATAGTGATTTCAGTCATTCTTTGCTTTGTCACAATCTTAAGGAAAAGCTTTCAATCTTACGCCATTAGGTATAATGTAATCTGCAGGTTTGGGGTAAAAACCTTTAATCAGGTTGTTGAAGTTCCCTTTTACTTGGTTTGCTGAGAGTTTTTAAATCAGAAATTGACAGTGGATTTTTTTTCAATGCTTTCTTTGCATCTATTGAGATGATTTCATAATTTTTCACTAGTAGTTTTTTGATATGGTTCTCTAATGTTAAATCAATGTTTCATGCCTGAAATAAATCCCACTTAGTAATGATATATGAGTCCCTAAATGTTAGATTCAATTTGCTGAAATTGTTTTTTTTTAATTTTAGCATTTATATTCATAAGGAATATTGGTTTGTATTTTTCTTTTTTAAAAAATGTCTTTGATTTTGGCCTCATGGAATGAATTGAGACGTGGTATCTCCTTTCTAATTGTGAAAGAATTGGGGTAGAATTTTTCTTTCTTTCTTAGGTGACTGAGAGTTCACTAGTGAAGTCTTATCTCCGGGGCCCTTTTTTTTTTGGAAGAATTTTAACTATAAACTCAAATTTCAAATTAATATAATAATATTTGAATCCCCTCTTTTGTTCTGAATGAGCTTCAGTAATTTATATCTTTCAAATATTTTAAAACTTTCATCTTAGTTGTGATGTTTATTGTTATAAATTTGGTCATTGTATTTCTTTATTAGAATTTTATTTATTTTATTATCTGTTTATTTTATTTATTTTATTATCTGTTTCTATGATTTTGAATTTTATTATCTGTTTCTATGATTTTGATTACCTTGTATAAGTGAATTCTTCCTGTACTTTTTCTTTTGTGATTAAATTATTTCATTTAGCATAATGTCCTCAATGTTCATGCAGGTTGTGGCACATGACAGGGCCTCTTTCTTTTTAAAGGTTGAATAGTATCCCATTATATCCATATTACACATTTTAGCTATTCATTCATAAATGGACATTTGGGTTGCTTCCACCTCTTGGTTATTATGAATAGTGGCTCACTGAACATGTGTATATCAATATTTCTTTGAGATCTTGCTTTTAGTTCTTTTGGCTATATCCCAGTAAGTGGCTGTCAGTCAGTTGGGGGTGCATTGACAAAGTACCCTAGACCAGTGGCTTAAACAATATGCATTTATTTTTCATAGTTCTCAAGACTAGGAGGTCCAACATCAAAGTGTCAACAGATTCAGTGTCTGCTGAGGGCCTTCACCCTGGTTGCAGATTGCCACATTCTTGCTGTATCTTCTCGTGGTGGAGACAGATCAAATTCTCGTTTCTTCTCTAATGACAGCAGTTATCCTGTCATGAATGTTCCATTCACATGACCTCCTCTAAACCCAATTACCTCCCAAGGTCCCTATGTCATCACTGGGGGTTAGGGCTTCAATGTATAGCCTTTAAAGGAACACAGACTTTCAGTCCATGGTAGTGGGATTGCTGCATTATATAGTAATTCTATTTTTAATATTTTTGATAAACACTTTTACTATTTTATGTAGCAGCTGCACTGTTTTATCTTCCCACTAGCAAAGCGCAAGGGTGCCAGTTGGTCCATATTCTAGTCAATCCTTTTTGATTTTCCATTTTGTTCAATTATTTCCCATTTATATTTTTCCTTTTTTAAAATTTTTCAGTTCTTTGATAGTAGCCATTCTAATGGAATTAAGATGTCTTTCAAGGGTTATAGAACATAATATTCCTACTGAGACAACCCCCTGGGGAAAATGAAAAGACTACTGTGTGGCTTGGGAGGAGGGAAGGAAATTAGCCAAACATTAAGCCTCTCTCCCAGTAAGTCCTTTCCCAGTAACAATGGGCCCCCGAGGGAAAAATACAAATTCTCATCCCTTCCTGGGTTCATCCCCAGCATCTCCACCAAGAGCAGACATCCACCCCTTCCCACCACAGTGGGTCCTGATGGGAAGAGGCGGGTACTGGAACACTGGGCCCTGGACTTTGACCCTTTCCCATTGCTGTTGAGTCCTGGAAGGAGAAAAGCAAACAGTGAAGCTCTGGGTAACAATGGTTCCCAGAGGAAGAAGATGCACAGAGAACACTGAGTTCTGAGTGTTTCCCGGTGACAATGAGTTCCGGGCTTTTTACCACTTCTTTCCTGACTGTCCAAACCAACATGTCCACAGTTTCCAATAAAAACCATCACTGTAAACTGTAAAACGCAAACTCATTCTATAACCGCTGGCCATTTTTGTACCCACAAAATGAGCCCCCCAGTGCCGAAACTGTATTGGTGATCTTTGCTGACAGTTATCTCATTGTGGCTTTTATTTGCATTTTTCTAATGATCAGTGATAATGGTCACCTTTTTATATGCTTATTGATTCTTTATTTTCTTCAGAGAAATGACTATTCCAGTGTTTTGCTATTTTTTAATCAGTTTTTCTTTCCTGTTGAGTTGTGGGAGTATTTTATGCGTATTAACCCTCTAAATGTATATAATTTACAATGTTTTCTGCCATGATGTTGGCCGACGTTGCATGTTGTTGACTATTTCCTTTAATGTGCATGAGTTCTTATGTTTCCAGTAGTCCTGTCTGTCTATTTGTGCTCCTGTTGCTTATTCGTTTAGTGTCACATCCATAAAATTATTGCCAAATCCAACGGCATGAAGTCTTATAGTTTTAACATTGACATTTAGGCATGTGATCCATTTTAAGTTGACTCTTACATGTATTTGCATTTTACATGTATTTTACATGAGCATTACACATATATTACATATATTTTACATGTTTTGCATATGGATATCTACTTTTCTCTTCACCCTTTTAGCTTTCCCAGACAATATGGTAGTTTGGATCAGCCATGGTTTAGGAGCAATGGAGATGGAGAATTACGGTTACCCTCTAGATACATTTTAATGGTAGATTCAATGGCATTTTCTGACGACCTGAATGTGGAGGTGAAATAAAAACACACTAACATTTTGACCTGTGCACTTCCACTACTAAACAAGATAGAGTATCAGGACTAGATTTATACCTCATCTAAAAGAAAAAAAAAGAAAATATGAAATATATGAAGTAACAGTTTTTAATTCACTGGATACATCAGGTAATAAGAAACAGTAATCCCTCAACAATTTGGCACCCTTGTTGTACAAGGGTAGGGCCTTGCTTTCCAAGCTGCTTAGTAGGGAAGAAAACCAAACTCCAGAAAACTCATTCAATTGAGATGTGGCTGAGAGTATGGGAAGACCATGGTAACTAGTTTGCAGGAGAACACAATTCAGAAAATAAGAACTACACAGAAAAAGAAAGAACCCTGGAGAATTGCAGAAGGCTCCACTTAATTGCTCACAGATATTGATCAGCATCTTCACATAAAGAAACTACCTGAAGCAGAGTATAGAACATTCCAAAAGGATTAGAGAAAACAGTCTCCAGTCCTCTCAAAAAGTTAGAGGTAGACAGAAGGGAAAGCTTCATAATTCATAGGACATTGGGTGTAGAGCTCAGAAGGGTCTTCCCTCAGGATTCAGGAATAATTCATTCTCAGTTCAACACCACACTTGTCCCATTTAACAAATTTTAAAAGACGTGGAAAAAAAAACAAACTATTACAATTAAATTCTCTTGATGTTTTCAGCTTAGATGGTGAGGATTCCAAGTAAAGAAGAGTCTGGAAACTGTAGGAATGTCAAGATCATTATTAATAGTTTTATTATATTCTTTGAGCAATAGGGAGAAATTAACAAGTTTTAATCAAGGGATTATCATGTCTAGATATGAATAAATAAATATTGCAGAGATATGCCATGGTAGTCCAGAATCTACACAAGAAGGCTTAGATCTAGATACTATTTAAAAATCTGAATCATCGAGTTGCTGTGAACCATAGAGGAAGAGAGAGAAATAAGAAAAATGATACAAAAATCCTATAATGAAATTGTGGGGAAAAATGATATTTAAATAGAAATTTTAAGAAAAGCTTGCCTTATAATATGCAATATAGTGCTCTCAGTTTTTCTAACAAATCTTCAGTAAATTATCTAGATTTTTAATTTTTTTCTTTAAAGTATTGGAGTTTACATTAGTGGCTTGTCCTGAGATGTCACAGTTTACTGAGAGAGACACTGAGACAAAAATAGGGAACTCAAGATTCTAATTACACTCCATAAAAAGTAAAAATTTTGGAAACTGGAACCCCTAGCATTTTCTAATCTTAATGTGTATTGGGAAGGTGAGTGCAGGTTATTGAGAAATTGTGTCATGCTGTTATTACATACCCATGTTTTCTATAATTTTGCATTTCTTTTTAAATTAAACCATGGGACTATGTCAGAGGATTACAACATGTTAAGATTGTATTGTCTTATCCATTCACTCAAAAGTATTTTTGAGTGTCTACTGCATTAGTTCATTTTCTGTTGCTATAGCAAAATACTAAAAGCAGGTCAACTTTGTAAAGAAAAGAGGTTTCGTGAACTCACAGTTTTAGAGGCTGAAAATCCATAGAGCATAGTACTGGTTCTGGTGAGGGCCCCATGACAGATGGTAAAAACTAATGTGGATAAAAAAGATCACATCCTGAAACCATAAGCCAGAGATGATTCAGAGTTTGGATTTGCTCTTACAATAACTCACTTGAGAGAGTGCAGAGATCCTACCACAGCTACCTTAATTCCTTCCAAGGTTAGCTCCCCCAGAGACCTAAAGATCTCCCCTTAAGGAACCACTTCTTGAAGTTCTCACCACCTTCACAGCATGGCCACACTAAGGCCAAGTTCCCAACACACACACCTTTGAGGGGCACACTCAAACCACATCCAAATCACAGCACAGACCATGAGGGGCACTCCCACAGAGCTTATCTTCTAGGGGCGATGGGCGTATATAAGCAAAAGAGGAAATTAAAAATAATAACAACATTATTGGCAATGTTATAAAAATTCAATCAAGCAAGGTAGAGTTATGGGGAATTTGTTTTTTCTTCTTTTTAAATGGAGTCTCACTATTTTGCCCAGAATAGACTTGAAGTGGACTCAAGTGATTTTCCTGCCTTAGCTTCCCAGGTAGCTGGGACTACAGGTGAGTAGCACTTCTGCCCCTAACTTCTGAAATTTTGAATGGAGTAGCAACAAAAAATCTCACTAAAGAAATGACACTTGAACACAGAACTGGAAAAGGAGAGAGAGAGAGAGAGAGAGAGAGAGAGAGAGAGAGAGAGAGAGAGAGAAAGACTTATAAAGGAAGAGTGTTTCAGACAGAGGAAATAAGTCGTGAGTAGATGTTCCCAGCACGGAGTAACTGAAGGAAAATGGCAAGAGATGAGAGAGAGAGAGAACAGGTTGGGAGTACAGAGAAGATAACTGGGTCAAATTCAAATTTTGATTTTGTTTCCATTCCAAGTTTTCTGAGGAATCTCCATCCTGCTTTCCAGAGTGGTTACATCAATTTGCAGTCCCACCAGCAACGTATGAGTGAACATTTTTTTCCCACCTCTTCACCAACTTATTGTTACTTGCATTCTGACTGGAGTGAAACGAAATCCCAGTAGAGTTTTAATTTGCATTTCTCTAATTGCTAGAGATGTTGAACATGTTTTTCATATATTTTTTGGCCATTCATATTTCTTCTTCTGTGAAGTACCTGTTCAGTTCCTTTGCCCATTAATTGACTGGGCTATTGGGGAGTTTTTTGTTGTTGTTGTTTTGGGTGGTGGTTTGTTTGTTTGTTTGTTTGTCTGGGGTGTTAATTTTTTTTTAGTTCTTTATATATCCTGGAGATTAATGCTCTACCTGAGGTGCAAGGGGCAAAGATTTTCTCCCATTCTGTAGACTCTCTTCACATTCTTGATTGTTTCCTTTGCTGTGAAGAAGCTTTATAGTTTGATGCCAGATCATTTGTTGGTTTCTGTAGGCAGATGGGAGAGGCTGAAGGAGGTAGGTCATTAGGGGCCTGCCCTGCAAGGGAACATCTTCCCTGTGGTCCCTTCCCCCAACTCTGTTTCCTGACCCCGTCACCACAGGAGCAGCTTCCCTTGCCCAGGCCCTTCTCAGCAATGGGCTGCCTTACCTTGGGCCCAGAACAACAGGGTTGGCCGTTGGTGAACTGAGCCAAAATAAACTTTGCCTCCTCTAAGTTGTTTTTGTTGGATATTTTGGTCACAGCAAAGCAAAAGCTGACTGAAATAACCTTGGAAACCATTATAAGATTTTGGCTTTGAGTGGCATGGGAAGCCCTCAGGAGGTTTGGAGCACAGGAACCTCATCTGCTTTGAGGTAAGGGTTTGAGAAGAGACTGAAAGGAACCAGAATTGGAGCCAGGAAGCTCCGATCAGTTGGGAAGTGATTCTAGGAGGCGATGGTGGGTCAGATGAGAATGGTAGTAGGAAAGGCAATGGAAAGCTATCTCATTCTGGATTTACTCTGAAGGTGGAGCTAACATTATTAGCTGGTGGATTTGATGCCAGTGATTTGCATGTCCAATGTGGAGTTTCGCCTTTAGTGACATCCTTCACATGAACTCCATGGCCATGCTTAACAAGAAGAGCTATGAGCTAGTTGTAAGCTTAGGAACACATCTTTCTGGAAAAATGACAAATTTAAATCACAATTTTCAAATAGTAATTCTATATGAATATATAATAACTAAAGAGAGAACCTGGGGTGTCAAGAATTAATCCTTATAGGCCTCCTTTAAAATGATTCAACTTTCTCAGTAATAAGGTACCACTTCACCTAAAGCATAATATGGTAATTGAAATGCTAAATACATATGTTTGTTCTTATGGGGTTCAGGGGGTTTTGTTTTGGTTTGCATTTTGGGTTTGGGGGCAGGATAATTTTTTTAAAAAAGGAACTGAAGATTTAGATCACACACCCTTCACTTTTTTTAGCATCAAGGTCATAAATCTTCATTTTTAAGGAATCCTTGCTCCTTCTGGTGTCGGTGTCTGTTGGCTTCTCCTACTGGCGTTGACACAGAATCCAGTCCCTGTGTGGGAGGTCCACATTCCATGCAGCAGCCTCCCTGGGTTCTGAAAATGAAGGAGCAGCACAGATTTTTCCCTCCAGCTTCAGCTCACTTTGAATTTCTTGCAGCTGCTTCACTTGTAGACAGTTTTGGGGGCCAAACATGCCTCAGCCAGAAGTGGAGAGTTATATGTTTGCCCCCTTTCTTTCCCGAACATGCACCTTATCTTTGTCTCAGTGTTGAGAAAATCAAATATCATTAGGTTTCCAAAAATATTTATCTTGGAGCTTTGGGAGAATTCCTAGTTGGTGAGAAAGTGTTATTTCAGAGCAGGCAGAGAACAAATTTCCCCGTGATGTCGACGTCCAAGCAATTGCATTAGCTCCGTTGCCAGAGGCAGACCTGGGCCCTTGGCGACCTCCCTGTCTCATTGGGGGCCTTTGGGAGAAGATCTTGCCTGGCAGTATTCCAAGAGGAAGTCAACTGAAGTCCAGTGGGAACTGCAATGCCTTATTTTCAATTACCAATCAAATCAACACTCAGTAGCCACGCCAAAAAAGCCAGTGACGTGGTGAATTGATATTTATTCCCAAGAAATATATAAAGATGTCCTCACTTTTAAAGGAATATTTGAAATCTGATAATCAAGGGATAAATCCAAGACCCCCTACTCTTACCCCATACCTGGTGGCCACCCAGAGACGTCATTTATTATGAGGTAGCTATGACTGAAAACATACAAATTCCAGGCCTCTGGCTCCTAGACTGAATATATGAAATGGGATTTCTCAGACCTAAAAATGTGTGGAGATATTTTTTCCATTTTGGTCTCCTTTGCGTGCTCATATTGCAGTGGGCTTTTTCCCTGAGTTTGCTATTATGAGAAATGTAATGGTCTTCCCAGCTAATCCAGATTTTAGAAGCTAATTCAGCAGGCCATATATAATGCCCACTCTAGTTGCTACAACCTGAACCTGTGCCATATGATGGCTAGGTATTGGAGTTCCGAATGTTTAGTTATGGTTAATTTATAACTAAACACACTAGTATTTAGTGGAACAAAAAGGTCATTAGTGTCTTACTAGGAAGCAATTAAATTAACAGCTCAAAGCCATTCATCAAATCACAAAACAGATGCTGAACTTTTCTGTAGGAAATCAGATTCTATAATGCAGGAAAAGAACTAAATTCAAAACATAGCAAAACATTCCCACCTCCCTCCCACTTCTCTCAAAAAAAAAAAAAAAATCCACCTCTTTCATCTGTAGCCAGAGTCCCAGAGCTCTTTACATTTCAGAGAAGGCCAGAAAGAGAGAGAAGGAGAGAACTCAAAAATCAACCAAAGCAATTCCCTGCATTTACTCATGAAGTCATCTTACTCTGTCCCTCAGTACCCATAGACAGTGTTTCTTTCACTAACTGTGTGCAGTAATTTTGGCAGCCAAAGTGTGAGTAGTAAGATCATTATTATATAATAAAACAATATGTTCAAATTATTTGAATTGGTAAAATATTATGTGCTCTTTAAACCTCCCCCCCAAAAAATAACTTTAAATATAACTATATTTGGTAAAAAAAAATCTTTAAAAATATTTATTATCTACCATGTTGAATGTAAAGGGCTGCATACTCAGATCAATAAGCCAAGGTCCTGCCAGGAAGAGTATGACCTAGGGAAGGTCACTTAAGAACATAAACACAGCACCCTAGAATGACCATGGACTTTGGAGCTAGAAAAACTGGATTCTGGTCTTGACATTGTCATCTATTAGCCACCTGGCTTTGGGAAATGAGTTTAATTTGCCTAAGTCTCAGCAGCTTCATATGTTAATGGAAATGATACTTACCTCCTAAAGTTATTTGAAAGATCAAATGGGGAACCAGGAATCAACAAGAATTAGAGGACTCATTCATATTAGGGTAATTTGAAAAGATTTAAATAAAACTAGAAGCAAAGTGTAAAGAGATTGCATGGAACAGTGCAGTACCCCATGGCTGTTTAGAAGGCCTCTCATTGAGTTCCCGGCAAAGAGGAAAAGGTAGCTGCCAAAGCCCTAAGTGCAGACAGCAGTGTGGAAAGGGCAGCCTGATAGAAGCTGAGACTCTAGTCCTGCTTTACCGTGAGCTCATGATGGTCCTCTCCTCCCTTTCTCTGTCTGCACGCCAGGTTCTACACTGGATGAACCTGAGATTGGCCACTGAGGTGACACATTCAGCTTACTCTCCAAACACACAGAGCAGGGTGGAGAAGGCAGAGGAAGGACTCAGAAGGGTTAACACATGCTATCCAAACCACAATACTAATAAAATCTAGGGTACATAACAATGTAAATGGTCCTAATAACGAATGCTTGCCATGTACTCAGTGTGCTAAGTCATATGAATGCATTTTATTGTTTAATCCTATAAAAAAGATGCAATTATTACTTCCAAATTATGTACCACAGATCCTCAGGAAAGCAATATTAAATAACTTCAAAAAGCTAAATGAAGAAGGAATGCACACCCAAATTTGACTCCAGGGTTTATACCTCCGATGATGCACTGTCTTCCACTCAAAAGATAAGTACTGATTAATTGATGCTGTTAAGATTTCCCAAGGCAATTCATCTGCACTCTTAACCTCCAGCAGCCTGTGGCTTTTCTTTCAGTACATCCCAAGTTATCACCTTCAGGACTGGGCAACTCCTCACTCCCCTGGATAAGTACTTAAAGGGGTAATTAAGGCAAACCACTCATACTGTGAATGCCCTTTTTAATTGCAGTATGAGATGATAAGACACAAGTTATTGTTACAAACACACTATTGCATCAACACTGTCACAGTCCCGGGCCCACTGTTAACTCAGTATCACTGTGGACAAGCTACTTAGACTTGCTCCATTCTGCCTGTTTCCTCCCTAGTATGTTTCTTAGAGTAGTTTTGATTTGCAAATCTGGGGAAGGAGGACAAATTCTTAAGGTTCCCCCTCCATGATTCTATGTATTAATTGTGTTTTGCAAGGCACCAACACTCATGATGTATTTATATTCATTTACTGATATATTGTATTAGTCTTCCTCTGTAAATATGTTCATAATCGAATTTCTTTTTTATTGGTTTTATTTTTTTACTACATGACAGCAGAATGCATCACAATTCTTATTACACATACAGAACAGTTTTTCATACTGCTGTTTGTATATAAAGTATGCTCACACCAATTCGTGTCTTCATACATGTACTTTGGATAATGAAGTCTATCACATTCCAACATCCTTGCTAATCCCCTGCCCCTTCCCTTTCCCTCCCATTCCTCTTCCCTATCTATAGTTCAACTATTCTTCCCATGCTCCCCCTCCCTACCCCACTATGAGTCAGCCTCCTTATATCAGAGAAAATATTTGGCATTTGTTTGGGGGATATTAGCTAACTTCACTTAGCATTATCTTTTCCAAAACCATCCATTTACCTGCAAATGCCATGATTTTATTCTCTTTTATTGCTGAGTAATATTTATATATATATATATATATATATATATATTTATATATATATATATATATATATATATATTTATATATATATATATATATATATATATATATATATGCCACATTTTTAAATCCATTCATCCACTGAAGGGCATCTAGGTTGGCTCCACAGTTTAGCTATTGTGAATTGTGCTGCTATAAACATTGATGTGGCTGTGTCCCTATAGTATGCTATTTTTAAGTTCTTTGAATATAGTCCGAGGAGAGGGATAGCTGGGTCAAATGGTGTTTCTAAGGAATCTTTATACAGCTTTCCATATTGGCTACATCAATTTGCAGTCCCACCAGCAATGTATGAGTGTGCCTTTTTCCCCACATCCTCGCCAACACTTATTGTTGTTTGTCTTCATAATAGCTGCCATTCTGACTGGAGTTAGATGGTTTCTTAGAGTAGTTTTGATTTGCATTTCTCTAATTGCTAGAGATGATGAACATTTTTTATATATTTGTTGATTGATTTAATATCCTCTTCTGAGAAGTGTCTGTTCATGTCCTTGGCCCATTTATTTATTGGGTTATTTGTTTTTTGGTTTTTGTTTTTGGTGTTTAGCTTTTTGAGTTCTTTACATACCCTAGAGATTAGTGCTCTATCTGATGTGTGAGGGGTAAAAATTTGCTCCCAGGATATAGGCTATCTATTCACCTCACTAATTGTTTCTTTGTCTGAGAAGAAACTTTTTAGTTTGATTCCATCACATTTATTGATTCTTGGTTTTAATTCTCATGCTATAGGACTCTTATGAAGGAAGTTGATGCCTAATCCCACATGATGGAGATTAGGGCCTACATTTCTTCTATTACATGCAGGGTTTCTGGTTGTATTCCTAAGTCCTTGATCCATTTTGAGTTGAGTTTTGTGCATGGTGAAGGGTTTAATTTCATTTTATTGCATATGGATTTCCAGTTTTCCCAGCACTATTTGTTGAAGAGGCAATCTTTTCTCCAATGCATGTTTTTGGTGCCTTTGATAATTGTAATTTTGTGGGTCAGTCTCTGTGTCCTCTATTCTGTACCATTGGTCTACCAGCCTATTTTGGTGCCAATACCATGATGTTTTTGTTACTATTGCTCTGTAGTATGGTTTAAGGTCTGGTATAGTGATGCCATCTGCTTCACCCTTCCTGCTAAGGATTGCTTTAGCTATTCTGGGTCTCTAATTTTTCCAGATAAATTTCATGACTGCCTTTTCTATTTCTATGAGGAATGCCATTGGGATTTTGATTGGAATTGCATTAAATGTGTATTGTGCTTTTTGTAGTATGGTCATTTTGATAATATTAATTCTGCCTATCCAAGAGCAAGGTAGATCTTTCTATCTTTGATTTATTTCTTTAGGGTTCTGTAGTTTTCATTGTATAGATCTTTCACCTCTTTTGTTAAGTTGTTTCCCAAGTATTCTATTTTTTTTAGGCTATTATAAATGGGTAGTTTTCCTCATTTCCACCTCAGAGGATTTGTCACTGATATACAGAAATTCCTTTGATTTATGGGTGTTGGTTTTATAACCTACTACTTTGCTAAATTTGTTTACTAGTTCTAGAAGTTTTCTGATGGAGCTTTTTGGGTCTTCTAGGTATAGAATCATATAGTCAGCAAATAGTGATAACTTAAGTTATTTTCCTATACATATCCCTTTGATTTCTTTCATCTGTCTAATTGCTCTGGCCAGTTTTTCAAGGACCATGTTAAATAGAAGTAGTGTAACAGGACATCCCTGTCTTGTTCCAGTTTTTAGAGGGAATGCCTCCAGTTTTTCTCCATTTAGAATGATGTTGGCCTGGGGCTTAGCATAGATAGCCTTTACAATGTTGAGACATGTTCCTGTTATCCCTAGTTTTTCCAGTGTTTTAAACTTGAAGGGGTATTGTTTTTTGTCAAATGCTTTTTCTGTGTTTATTGAGATGACAATATGATTCTTATCTTTGAATCAATTGATGTGATGAATTACATTTATTGATTTCCTTATGTTGAACAAAACTTGCATCCCTGGGATGAATCCCACTTGATCATGGTGCACAGTCTTTTTCATGTTTTTGTATTCGATTTGCCAGAATTTTATTGAGAATTTTTGCATCTATGTTCATGAGAGATATTGGTCTAAAGTTTTTTTTTCTTTGATGTGTCTTCACCTGGTTTTGGAATCAGGGTGATATTGGCCTCTTAGAATGAGTTTGGAAGTGCTGCCTCTTTTTCTATTTCCTGAAATAAATTGAAGAGTATTGGTATTATTTCTTCTTTAAATGTCTTGAAGAACTCGGCTGTGTAACCATCCACATGGGCTTTTCTTGGTTGGTAGACTTCTGATGGCGTCTTCTATTTCATTACTTGATATTGGTCTGTTTAAATTGTGTATAGCTTTTTAAATTGTATATATCAGATGAGCCTCCTGGAGACAACATATTGTTGGGTCTTTTTTTTTTTAATGCAATCTGCTAGTCTATGTCTTTTGATAGGTGAGTTTAAGCCATTAGTATTCAGAGTTACTATTAAGACATGTTTTGTATTCCCAGCCATATTTGTTTTGTTGTTGTAGTTGTTATTTAACTTAGAATCAACTTTCTTCTTTGATTAGATTTTCCTTTAGTGTACTACCTCCCTATGCTGATTTTCATTGTTGTTTTTTGTTTCCTCTTCATGGAATATTTTTCCAAGTGTGTTTTGTAGTGTCAGTTTTCTAGCTATAAATTCTTTTAACTTGTGTTTATCATGGAAGGTTCTTATTTAGTCTTCAAATTTAAAGCTTAATTTTGCTGGATACACTATTCTTGGTTGGCACCCATTTTCTTTCAGAGCTTAATATATGTTGTTCCAGGATCTTCTAGCTTCAGTGTCTGTGTTGAAAAATCTGCTATTATCCTAATTGGTTTTCCCCTATATGTAATCTGATTCCTTTCTCTTGTGGCTTTTAAAATTCTTTCCTTATTCTGTATGTTGGGCATTTTCATTATAATGTGCCTTGGTGTGGATCTGTTATGATTTTGTACACTCAGCATCCTGTAGATTTCTTGAATTTGGATTTCCAATTCATTCTTTATGTTTGGAAATTTTTCTGATATCATTTCATTGAATAGATTGTTCATTCCTTTGGTTTGGACCTCTATGCCTTCCTCTATTCCAATAACTCTTAAATTTGGTCTTTTTATGCTATCTCATATTTCTTGAATATTCTGCTCATGGTTTCTTACCATTATCACTGCGTGGTCTATATTCTTTTCAAGATTATATATTTTGTCTTCATTGTCTGATGTCCTATCTTCCAAGTAGTCTACTCTGTTGGTGATGCTTTCATTTGAGCTTTTAATTTGGTTTATTATTTCTTTCATTTCAAAGATTTCTGTTTGGGTTTTTTTTTTTTTTAGCACCTCTATCTCCCTGTTGAGGTGATCTTTTGCTTCCTGTATTTGTTTATGTAGCTCCTTGTTGAAGTGATGTTTTACTGCCTGTATTTGCTCTCTTATATCTTCCTTGAGTTCACAGTACATTTTAATCATGTATATCCTAAACTCCTTCTCAGACATTCCTCCTGCTGTGGCTGCCAATGATTCTAATGATGTGGTGTGTTCATTTGTTTGGGGCATTTTCTTCCCTTGTCTTTTCCTGTTGCTCATATGTCTTCCTTTCCAGCTCTGAGGGTCTAGATTATTATTGTTTTTACCCTAAAGGTTTGTAGTGCTATTGTAGCGTTCCAAGATCTCTCCTTCATGGGGAAGGACAATGTTAACAGATACCAATATCAACAATATACCACCTATGAACAATTTGTTGTTATTAAAACATTTACAGTTTAGTCTTGATGTACAGAAATGTTGGGTTCGATTATTATCTAAAATATAATCAGTAGTTTTGAAAAAAGGTTTACAGTTTCTGACAGAGGACAATAACCTGGGGGTGGGGCTTAGAACAATATGCTGAGGAGATAGGATGTGAGAATATAGAGTTTATATAACTTAGGAAGTATGAAGAAGAAATATAGTGAAGAGGGTTAGTAGCAAGAGAATAGACAGGAAGTAATTTAGGATAGGCAAGTATATCGGATGACAGTAGAGTACATAAAACAAATATATATATATATACACATACATACAGATGTTTAAAAACAGAAAAATTTGGAGGGGGAAAGAAAAATGAAAGAATAAAAAGGAAAAGAAAAAAATGGCATATACAACACCTATATATTGTATTATTCAGATAACTCAGTCTTCAAAGTCCTATTTCATGCAAAGTTCTTGGTTTCACATATGTTGGGGATGTGAGGGCTGGAGGATGGAGGGGTAGAAGAGAAAAAAACCAACCAACCAACCAACTAACAAACAACCCAAAGGAAGAGGCCAGGGTTGTAGCTAGCTTTAGAGATCAGTATCTTTCCTGCTTCTCTTCTCATCCAGTAGATGGCGTCATCTTTTGTAAGCTGGTGGAAGTAACCAGGGAGGGAAGACTGGTCCTGGCACAGGGCACCTGGATGCGGGGAGTGGCACCCACCAGTCCCTGCAGAAAGAATGCACCTCACGGGTCTCTTTTGGGGACCACTCATATGACTAGAGCGCCCAGTACTATCTCCCTCTCTTGCCTGGAGATTTCCCAGTTCCTGGTCTCTCCCTCTTCCCTAGCAGTGCCCAATTGAGGAAACTCTCACCCCGGGACTCCCGTGGGCGGTTCCCATGGGCGGTTCCCTGGTCGCAACTGTGTTGGGCAACTCTGTGTTGGGTTACCGCCGCTGGGAGGGGGGAAGGTTGGAAATTGGTACCTGTCCGCAGGAGATCCAGTCTGGGAACTGCCCCCACCTAATATGGGGAGAATGTTGTGTCAAGATGGCGGTGGCCTGCTTTCAGTTCCTGGGCGTCTGGTGAGGTGGGGGGAGCCAGGCAATGGCGTTGTGCTGTGGGTAGGTAGCAGCTGAGTGACTTATGTGGGAGCAGAGCAAAGTCTTGGCGATCTGCAGATGTGTTGATAGGTGATTCTGCTGAGGCGCTCACTGAGTCTTGCGTGGACAGGAACTTCCGGCTTTGGATCCTGCTCTAAAGCCAGCATCCTACTCCAACGCTGAGGCCCAGAACCCTGCATGGGTCACAGCGCTGGTGATTTCTGCGGAGAGTAGCTAGACAGAGGTCCTCTAACACTCTCAAGAGATGTAGTATTCCGACAAGGCGAGATCTGCAGGTCTGGTGGCATGGGGCACAGGGCTGCTCACTCCCTTCCCTCAGCCATGTTTTGCTCCTCATAATAGAATTTGGCATTGATTAGACTGTGGCTAATTTTTTTCTCCTAGTGTGACCCTTTTCCTGGAATGAGCCTATTCCAATATCAACTCACATACAATCAGGAATAAAGCTGAAACCCTATATTTGGTGCAAAGATGAAAAGGGTATGTGTGAAATGAAAATGGTTCATTGAGTATTTAGCATATGCTGGATTTTGCACTGCTTTGCACAGGTTTTAAGTAATTTAGTAATGCTACGTAGGTATGCCACCTTTTTTTTTTTTTTTAACTAAGTAATCAATGTTAGGAGAAAATTTCCTATGGATTTCTACCATTTCTTCATGCTTTGTGAGTAGTAAAATGAGATACCTTTATATTTTCAAGTATGTAACATAACATTGGATGGCAGGAAATAGTGACTTCTCTGTTACAGGTCAGATTTACTTATTCCTCACTATGAACAATTCCAATTCTTTTCGCTGAACTCCTCAGCTGAGCTCTAACCCACTGAGTGTACTTATAACATCCTCCTGGGAAACACATGGTCACTCCCCTGAGGCTGGTGGACCAACAGAGAGAATAAGGGATACTCATGCTGCTTGCTCTTCTGACCCAAGAATCTAACATTACTTTCCACGTCCATAGAACAGTGGCAGTCTAAATTGTGGGCTTGCTATTAAGGCAGAAGAGCCTCCACAGTTCTTGAAAACTGTATGATAGTCATCAATTTGCCTCTTTAGCTTCATGCTCATTATCTAAAAATTGAATTGACATCTCAGAACCTTTGTCTTTCTGATTGTTTTTATTTCTTGATTTTTGAAAATATTTCAATGGACATTTTAAAATTACAGTTTCTGTACAGAGTGCTTAATTGAAAAATTAATAAACAATGTGATTTTGGAATTAAAGTGTGGAATAGGGACTCAACAAACATCCATTCTCCATCCATGCTATCCTGGGCCAATATCTCCGGTGGGGAACAAAAAATAAACCAAAAATTAACAAATAAACACATAATATAAAATGAGGTAGTGATAAATGTCAAGAAGAAAAAAAAACAGGCAGAGACAGAGATAGAGTGGTAGGTATTACATAGTCCAGAAGTACTTCTTGAGGACATATAATCAAGCAGAGATCTGAATGAAGAGCAAGGTCACGTGATTACCTGAGATGAAATCATTCCAGGCTAGGGAAGGAGAGTGTCTTTAACATCCTGAGATGAGAACAAGCTTAGCTCAGTATATTATCATCTTGGGAATTCATGTAATAGTCACTGGCAGGGCAGCCAACTCTCCTGAAACTCTCAAATATTACCTTTCACTACACACGCATATGTCTTAAACCTCCTAACATTTTAGTCTTTATTTTTCTCTGTCTGCAATGTATTCAGTGAAGAGATAGATATGAAACCTCCCTATATTCCTTGGCCCAAATACCATGTTTAATTTTGAGTAATTTTATCTAAGGCAGAAATCTAATTATAAGCCTTGATACTCCTTCCTGCATTACTTTAGGATTAATCCCAATGACAGTTCTCTCTGACGCGAACAGAGAGTGAACACTGAAGGAAAAGGTCTTGCTCTGAGTTTGCTATTTGTTTCTTGGAAGCTTGCTTTTGTCCCAGCTTCAAGCTGAGTAAGAATGTCTTTTTCACTGTTCAGTCAGCTTGGCAGACATAAAGATATAGTTTCAATAAGTTGGAATATATTTAAAACTCATAAATCTGAATGTACTTATACTTGGAGGAAAAAAAATAGTAGTGGTTTTTAATGTGTAATAGAAAATCTTTAGCTCACCTAAAGAGCCAACAAAGCCATTTGGAAGCAAAATATCTATACTGATGATATTTCTGATTGATTAGGGACAAATGATTAAAATGTATGTCAGTTAATGTCCTTCAAAAAACATAAGGGGTAAAATGTGAAGGTGGAAAAAATCTGGAAAAGCATATAAAATATTTAGAAAAGTCTCTGGAGACATTTGGCTCAGACCATATGTGGTTGAATTCATCCCTCCATGTGTAATGTTCAAGTTCTTAGTAATATAATAAATTAGATTTTGTCAGTATTTAAACCAAAACAGCAAACATGATACATGGAGTTAGCATGCCCCTTTTGGAGAATAGATCAAAAACAATGCTAAGAAAGCTCAGCATTTAAGTTTTGAAAAATGCCTGTGTTTTTAAAGAAACACATCAGTCTGTTAAATGACTGGTTTGAAGTATCCTCGCCATCATTATCACTCAGATTCTGTTTTATATCTGATGGTGCATAGTAAGACTCTTTAGCTACAGACTTCTGCAAACAGCAGGAATGAACATAGATTCTACTGAGCACCAGTCGTAATTCCTTAGCAATTTGGAAGAGAAGGAAACTTGTAAAACAGAAATGTTCAGAACCGAGAGGCTCTGCTGAGAACTTGGCCACCGGAATGCCACACAGGAATATGGTGATGGATTTCCCTCCAACAGTTCTGGAACAATTGTTAATAGCTTCCAAGACATTGTTTGTTGCCACTCCCTGAAATTCTCAGAAGTCCATTCCATATTGTCCAATATAAGAGGCCAGTCTGCTGAATGGTATTAAAATCCTAGCATTAAAAGTCCCAATGTTGCTGGCTAAGGCTTCTGTGTATGCTTCTGTTGATTTACAAGCGAGGTTGAGAAGCTGTACAATGCTGTAATTAAGACAGACTCTGGAGTCTCCGATCTCAGCCCTACTACTTGGAGAAACTGTTGCCTTAATTTTCTCATCAAAAAAAGTGAAGATAACAACTGAAACAAAATCAGGGACTGCTTTGAGAATTAAGTGAGCTCACCTACATGAAGTTTTAAGTTAGTGTCTTGTATATAGGAAACCTTCTAAGGATTCTATTACTGTCTGTGGAAACCTAAGTATCTGGAGATGGAGACATTATCTTGGATTATCTAGGTGGAAACTAGGTACAATCATATATGTTCTTCGAGAGGCAGAAGGAGATTTCACATAGGCAGAAGAGGAGAAGACACACCTAGAAGAGGACAATATGAACACAGAGGCAAAAACTGGCTATAACTCAAGGTATGCCAGCAGCCACCAGAAGGTGGAAGAAACAAGGAATGGATTTCTAGAAATGACTGGGGGAGCAAAACTCTGCAACATTCCCATTTATATATATATGTGTGTGTGTGTGTGTGTGTGTGTGTGTGTGTATGCCAGCTCAGTGATACTGATTTCAGACTTTTAACTTCCTGAAGAAGTCAGAAGAGAACACATTTCTCATGCTGCTGTGTTGAGCCACCCAGGGTGTGGCAATTTGTTACAGTAGTCAGAAAAACCAATAAACTCTGTTATGGTTTGGATCTGAAATGTTCCCCAAAAGTTGTGGTTTAAGAGTTGGTGCCCAATGCAGCAATGTTCAAAGTTGGGTCATTTTTGGATCATGAGGGCTTGAATCTCACTGGAAGATGGTGGAAACTTCAGGAGGTGGGACTTAGTTTGAAGAAGTACTTCAATGTAGCCAGGCCAGGAAGGGTATATTTTGTTACCAACCTCTTCCTCTCATTCTCTCTTCCTGCTTCCCAATCACCATGAAGTGAGCAGCTTTGCTCCACTCTGGTGCTCCCTGCCATAATGTTCCGCCTTATCACAGTCAGAGAGAACCAGCAGAGCCAGGTGAACATGGAGTGAACTGTCAGAAACCATTACCCAAATAAATCTTTAGTCCCTTAAATTGATTTTCTCAGGTATTTTTTTATAGAGATGGAAAGCTCTATGATAGATCAATTTTTTCCCTATCTCTTCACTTTTCTCTGTATTCATGATCTTTCCCATGTGTCTTTGGGGTCTTTACCTCTAGAGGCAGAATATACATCCTCACTTCATTGACAAGACTTGTGGATAAAGGTGACATTATGTGAATTCCAAACTAGACTTCAAGAAGCATCCTGTGTTTCTTCCCTGAATCTTGGGCTACAACTAAGATGACCATTTCAAATGGTCCACTAGTAAGCAGCACCATGAAGGCAAGTAGATGAATAGACATGAGGTGAACCCAGACCTATAATCAGACAAGACATACATGAGTGAAAATAAGCGATTTCTAAGTTGTTTGTTATCTAGCAATAGCTGGCTGCTACAAATACTGGTGTGATATTCATGACATATATTAAAGACACAAAATCAGTGAGTTTTTGCTAGTATCTTCTATCCCCCAAACAGCTTAGTGGGTTGAAGTGGGCTCATGTTACTCGACAAAAAAATTTGAGGTATAAACTAAACCATTCATCTTACAAAAACAAAATGGGATGAGTAAGGGTAAATCCATCCATTGCTATTACTTGGAAGTAATAGTGGTACAAATTATTTAATAATTTCAATTTCCATTTACCGAAGCCAGCCCTGGACAAAGTTGTGTGATAAGGCTTTGTGTGTTGCCTTGGCATTCCAACTGCCTTCATCTCCCCACCCGTCTTCACGTATGTACCTTAAATACCAACTTTCTTTGTGTTCCTTTCTCAGAAAAAAAGCTATAAAAAATCATGATAAAGAAGATATAATTAACTTCAGGCTTTGGGGCCTAAAAGATATTATTAGCATAGTGGTTATAATCATTAATTTCATATATCCACTTGGTTAGGCTACAGTGCCTGTTTATTTAATCAAACACTGTCAGTGTTTCTATGAAGTATATATAGATGTAGTTAAAGTCTACCATCAGTTGACTTTAAGTAAAGGCTATTATCCATGATAATATGTAGGAGCCTTATGCAATCAGTTAAAGGCCTTAAGAGCAAACAGTGGGGTTTACAAAGAAGTAGAAATTCTGCCTCAATCCTGTAGCACCAACTCCTGCTGGGCTTCCAGCTTGTTGGTCTGCCTACATATTTGAATTTGATAGTTCCCCAAATCACATGGGCAATTCCTTAGAATAAATCTCCTAATATGTATTAATTAATTATTATATGCATTATAAGTATTAATTATGCATATAATTATTAATTATGTATTACTTAACATATTAATATACAATAAGATTTATTTTAAGGTTTACACATAAATGTATGTGTAAGAAGGTGAGTGTGTGTGTATGTGTGTGTGTGTGGAGAGAGAGAGAGAGAGAGAGAGAGAGAGAGAGAGAGAGAGAGAGAGAGAGATTTGGTTCTGTTTCTCTGGAGATCCCTGACTGATACAGTAGTGCAATTTGTAGTAATGGGAAGGGAGTTGCTCTGGGGGAGGAAGAATATAATTTTGGTCTGGAGCCAATACAAGAAAATCATAACCCCTGCCAGGCCTTGCCCCCAGACACTCATCAGAGCTTCCTCTCTCTTTTCTTCTCTTCCACTATCAAAATTTAACTGTCTTGTGTTTTTGTTCCTGAGACCTTGTTTTTGGTTAGGCAACAGCTACCTCACCTGAGACTCTAGGAGTCATAGAATTCATGGTTTTAACCACAATCCTCTATTGCTGCAGTCAGAATGTATTTGGAACATAGAGAAACTTTGAGAATCTGAGGAGGGCAAGTGCTGCTAACCCAGAAAGTTGAACACACTGACATGCTCACAGCATGCTGTGGTTGAGCAGAAATGCCTCACCCAAGTCCATGGGCACAATAGTCCAGTTTTGCGGTAGCTCTATATTGTATTGTCTGATAGTTGAGAAGTTCTGTTTTCTCCACTTTCTAGGTAGGACATTGACTCTCAAGAGTCAGAATGGATTGTAAAGGTTTCCCTGGTCATCTTTTCATCTCTCTTTTAGATACCTTCTATAATGACCTCAAGCGATATTTATTTACCAACTCTCTGAATGACTTACATGACAGGAAACTCACTGTCTCTTAAAAAAGTCTATCTGCTCTTTGGGCTTTAAAAATATGTAATTCCAGCCAGGTGTAGTAGTGCAGGCCTGTGATTCCAGTGATCTGGAGGGCTGAAGCAGGATGATCACAAGTTCCAGGCCAGCCTCCACAATTTAGTGAGCCTTAAGCAACTTAGAAAGATCGTGTCTCAAAATAAAAGGATGTAGCTCAGTGGCAAAGCACCCCTGTGTTTAGTCTCCCGTAACCCCCAAATATTATAATTTCAAGATGCTTTCCTAAATTTCTACCTCTTTTCTGGTTCTTCCACTGGTATTCAACAGATGAAGCCAAGGACTCACCTCAGCTATCATTGCAATATTTACTATGTCAAACTCTCTAATCTTTTTACTACTGTCTTTTCTTCTCCAAGCACAACATCTCCAACTTATCCGCTATTTTCCATTTATTACATATGCATATTTTCTCTTCTCGATAACATTATTTTGTTTTATAGTTTTACGTACCTCTTAGCAAATGTCTAATTTGGGTAAGAGAATAAAATTTTACTCATTGCCTGTTAATTGTATAATGCATTATAATAATAAGGTCTCTAAGGAGGAGATGTGAGAGATAGGGAGAAGGAGTGGAGGCAAAAAAAAAGAGCTTCCAAAGGAAAAGGAAAAAAAAAAGGATTGCAGATTATTTGGTGGTTTCTCCTTCTCCAGGAAGGCAAGCCACAGAACAGGTTGGAAAACTGTTTAAGCATACAAAAATTCATCTTAGAACCACTTATTATTCAAATGAATCCAAATTCACACCCTCTGGAAAATAAGTTGCCATCTTCTTTTGTCCTCAAACTCAGAGAGATCTGTTCTTCCTTGACTTGAGTTCGGAAAAGTTCATAAACCAACAGCACCTTGAAAGCACTCCTTCCCTAGTCTTCAACCAAGCAGAGAAAAACACTCCCGTTGTTGTGTAATACACAGAATCTTTCACAGACCACAAAGTAATCCCCAGTCCCTCAAACATTGTTATTCTATTTCATGTCTGACACATTCTTCCAAAATATGGGAGCAAATCTCTTGTGAAAGAATCTAAAAATTTAAATAGGAACAAATATTCTCCTGCTATAAATTTCTTTTCCAGATTACGTATTTCCAGACCCATGATCCTTACTATCTAGTGAAGCTTCCACTGAATACAGCCTAACCATCCTGGAGCCTTAATCCCCTTGAATACTTTTGAACTCACTTTTATTAGAAAGGAAGAATAAGACAAATGGTTCAATAAACTTTAATATTTCTATATGGTGTAGTTATGCAGGCATTAACTAGGATACATATGGATTCTGATTCAAATAGTACAAACCTCTATAGTTATATACTAATAGATCTAAGAAGCTTCTTGAAGTGAGTCTGAAACTCACAGCACTTTTAAGACTTAATAGTAACTATATTGTCAAAATCTAGAATGAGTTTTAGTAATTGTGAAGAAATTAGAACTAGATTTAAGAGAAAAATCTAAAGGTGAGCAAAAAGACCTTCTTCTCCATTTCCATAGCACACACACACTCATGCTTTTGGTTGAATAAGCAGATGAATGAAGCACATTTATGGGAAATGGCAGCATGTTTCATTTTAGGAAAGTTGGGGTTAAAACCTGAAGGTTAGATGTCTAGCAGCCAATATTAAAACCCTTCCAGTCAACATATGAAATAAAGGGAAAGGATAAATTTGCTTCAGGGAGAGCAGGTAGCGAGATTTCAGGGTAGAACTTACAAAGCAAAGGAAGAAGGGCTCACATGAGACCGAGAGACCAGAACAGCACAAGAAAAGCCAAGTGTAGCCAAAGAGGGGTGTTTTAAGAGGAAAACAATCTGCAGGTCAATTCCTCTGAAAGGTCAATTAACATACAAACTGAAAGATCCTTTTGAGCTTATTAGTGAGAAAGTGGTCATCAGTGGCCTTGGACATATATCTTCAATGAGTTTATGGGAACTGAAGCCATATGGGCAGTGGCATAAGAAATAAAGGGGACATGAGAAAGAATAAGCACAAAGAAAGAACAACTTGGAGAAGACGCAATGAATACTGAAATGAGTGGACCATGTGCATCCATCTCCTTCACAGCTTATATTTCCTTAGAATTTCTGAGCTAAAGAATAGATGTGTAAAAAAATTTTTGATAGAGAATAATACCAAAATTTCTTCCCTGATGTTAACTTTAAAGCAATTTCCAAGTTTGACCTACAATAATTAATTTAACCCAATATCTTCCACTTGTTAAAGCTACATCACATCTTATCACAGTTGTGCACTGCTCAGAAAGATTGACTTTCGGGCATTACAAGAGCATAAACCATTGGGAAAAAAAAAAAGATTGAGGTTCTTCATTTACTCTCTCAGCAAATATTTCAGCATACACAATACCAGATCTTCTAGTGAGTGACAGAAATAACTCATAATTAGACATTTAATCATAAAATTATATTTGCGCTAAGTATATAAAACACTAGGCAGAGGAGTATAATCTTGTCTAGTTGTCAGGAAACACTGACTGAAAACAAATGGTGTGTAGGAGTTGGCTATTGTGCTAGGTTATTTGTACTCAGCTCAACCTGATTGCCCTTCTTCATTGCAGTCTCTTCAGCAGATGAGAAGAACTGGGAACTACATTTCCCAGAACCCTCTTCCCTCAGTGGTCTGAGTTCAACATTGGAGGATAAATAAAAAGAATAGGGAAAGGGGATGTTATTCTCCAGTGACAGTAGCAAAGATTCATGGTCAGACTGCAGAGCACCAGTTTGCAGGGGACTTGGGGTAGGCAACTACAAATCATCTGTTGCAGGGCTGTGTGGAGGCAGCTGTGAGGGTGAGCAGCCTCTCTTACAAGTCATTGCTAAGGTGTAGCTCAGTCAGTCCAGCCTTCCCAGCCATTGTGTAAGCCTCTCATGTGCTATAGGAGAAGAAATGGTATAGGAAGAAAGAATGAAATATTAGAGCACCCTGAAGTGAAGATCCTTGGCCATATTAGGAAAGCTACTATGGCTAGAGTATAGTGACCAAGGGAGAGTGAGAAAGGGGAGACTGAGCAAGGATATCAGGTTATGAAAGACTTGCCAATCTGTTCAGTAGAAATGGAAGTAACTTGAATAAATATAACTTTTTGAGAGATTTGTGATAATAGAGAGTGTGAGCTTTTCTTTAACCAGAAAATCATATCAACCAGAAAATTCTATTATCCAAGTATCAGTTTTGTAATAGATGTTTTCTTACATAATTCATAGTTGCTGCTTTTTAGCATTTAATAATTTTAAGATTTTTGAAAATCACATTAAGGGCCCCTAAAGACAGTTAATAACTCCTTAAAGATATCTTACTGTTCATTCAGTTCATGCTCAACCTTCCTTTCTCTAATCAATCCATTAACAAATATTTATCGAGCAGTTTCTTTTCATAAAGCACAAGTTTTACACTGTGGGATTACATCTGATATAGGATGAGGCAAAAATCATTAAATAGATGAAAACCAACATAGCAGGGTGTTCAATTCATATCTCTAGTTTAAAGAATGCCTTGTTCAATTATTTATAAGTCCATTAAATTTGTATTAATAAGAGTGAGCAAGTGTTGGGTGATTGCCACATGCTGGTTCCTCAGCCTGGAGTGTCCCCCAATACCCTTTGTTTGTAGAACTCCTAAGTGTTCTTCAGAATGTAATTCAATTGTCACTTCTAACATCTTCCCTGACCCCCAGGCTCTTCCACCTCCCTCCTCTACATTCACAAAGCTGTTTGTACTTACCTCTCCACAGTGCTACGTGCACATTTTCTTACAATTACATGTTCACACTATAAATTTATACCCAAGAGGAGCAGAATAATATTTCTCACTGTGTCATCAGTGCCTATAATGTTGCCTAACAGACGCTTAATAAATGTTTTCATTAGTTAATTCGTTTGGCGAACATATTCCAGGCTTACTTGGCAGGCATAGGCTCTCTTACAAAGATACATGTCTTTTGGGGACACCATAGACTTTTCTTTCTAGGAAAGCTGATCTGATTTCTTTCCTCTTGAGGATTTTGGCATTTTCTGTTTCAGTCAGATCTCCTGAATTATTTTGTTGTCTTCATGGGAGCTCAGTCCTTGTGCTTATTGACTGCCATCTTGTATTTCTGGTCCATGATTGACAGAGCAACTGGAATCTATGAGCAGAAAATCAATAATGCAAGGCCTTCAGACAGTCCACGAATGCTCTTGAAGAAACTGGTTTCCTGGTCTCAGTGGCAGTCACTGATCAGAAAATGTAAAGCTAGCGAGCCATGAATAGAAACAATGTAAAGTCAGCTACACTGTCTCTTTGCATGAGAGGGTTTTTATATTGGTTTCCTATGTTTAAATTCTGTGATGTTTCTCAAACCCTGGAGGGGGATGGAAAAAAAGGGGGGGGGGATGGAAAAGAAAGGGAGACGGAAAGGGAACACTGAGAGAAAATTGTGAAGTGTGCAGATTTGTACTCATTTGTTTTCTCATTGCCACACTAACCTTCACCAGTCCTTAAGCTTTAGGGATCCTAAATGTAAATTTATTCTTTAACATAACATTTTCCTTCTTCAAGTGTAAGTGACACTTGAGTAGACATGAAAGATTCCAGACTTATTACTTGCAAGTTAGCATTTTATTGCTAATGTAGTCTGCCACCCTTTACCTCCTAGTTTTATGGTTGTTTAATTATAGCCCGAAGGCCTATGGTGGTCCTTTGCTACTTCAACTAGAATCTAGCTTTCAGTGAATGCTCTCCATTAGGACCTCCCACTGAGTTATTGATTATTAAGGTAATGCACTTTTAGGATGGTATCTTCAACATGGAAATGTAAAAAATGAATGGCTTTCAATTGGAAGATTTTAAAAAATGAAGAAGAAACTTTCCTAATGGAGACAGTCCTCTGTGCTACTTAGGTCACTATTAATTTAAAACACTGTAAGACAATGTATGTTCTACCTGTCAAGGAAATTATGCATGGAATTGTTTATTATTTTTAGTCTCTAAATAAAAAAAAATTTGTCTTAGGAAAAACTGGCAATTTACATTTAAGGAAGATAGAAGGGAAGATAGAGGGGGAAGAAAGGAAAGAAGGGAGGAAGGATACCTATTTGTCAAATAGAACAGACATTTTTAAAGTCAGGAAGGTACAAAGAGAGCTCATTCTAGGAAAAAAAAACAGCCAATGTCATATTAATAAAGCATTCTGATTATGGACATCTGATTTAGGCAGTGGGGAACAAAAGAGAAAGTCAAAGCCTCTTTATTATTTAGATGGAAAAATATGACTCTGGATTCTAACAGAACAATCCTTTATGACAATCCTCCTTGGGAGCCCACACACAAGATAAATACTGGCAAACGGCATGCAGGAAATGGAGTTTGTTAGATAAATTGTCTGTAGGTGAGGCTTCTGCAATAGAGGTGCCTCTTTTCTCTGCACAGGGAAGACACTTTCATTTGTAGAGCTGCTCTTCAGTGCTGATGCCCACCATTAAAGCTGCAGGAGCAGCCATGGCGGGAGAGGCTGGGAGGTGAGTAATAAGGAAAAGAGGATGAATTGGGCAGATGCTCCCTGAATCTAAGCTTGAGAGCCCAGAAGAGGCACCTTATTTTAGGTGAGTGTAGGAATCCGAGGTTGATAAATTCACTTGGCTCTCCAAGAGGAAACTGAATCATCGATCACTTTTTTAACCACAAAATCTATGGAAAATAGATCCAGCAGTCAGTCTCAGAGGCGCTTATGATCAGTTTTTAAGGATGCAGGAATCCTACTGTATCCCCACATCTGAAAAAGATAAAATGCTGTTTGCTTGGGAGTTTCATGACATATTATCTGGAAGCAAGCTGAAAAACAGAAAAGCATTTCTTTGCTATTGTTTTTTTCTTGATGAAAGTAGTGGTGATTTGCAACTTTAAAAACAAAAGCTAAATCTAGCCCTCAGAGGCTGTCTGCCATTCATATAATGATTTGGGTGGGGATGAGTGAATCATTAAATGAGCCAAAGAGGGCCTATTATCATTTGATGAGTATCATAAGCATTAATATTATTCATTAGCCAGGTTCATCTATAGATCTTAGCAATACAACATTTAACAAATAAGTAGTACCATTAACCAGGCCCCTCTAGATGGGATCTTAGAAAGAGATCTCCATGCATAGAGAGGTTGCAGAATTCAGGTTCAGATGTAGAATAAACTGGGCATCAGAGAGTGCATCAAAGACAGCCAAGAACCAAAAACAAGATTCCACTTGTCTCAGAAGCCCAGTATCCAAGAGATTCTTGCAAGCAAATAAGGTGCTAACAGCCATTAATTAACATAAGGGTGGGTCCTAGTTTAGTGGGAAGGTGCTAACTTCTTTTATTAGTAAATGGGAGATTTTAAATTGAAACTGATAATAGCACCCTCTGAGACATATAAAATGAGAGCAGTTCTAAAACTATCAATTTAAATTTTTTTAAATTGAGTTGCCAAAGAGTAAGAACAATAATAATGCTGTCTTCTTCAAAGGAAAAGACTAGGCTATAATAAAAAGAAACTGGAAGAGGCTACCCTTGATGGAGGTGGAAATAGAATAGGGACCAGGGATTGGGGGCAATATATTTGGAGGCCTGCTGGAGTCACAGCAGCTTCATCCCCTCCTTCACATGCTAAGGGTCAGACTCACATTTCTGATGAATTGAAAATGTTTTATACAGCTTTTTTTAGGGTAAGTTTCCTGTCTTATTAAAAAAAAAATCTTCACAAACTTTTAGCTCTCTTTTAAGCAAACTGCTGTCTGTATGCTGTAATTAAGTTTCATTTTTTTTTTACATTGACTCTGCCGGATGGAGGGTACCATAAATCATATGAACAAATGTTCAAGCTAAAATCCTCTCTGCAAGCACCATAATTTAAGTGAATTCATTCTCAGTTCATCTCCTGGAGACATGATCTCATAGCATCTGTTCTGGACAAAGATAGCCGTCCTCATTACCTGGGAAAACAGCAATGAGTTTATCCAAGATCACTTTGAATTGGTTCTCTCCTTTTTTATTCATTCATTCTAATATTTATTATTTCTAGATTATGCAAAAGGCAAATATATATACATATAGAGAAGTGTATACATATAGATGCATATATACTAAATATACATTCACATGTGTGCATATCTATAATGAAGGAAATTTTTTAATGGTGTGCATCAATTATAATTTTTTTTCCTGAGAAACTTTTATTCTTACCTTCTATTCTTACCCTAGATACTTGCCTACTTAGTGATGCATAGGCAATTTTCTTGTGTCTTCTCTGGGTTGCTCTAATCACCCAGTAGTGCAAAGAGACTTGACCATGTCTTCAAAATGGTTTATTCCTCAAGATCCCTTTATGGCTAGGCAGAATTTCATGAGGACAAGAGCAAATTTATGAGGAAATTCATTTGATGGCTTTGTTGTGCCCTGTTTTGATTAGTTAGTATCTTCAACCGTTATCTTAAGATGAAAACTAGACGCATGTTATTACAGCTTGTGATGTGGAAAATGGCAAGATCTAGTTTGCCTTAGTTTAAACATGCTTTAACTCCACTACAGCTTGGCACTGCTGTGGCACAGCTGCTTCTGCCCATCACTTGCCAAAGTTCACTTTGCGCTATCAGTCAACATGCCATTGCTGTCATTCATTTTTGAAACTTACATGAACTAAAACATTTCACTATATTATTGTTCACCACAGGCCCTTCTATTCCCTATTGCCCCACCTCATCCTCATAATCTACACTAAGTCAGGTCTTCTTTGATAGAATGTGTGGCAGTGACTGGATCGTTTTCCCAAGGACAAGAGTGGTGTGTGGAGCAAATTTTCACTGGAGAGGATAAATGAATAGATTGAAATACTAAATCAGGATCATTAACAACTTTAAGAGACTGGAATGTTGGGTTGACTGACAAGAGGGATTTTCATAGGGATAAATGTAAATTCTTTCACTTATGCTCAGTAGACCAGCTGCATGAATACAGGATGAAGGATGAATGGGTTAAGGATCGTCATCCAGGGTTGGAGATGTAGCTCAATATTAGAGGGAAAGTTTAGCCTGTGTTAAGTCCTGGATTCCCACACCACACCACAGAAGGAGCAGGAAAAAAAGAAAACATATTTAAAGAGACATATTTTAAGATGACGAAAAGCTCAACATAGGACTATCATGTAAGATGCACTCCGAACAAAGTTATTTGGGGGGTTTTGTTTTTAACAATTAAATTGACAACTCAAAAGAAGCATGGAGTCCAGATCAAGAGAATTCTATGTTTATATGCAGGAACATTGACCAACTAGATCTCATCTAAGAAATGACTGGCTGAAAAGAAGGGAACTTTAAGCCATTTCTTGTAAGTAGTAGCTGGAGAAATGTGAAGTGCTACCTCCGTGCAGAGAAGACTTGAGGATCTCTGATTTTCTCAAATGCTTCAAAGGCATATTTTTGGAAAAAGAATCATATTGTCCTCTCCGGATCAAGAAAGAGAAGTCATATTTAGTCTATAGGATCCCTGAAGAAGTTCATACCTAGTTGTTGTTTGTTTTTTTTTTTTTAATTTGTATTTATTTAGTTCAGAGTCAGTGAAGAAATCCATGAAAGTTTGTTTCATTTAAAGATGGTCTCCTTATTGCTCAAGTTGAGAAATAACAGCAACTATATTCACCTGCTTATTGGTAGGCAGACAGGAAGAGTAGGGAGTGACTGACCCAGAGTGCTACACTGTTCGAGAAAACTAGGAAGGTAGGTGGGGTAAGAAGGCAGGGAACCTGCAGTGTCAATCTCCAAGGTTGAATTTTACTTTGTAGGAAATGCAAACAACTAAGGAGCAAAGGGAGGTGCATTTCAATAGTCTGAAGCATGAAGGACTTCATCAGGCCACATGGAGAAAGAATACCGGTTTGGGACACCAAGGATGATGTGGGAAGTGTGTCCATAGAGCTTGGGCCAGGAATATAGTCTAGGTATTTATATAGTTAGATGGTCACCCAGAGAGGGACTGGAGAAGCAGTTCACAAAATGGGATGACTAGATCTCCACAGCCCCCAAATCTATTTAATTTGGTTACATTTATTGGGTATGGGCTGAAATGTATGCTTTCAAATTTTACTGGGGTGTTATGGAGCCATAGAATAAGCCGATGGCAATGGTACTTTTTCCAAAACTCTGGCTTTGACCTTGGGTGTGCACGTTAACATATATTTATTTAACACATTTTCTCTCTCTGTTAAGGTGAGAACAAGTCACAGCTACCACAAGTTTCTCAGCAGCTATATGAAGCAGTACAGGTAATGAGTGGGGGTTATTTTTGAGTTTTTCTGCTTTCCAGACTTGATGAGTGAGGAGTCTCTCTTATCCCTCCGTGTTTCTTGGTGACCAGCATTGTGCCTCTTGCGCCATGTTCACCCTAAAGCTGCCCTGGGTGGTGGTGAGGGTGAAAATTTAAGACATTTATAGCAGATACTTAGACAACCAGGTTATTATGACTACAATGGCTATGATTTTTATGATTCCTGATCCTATACTGATCCAGGGGGTAATTAATAACTCCCTGGGTAGGAACTGTTTACCCATAAACACTTTCATGAAGGCCGAGTAGCAATTAAGGTAATGGTTCTGGTGTAGGTAGAGGTAAATGACCTCGTTAAGGCCTCAACCTCAACAGTACCCTGGTGACCTGGGAACATAGTGAGAAGCCGGGTACTCACCTAGAGTGTTTTGTTTTGGTTTTTTTCACCACATCTCAAGCCCTCTAGCACTATTGCTGTTTGCTTATCATCCTTAACAATGTGGCATGGGGATTCTGGTTTGGGGTAGGGATGGTGTGAGCCTAAGCATATGCTCAGAGAATATGAACTGCTGGCTAGAAGCCTGCACATCTTGAACTGAAAGTTCAGGTACTTTGGTGACAGTCATCTCCTTTATTCTCAAGAATTAGTGACATTAATCTTGGCTTAGCCATACTCAAATCCTATAATCACTCATCCACTGATTTGTTTCAACCTATGTCATAAATCCATCTAAATCCTTTACCCATGGAGAGAGAGAGCAAACCCTGAAAAGAATTATTCACTTGACCGACCTGCTGGTGCTGTCATGAAATGCTACTTAATTATTACTAACACTGCAACATTTAATGGATCTCCATTATGGGGCTTCTAATCCTTTACTCTCTGTGTGTGGTAGGCTCCTTGAAGGGAACTTGGCATCTTCTAAGCTGCCCAAGATTGTTATCATTCATGATTAACAAAGTGACCACTACCACACAGGGATCCAGACTGCCAGGTCCTTGCTTTGAGGTGCCCAGCACTGTCCAGAGCCAAGTTCAAGCCAGTATTTAGTTAATGAAGGGTACAATCTATCTTTTGATCCTGTAAAGGGCTAAATAGATCATTCCCATATCCCTATGTCAACCAAGAGGTAAGGAGGATGAGAAAAACGGAGAAACACCATGTTTTTTACACAAATATTCCTACAAAAGCACGAGAGCCCGGCATGTGGACTATGCCCCATGTCTGTGTGTATCTGGTTCTTTCTTCTTACCCTGGGACTTTCCTATCATACAGCCTTTCGGGGGTTTTTTGTTTGTTCGTTTGTTTTTGTTTTAATTCTAGCTAATTTCCTAGTTCAGAAATGAAATGAAGAAAGGTTCTTTTTCCTCTATTGGGCTAGAATCTTTAACAATAGAACATGGACTCAGTAGAAATTAGTATTTAAACAAATCCTAGTCTATGTGATGACACAGCCTCATAAAACCTGCTGAGTGTAAAACAATTTTTAACACCACCTCAGCCACCTCCAGGTGCAGTGAAGGTTATGGCTCTCACCACTTTACATGGGATGGAGCTCAGCCTGGCTGAGGAGAGCAGGTGGGAAGGAGCCCTGAGTTAACCTTGGCCGTTAGAGAAAGGACGGCAATTCTGTCCATGTGTCCCAGGGTTCCATAGGTACAACCACGATGGATCACTGTGTGTGTATGCGTGTGTGTTTGCATTTGTGCATGCTCAGAGACACATCTACAAAGCAAAGCAAAGGCCAGTGGGCCTCATCTACTATAGGGCTGATTGGGTAATTATTGTGGCTCTTATTGGTGAGGGTCAGATTACCATGGGCTGGAGAACAAGTGTATAAGCAGCCCACAAATTCTCTCATGCTTTCCCTAAAACCAATGCCACTCTTAATATTCAAAAATAGCATTTGCTCAAAAGTCACTTGCCAGTATTATAACAGATTGTTTCATTATCCCTTATGTCCGAGGACTTAAAGGCTTCAACTAATTTAGGAAGCAATCTGGTGACCAAAAAGAATTTTCTCAGGGAGTCTACCCACAAGACTTTGCAATACCATAACTCTTTAAAGAGCCAACAAATTTAAATGAGAAAAGCATAAGTTTCCAATTAAGATTCAGATTTTGTTTAACGTCACTATTCAGGCATCAAAATAGGAATAGCTGACCAAAACCATCTTAGTATCATAAGAAGCAGGAAGGAAGCAGCACAGATTCCAGAAGTTGCTGTGTCTGGTCCAGATGGTGTACTTTGAATCTAAAAATTCATTAACAGATCTGCAGGGTTGGTTGTGTGTGTGTGTGTGGTGTGTGTGTGTTTTGTTTCCTTTTTAATACTCCTCACAGGTGGCTTGATTTATCTATCCACAAAGGGATTACAACCAGCTAGTCAGGAAAGGAATTAGCCTCCAATTCAACTCCCATGCCACCTGCCTGGTAGCTTCTAGAACTATAGAGGACCAGGTCATAGGTTAAGAGAAACTTGAGATTGGCAAGAAGAAATGGAGCTCTTTTGCCCTCCCCCTGCAGTACCCCCAAGTGCTGTGGGTTCCTCAGCACGCCTGGCACAGAGGAGGCCCAGCTGGCCTTTCCTGTTTTCCCTGACACTGTTGTTTGCTTAATCCTCCCCTCCAACTACCTAATCCTCACTTAACCACAAGTGAAGAACATTGCCCCTGCTTGGAGAATGAGGAAATCAAGGAACAAAGAACTTGATGTAGTTCAGGGTAGTTAGCTACCAATCTAAGGTGAATAGGGCCACTTGAGAGTAGGAAAAAAAGTCCAAAAAGAAAGAGATGGATGAGTAAGTCAACTTGCAGACTTATCTATACTATATTTTTTTTCCCCCCTTGGAAAACTCAAAGTTAGAATACAGGAAGACTTTTTTTTTTTTTTTAACTTTAGGAGTGAAGTAGAAAAAATTGTTCAGCCTTGACGCCTGGCCCCTATGAATTGTGCTTTTGAAGAAAGCGTTAGCAGACATGTTTCCTGAATGGTTCATTTCACAGGAACCAGCACACTCAGGTAACAGCTGATGTCCTGGCATCCAGCACCAGAGCCAGAACATGGCAGAAAGCAGATGGTATCATATTTCCTGGGTCTCACTGTCCAGTTAAGTTGAGCGCCTGCCAGGTACAAAATGAAACATCTTTCCTTTCACAGAGCACTACACACATGGCAGCCTGGGGTGGCATCCTTGGCAGCCACGACAAGTCCAGGAGAAAGAGGCACAGGTGCATTCCGCTTGAAGATGAGGAGGGCACAGGGCGGAACCAGCAGCAGGAGGCCACACTCTCTCTCTCTCTCTCTCTTTTCATCCATTTAACAGACAGAGCAGAGTGGTTTACAAGTCAGGTGCTGAGAGGGGCCGTGGAAATTCAGTCACAGCAAAAAGATCAACAGCCAGGGAAACTCTGGAGTAGCCAGATGGACACTCAGGTCACAGGTCATCAAATCAGTCATACAGTGCCACATAAAGCAGCAGGCTGACACTAACAGGAGAGTTCCACCTGGCAGGCTGGCTGGCAGGCAGGCATTAAGCAAACAGCACAGCTATCTAAGCAGAGGGTGAGAGGGAGAGAAATGGAAAGTCTGTTCCCCTGCAAACTCCATTGGCCTGAACAAGCACTGACATCGGCATCACTCCTTTGGGTTAAGTGAAGGTCTTCAGAGAGGAAATAGGTAACCTCCTGAGTTGTATCAGAAATATCTACTGAGCATCGGTTCAGTCGATATATATTATGTGTATCTTTGCTCATTTGATTGCTGCACAGACAGAATTAGTTAGCCAGGACCAAGTTCCTGGGGACTCTACTGAGACTTAGATGGGTTGATGGGTATAGAGAAAGGGAAAAAGGAACAGAGCTTGCAGAACTGCAGGCAGGAATGTAGCATGAAAGACCACAGATCCAGAGGATAACAAAAAAAAACCCTTTCAGGGGAGTCAGAAAGAACTTAGAAATAAGCGTCACCAAAGGTATAATGTGGTGGAATAGAAAATGTCTGAAATCAGAGTTGGATAGACCAGTTTTGTAGTCTTGAGCAAGAGATGCCAGCTACATTTGTCTGTGCTTTCATTTGTAAAATTGGAAGAGTATTTATCTTGAGGAGCTAAGTGTGACCCGTGTCGTGTGTTCATGGATGAAAGGGGATCAGAGGAGCATGGCAGTTGTTTCTTGAAATTTAGCTTATGGTGAGCCCTAATCTACAGAGCCAGAACTAGCAAATTTAGAACTCTTCCTGTTACAAATGCTAGAAAGTCCTTGGAGCAGCCCAGGAATTAAAATGGCTCATTTTTGAGGAAGTTCAGGGCACAGCTGACGTTAGATGAAGCTAGATGCAAAGATTCCACTGATGGCCAAAGCTGTCCCTTTTCTACCTTTCTTGACTATTTCTCTTTGTCAATATCATCCTAACCCTAAACTGTTGGCTTCTTTCATGGGACCAAGGAAGGTGGTGATGAGAAGCTCCAGCTCACATTGTCCTTAGTACCTAGGGGCCATTTCTGACCAGGGTCACCCTTCAAGTTGTAACTTCTCTCTACCCACCACCTTCCCAACTTTCCCTTTAACCCTCTTATGTCAATGTGGTGGTAGGGAACTGCTTGCTGATTCTGTAGCCTTGTCCCAAATCTGTGCCATGTGTGCAAAGCCTTGAGCTCTGAGCTACCATGTGTCTGCCCCACCTTGGTCCATGCTTCTGAGGAGACAGGCTCTTGATCACTGTCATCAGCTGTCGCTGCAGCTCCAGAACACATGATCTCTAGCCTACCAGCACTCTGCCTCTCTTTTGTCCCCTTTCCTTTGCCTGAAGTTCCCAGGAGCTGGGGATCTAGCATCGGTGCTGCTATTCCCTTCTCTGACCCTTGTCTCCTTTGCCAAAGCTTCATTCTCCTTTATTTCCCACAGTGCGCATCTTATTTGTAGGTCCCGACAGCCTCACATGCCAAACATCTACTGCCTTAAAACTTCAGCATCCCACCTATCTAGGGCTCACACTCTAGGGTGGAAGCGCCAGGCAGCCTTTCTACTTGTGTGCCAAAGATCATCTGTCCATACATTTTAAAAATTGGAAGAAACAGTAGCCCCCTCTTTAAAGCTCTAGAGTAATGAAAGGGATACCAAAGCAACATGTAGCATTGTAGAGAAAAAAAATGGGATGTCTGGCAAGGACGGGGAAGCTTCCTTAAACTTGTGTTTGCTATTTTTCCCCTCCTAGTCTTACACTAGGCAAAGAAGAGGCAGAGAGGAATTAATGCTTAACAAATAGAATAACTAATTGTATGCTAATGAGCCCCCTTAGGCTCTTAGTGAAGTGGGTGTCATCTGTAAATGCAGTGTTTTATGGAGGCTCCAAGGCCCCTAATGGCACATCATGACTGTACTTTGAGAAATTAAAAGATACAGCAGCACTGACCTGTTTTTGGCTTCTTGAGGACTCTTCAGGCTCTAGGTTCTCAAGGATTGCAGGGTCTTCCTGACCTGGAATCAGGACTTCAGACTGCCCGAAGTGCATGCTCTGCTTCAGCTTTAGTCCCAAATACACATTCCCTGAGACCACAAGTACAGGGAGAACACTGGACTGAGAGAGGGGACACATAAGCCTCATATCTATTCAGTCACCAAAAGTAGGCAAATTACACACCGTCCATAAAGCATGAACTTCTCACATACATAAATGAGGGCATTGGAACAAGTCACACCTCAGTGGTCTAATTTTGTGATTGTGGAAATGGATAAGTATAGCAACATTAGAGCTTACATGAGGTGCTGTGTCAACACAAGTTGTAGCTAATAACTAGACTGAGTACAAGCTGCTGGGACAAAGAACCACATCCTCTTTATACCTGTTCCCAATAACACAACCTGGCATGTAGCACAGGCTGTAATTACGCATTGGATGGATGTGTGAATAGGTAGATGTGCGGATGGATGCATAAATGGAAACACTGAGACGTATTAGGGGAGAGATGGATGTATGTGGACAGATAAGTCAAAAGTCAAATGGCTGTGTGAATGGAGATAAACGACTAAGGAAAAATATCCATATAATTGATAGGATTAAATAATGTGCTGGCCAGAGAGAAACTGCAGGTAAGACGTGCACTGTCTCAAGAATCCTGTGTGACTCACGCAGGTCTTTGAAGTACTCCTAAAGTTCCTACTGCAGCCAGTGGGTATGAATGATGTGCACAAATAACAAAATAGTTGACTAGTATGACAACCTTCACAGTGAAAGTCTTTATAGAAATCTTTCCTTATCATATTAAGTCTAGGTACAGGTTCACATTTATTCTTTTTCCTCATGGCCACAATCCTCTTTAAACAATCTGAAAGCAAGAGATGAGTACATTCAAGGTCATCCTGTCAAACGCAATGTGAGTCTGAAGGGGTTCACTTAAATCACCTCTCTTCATACAATTCATTTTTTAATAAAGGTCAATTCATCAGGCAGGCTATAAAGGAGAACTGGATTTTGAGTCAAGGTACCCAACCTCATTCATCTATTCATTCATTTTTCATCAATCAATAAAAATAAGCCCCTATTGTGCACCAGGCACTGTGCTAGAGACTGCTAGTGGGGGGAAGAATGTAATGTTGGGTAAGATACCCTGAGTTCCTACACTCTGCCCTGCCCAGCTCACAATACACAAATACACATTTATCCCTCAGCTTTCCGTGTTTCCTAGAGAGATGGAAAGTAGACAGGAATGTGATTTACCTCCTGCAATCTCTTTCCTTACCTCTGAGATGCATATCCCTACCTGGGCATTTTAGATACTAATGCGCGCGCGCACACACACACATATACACAGCAAGGCTTTTTCCAAATCTGTTCCAGTCCCCATTACTCCTCCCCTCCCACAGGCAGGAAAATCCATGTACCTTAATTTCGTAGTCCCCTTGGCAGACACTAGCTCAGCACCATGCTGAGCACATTAATGTTCCTGGGCATTGCTACCCTCCCACTTCTTGCCCAACAACTTTTCTTCCAGGTGAACTGAAAGGATTGGCTCTTAAGGCACAGTTTCCCGGAAATCACACACTGATGCAGGTCTTTATTGTGTCATAATGTAGTGACGGCAGTAACTAGCTCGAAACACAAGTTTTATGGATCCTGAGTCTAATGATGAACCAAGCTACACAATCCTTCGGAATTTAGCAGAGACTAAGCTGTAACAAAAATAGAGCAGAAGTTAAGAATATCTTAATATCTAAAAGCTCAGAGGATTTCTTCTAAAGCTGTGCTGTTTACCCGCTTAATACTGTTGGTGATTCAAAATCAATGTAATACAAGCATTCACCAGAAACACACCAAATGCCCTACAGGATATGTCAGGTCTGTGACACCTTCGCTAATAAGGGATGACAACGAACAAGCAATAAAACAGGCTCAGGATTTTTAGACACTCGCCCCTAATGCATGTGGCCTTCACTCCTTAGAGATGGTGGCACATTATTAGCATGGGGAAATCAAAGGACAATAAGGATCATTCCGAGGCATTCTTCCAGACGAGTAACCTAGAATAACTCTGCTCGGCTGAGAATTAAAACAGGGAGTTGGCAAGGCCTTCCAGGGATACCTCACTCAGGACTTTAATCACTGATAGCATGATTAGCCTCAGGAAGACGTAGCCATCCTCTGTGTGAGATCCCAAATATCTAAGCATTTGCTTGTTACCCTCTCTGATCTTCTTCCTCTTTGAGCAAGAATACACAGTCAAAACCAAACACCCCAGGATTTCCAGGACCTTGGCACTGGGAATTGCCAAGACATTGCCATTGGCATTGCCTCAGCCTCAAATGCTTTTTCTCCAGAAATCTCATATCCCTCCCCTCTTCAAATCTTGTCCCTCACCAAGGACTTCCCCGATAACTGAGCCCTCACTGTTACATTTGGTGGGCTTTATTTGTCTTTGCATTGCTTATTAACTTGTTCTGCTAGTTGTTTTTCATCTGTCTCTCCAGTGGAATGACAAATTTCAAGAGGCAGAATCTTCCTCGGTGTTATTCATCACCACGCTCAGGGAGAGGCTAGACCTTGGCGGCACTTAGTGGATGTCCAACCAATATTTGTTGAATGCACAAATTAACAAAAGAATGAAGAGCATGTTTTATCTTGCTGGTTCACCTTCCTCTGCAAAAGTATAACCAAGTAGAAGAGAAATATGATAACAACTCTGCCATGGACTAGCTGTGTGACTCTGGGAAAGTAGGTGAGTTTTCTTGATCTCAGTTTTCTTCTTCTTATGGTTTAGATATGATGTTCCCACAGTGTTCGTGTGTAAGGCAATACCGGAACATTCCAAGGTAAAATGGCTAGATTTATGAGAGATGTAACCTAATTAGTTCATTAATCCATTGATACGGGTTAACTGGGCAGTAACTGTAGAAGGTAGAGTGAAGTTGGAAGAAGTATGTCATTGGGGACATACCTTTGGGGGTTCATATTTTGTCTCTCTCTCTCTGCTTCCTGGTGTCCTTGTCCTGAGCTATTCGCCTCCATCATGCCCTTCCACTATGAGAGTATGCATCACCCCAGGCCTATGGAGCTATGGAGCTAGCCGATCATGAACTGAACCTCTGAAACTGTGAGCCAGAATAAACTTTTCTTCCTCTACATCGTTTTTTTGTCAGGTATATTAGTCATTAGTGATGCAAAGCTGACTAAAACATTCCTCTAGGCAATAAAAGGCAGTGATGGGGGAAAAGCCCATGTCCTCCACTCATCTGGTTTCCATGAGGAAATAGATACACGTATGTATAGATGGATATATGTTTCTCAATGTGGACATAAATATGGGTGCTCTATTTCTTCTCAAGAAGTATGAAGTTTGTAGGGGCCCAGAAGAAATTTCACATTCCCAACCCTCTGAACAGTAGGGCGAGGAGTGCCTGGTGCAAAAGTGGAAGAATGTGGAGATCACGAAGAACTTTGTCTGGTGGGGCTTAATGAAGGCTCTGGAAGGCATCCTAGAAGGCAGGATTGCTGTCAGTGGACAGTGAGATCAGGAGATTTTACGTCAGAATAAATAATAGACTTGGAGAAGACCTTATGCAAAAAGATGTAGATAATACAGGGTTCTTTGAATTCATCTGTAGAAATTAATTCATAGGAAAAAAAATATCTTTTATCACAACTGCAAAAAGTAAAATTAGAAAAGCCAAAGCCAGGTCATACTGGTGCAATTGTCCACAACCATCCTAATTTAATCAATGCACTATGCTTCCAACAAGGTGCTTTAGAAAATTAAGATAGAGCAGGTTGCCAATTCCTGTAGTAAAAAGATGCAGCCATTTTCCAAATCCACCTCTTTCATAGATGACTTGCAAATGTATCTTTTATTCCTTCTTCTGAACTGTAATTGCCAATCATTAGATCAAACCAGATGTTACAGAAAAACCTGTTCACAGAGCCCAAGGAGGCAGCCATGGAGGTCTTCACCCTCAATTCTTGTGTTTTTGCTTAAGAGGATTCCAGGCACCACACAACACTTACTAAAAGAAGAGCAGAGTTTAGAAGGGAAGGGAGTTCAAGGTGAGCCTGGGCAAATTAGCAAGACCCTAAGCTACTGTCTCAAAATAAAAAAGGGCTGGGGACCTGGTTCAGTGGTAAAAGTGCCCTTGGGTTCAATCCCCACTATGAGGGGGAAGGGGGTGGAGAAGAAGAAAACAAAGGACATCCTTGAGGTGAAAATGTTTTTTTTAATAAGAATTTCTGGATCACATTGTGATGCCTCAGTTGACCTCCTTAATCTGTTTAATAGCCATTAAATAGCCCTCAGAAAACTTTCTCTATTTTTTTTTTTTTAGGTGTTGGGATGACCTGGTCACATGGAGTGCTTGGGTTGATATAGTTTCTTTGATAAGAAAGAGTCCTGGTCACCTGATAAGGAGTGACATGTTCTTGGAACAGTAGATTTCCTTAAGGGTATGTAACTAGTTCTGGCTGAGGGAGGTTTTAGCATACCAAAGCCCCCATCTTCCAGGTGCTTGCCTGTTCCATAAGGCTCCCTATGAGTTTCAGTCACGCTCTTCATTGTCGTTCCCGGCTTGCCTGTTCATGACCGACCAGCTACTAACCTGTACTTGCTGGTACAGGTGTATAGGTGTATTAGGGTAAGTAGTAAGTGGGCCTCCACATTCATATTTTTTAAAAATCCCCTCAGGTGATTCTAAGGTACCTCTAGGGTTGAAGAACACTGATGTCAATTATGATGAAGAAATAAGCCAGGAGGAATGAGATACTGTCATAAAGAAAAGATAATATAATTATCCAATTCATACACTAGTTGAGTTTAGATCAAAGAAAGAAATGAAAACTAGAACTTGAATATCAAATAATATATTACTTTTTTATTCATATTTCCGCATAAAGTTCAACATAACTTTGTGAAGAAAGTACAGTAGGTTTTGTTTTTCTAATTTTATTTCCTATTTAGGGGCTGGTAACAGAGGAGGCTCAGAGCTGCTAAATCACTGGTCCAAAGTCACACAGCTAGACAGCAGAAGAGTGTTCCTAGCTCTGTTAAACTATTTTTTTTTTCAGTCATGTGTGGATCATGGAAAATACTATTTTCATTGCACAATGAACCACCCCAAAGAAGCTCAGTACTTCCTCAGTTATTGGCCCTGTCTCTCTTCCACCAGTCTTTCTCTAACCAAGGCTGGTAGCTGCTGACATTTTCTTTCCTTTTTTTTTTTTTTGCATTTGCTGTTAAGCCTCAATACAAATGAGCAATGATATGTTGAGAAAGTGAAAATCAATGCCACTGATTAAGAAACTGTCCTCTAATTTGCCTGCTTGACACCCAGCTTTAAAAGATGCATGAGGGAAAAATCTGTATTGGGTTTGATTACTTATGAAGAAAATTCCTTTAGCTATGGACATTTCTTTGAAGCTGCCAAGATAGCAATGTTGTAATCACTGTGTGAAGCATATGAACTCTTTTAAATTTTTTTTGATTGACACATAATATTTGTAAATATTCATAGGATACCATGCAATATTTTGATTCATATGCAAACGCTCTTAATCCTCTTCATGAGAATAGGAATATAATAATAATAATATCTATTTATGAGATAGGTACTATTGTTATACCCATTTTGCAAGTAATTAAATAAGACAGAGAAATTATGCAACTTATCATAGGTCATATTTTATTAATTTTATACTGGACTCAAAGAAAGCTCTAGTCAGTTCTGTTTCCCATGGTCTCTCTCCCAATGGTATTTTATGAACAAATACTTATCTATCCCTCTCAAGTCCTCAAAAAAAGAAAAAGCATATTCCTATCAGAGATCAAGTATTTTTTGACTTTTCATCTTTGTTTTTCAAAGCTTTGAAAAATCGGTGGAAGTCATACCCATGTTGGGGGGTCAAAGGGAAATTCTCCGTCTGAAGTTTCCCTAATTGAGGCTGCTGAAATAAACTGACAATAGATTAACCAAAGAAAAAGCCTACAAATGTCCTACGTACCCAGGGGCATCACAAGAATGAAAAGTAAGTATCAATAACCTGGTGAGGTTTAGAGGCATTTATAACCTCTTCACAGAGAAGAGGGAAGTCAGGGAATGTTTCAGTTTGGAGAGATATTAAATGATTTTTGCAGGAGATGAATGGGCTTGAAGAACAAACAATGACCTGGAACAAAGTTTGGGTTCTGGTTGTCGTGTCAACTCCAGGTTTCTTTCCTGAGAGTTAGTCTTCCGGAGGACCTGGCCTTGAGGTAGACAAGGGAATGCCAGAGGATGCCTCTCCCTGTGCCTTAGGAGGAACAAGGCAGTGCCAGCTCAGAGAGATCTTGGTTCTGAGGCTGATTCCATCATTTGAAATACTCAACATGGCAAAGCACCATGCTTTGGGCATCATTCTCTGCACCCTAACAGCCCCCAGGGTGCCCCCACCCCACCCCCAGCTAATGAGGAGCCTTCTCTGACCCCTTTCCAACCCTGGATGGGATTCCCCCTCTGCAGGCTCTGCTTGTGAGGCTTCACCCTCTCCTAGGGTGACATATTGGGATGTATTTGGTGAATCTCTTTTTGGACATCATGTGCAGGTCTTCAGGGAGGGAACATATCTTTTCATCCTTTAACTCCAATGTTTCTCTTTGTGTTCTTGCAAATAAAGAGAAGAATTAAATTCCAAATCAAAAGAGAGTTATAAACCCCAGATAACAAGGCAGTACAGAACGTTGAAGGTTTGGCAACCAATTCTGCAGACAAGACAATTTGAATCAGTGAAATTATTGGGATGGAAAACTTTTTCATTCATCAGGGGCAAGGGCAACTAGAGAACAGGAAAAAGATTAAGGACTACAGAGAATCCTACCAATAACTTCATTTTTTTTTGGTAGTTATCTAGAGAAGAAGCAAAAACAAACAAAAATCATTGATTCTCCAAATAATCAAGTTTTTAAGATTTCCCTCTAATGTTAACTCAGGTTTAGTTTTCCACCTCTGCTTCTTTAGGGGAGGGGTGAAATTTTAATTGCATTTTAAATTATGAGCCAAGGATATAACTTACAGACAATAAAACAAATAAAATGATATGTATAAAAGTAAAGGAAAAAGGAGAGAACAGAAGGTAGCAAAGGGGCAATAAAAGAAATTGAGAAGGAGCTAGAAAGTAGGAAGGGGGAAAAATGCAAGGGAATTATTGGAAAAATCAACACCAGAGCAAGGAAATGAAGCAAGGAAAGGTCCACAATTTTTTTTTCTTTTTCTTTTTTAATCTTTGGTTTATTTATTTATGTGGTGCTGAGGATCGAACCTAGTGCCCCACGCATGGGAGGCAAGTACTCTACCACTGAGCCACAACTCCAGCCCCAAAGGTTCACATTTCTAAACTGTTTCAGAATCCCCACTCTTAGCTATCCCCTCCCCAAAATTAGAAATTCAGAACCATGTAAAAGTTCTTCTGTGATCCAACTTGATAGATGAGCATTTCCAGTCTCATCATATAAGAATATATTCTAGTTTTACCCATTTTCTTAGCTCTTCAAGCCTCAACCTCAGGGGTCTCTCTGAAACTCACCTGTAATTAGCTATAGATGATACATTCTCTCCCTCCCTCCTTCTCTCCCTCCCTCTCTCTCTCTCTCTCTCATCTCTCTTTAATCAATAGAGCATTATATATATATATATATAAACCTGAGTTGTACTGCGAGACTTTAAGGTATCTGTATAACGCATTTTTCATTTAAAAGAGAAGATATGGCCCAAAACCTCTGATTTTTAGAAAAAAAAATTGAGCTATAGACAAAATGTAGCGGAAGGCTACATCTGATCTCCAGAAGAGAGGTCTACACCCTGAAATAAATGAAAAGAAGAAGAACGTGTACCTGTGTGTGCTGCATTGAGTCACACAAGAGAACCAAGACCAGCATAATTTGTGGGGCTTCAGACTAAATGAAAGTGCAGGGCCCTCATTCAGAAATGAACAACCCTTTCAGGTTGGTGACAGCAGGGCTCTAAATCATGCAGGAGACCCTAAGTATGCATGATGCTCTGCTCAACTGCACAGGTCAACGCTCTCGATGCTGATCTGCAGAGGGATTTGTCTGGGGGAGGCAGAGGGGAGTGAGGGTGGGAAATGCAGGGGTATAGAATGTGGTCTGGTGATGAGTGACTGACTCAAAGTGGGGACAAGTCACAAGCTGCTGTTGGTGACCGAGTAGAGGTATTATTAGCGATAAAAGAGGGTAGAAGTGGAGGATGCAGGGAAGAAAGAGAAGATTAACTATGTGACTTTATATTTTGTCAGTCAACATTTAGCCAGAAGTCATGCCCAGGGACCACAGAGTACCAATGCTAATTTATTAATGCTTTTTCTTTTCATCAAAACTGATAATGACCATGACTCAGCAACCAGTTTCCCTCAACAGTGGTGATATGCTGCATGAATGATGGTATGAAAGAGCCTTAGAGATTCAAAGGCAAAATACCATCACAAATATTAAAAATATCTTGGGCTTTCAATTAAGCATAGTTCTCTTCTTATTTTATCTATCAATGGAGAAGAAAAAAAAACACAGTATGCCTTTTATTGCCTGCTAGCCTACCTTAGAGGACCACTGTGAGGATCTCTGGAAATACAATGAGCACCAGTCTGTGGTGAACTGTAACCACCTTGACACAGAAGTGCTACAAGTGGAGCAAGCCCTGTAGCCAGTGTGCAAAACCTGAGGAGAATACCAACTTCAAAACTTAACCCCCATAACCTTGCAGCAACCCTGATCCCCTCTGAGCCTCAGTGTCCTCTCCTGTAAAATAGAGATAACACTCTCCTATTTAACTCAAAGTGAGATAATGTGTATTGAGACTATATGAAACTGTAAAGTGTTGCATGAACTTAAGGCATTATCATAAAAAAGAGCTTGGCACTATCAAGGTCACTTCTGAAGGTAATAATTAAATCTTAGGAGCCATAAAACTACAACCTCTCAGAGGCTAACAGAAGATGAAGTTGTATTTCAGTTTTATGGAAGGAGAAATCTATGGTTGGGGTTGCAAAGGTAAACAGCATTTAAGCAAAGCATTTCCTTGAGTGTTTTTGCTTGTCCCTGGGTTTGATCCCTGTGATCATCTATACTCTATCATCAGTAGTAGCCAACCAATCAGGGCTTCCTCCAGTGTTGCCACCTCTGGGCTCCGTCTTGTCAAATAAACCAACTGTTTCCTGTTCCCTGGGAAACAAACTGGGCTGCAATTCCTAGAGATATTTTTAGACAAGATGTTAATCCTCAAATCTTAATGCTTCTCTCCACCTCTCACCTCTTGCCCATCACCTAGCACTTTTCATGCCATCTCCCATTTGCCCTCCCTCCACATCCTCACCCTATCATTCATGATCAAAGAACTACATTATGGACTAAGAACCAAACAGACCACTGTGTAAGGGGCTGGGAGATCAATGGAAATGATATGGTAAGATATGTATGAAACTGATTGCTGCTTTCAGTTTTAGACACAAAAGGTCAAAGTCACTCAATTCATCAGGTGAGAAAACAGGCTACACTTGGGTGACAAAGTCTTTATAAATCTATGTGTGCATTCTTTCATCATTGACATCTGGACAGGTATCTTTAAGGATGGGATTGGATTTGTGGATTTAAATCCTGGCTGTCTCCTTTTAAATAATGAAGACCGAGTCATCAGCAGGGTGCTGGTTCCATCATTCCATTTGAAATGATCATTTCAATGTAAGTTCGAGACCTTTTATGTATCCAGGGTGATACCAAATACCACATCTGTGCCTGCTGACTTTGGGATGCTAGGCAAGTTGGCAGTGCTGATCCTACTACAGAGAAGGCGGGGTTGAAATTTCACAGTGAATGAAGAGGCAGCCCTGAAATTCCTCTAACAATGGACAAAGCCTGTCATCCCACAGATGCAGAGAAAGTGCACTGTTACCTTTGAAAATCTACTATCAGCAGAAATGACCTGGCTTCACAGCCATCAAATGCCTGCTCTACTTCTTCCACAGCCCCACACAGAGCTTGTCATTGTCACCTCTGCACTCCTGCATCAGCCTTGTGCGTTCATTCCTCATTGCAGTTGTTTACACAACCACATTGCAATCACAGGTTCCTGAAGGGCAAGGGCTGGGCCTTGTTCCTTATTGTATCTCCTTGATGCAAATTATATCTCAAAAATGTTAAGTGAAAGAAAGCTGAGGTATGCAGTAGATTTTGTTAAGAGAAGTATGAATAACAAATTAGAGCTCATGTACCAGCTCTGTGTCAATGAGAGAACCCTGGAGTGTCATGTTCAGTCTTGGATACCATATTTTAGAGCTTTAGGAAATTCAAACATGCTCACCACTGGAGATCAAGATGGGCACTGGAGAGCGGAAATGCTTGGCAGAATCTGGAAACCATGTCAAATAAGGAACAAATGAAAGAACTGGGAATGATTAACTTGTAAAAGAAGGCAAAGGAAAGACATGGTTACTCTCCTCAAATATTTGAAAAGCTATCAAGTGGAAAAGGTAGTTAGAGTTGTTCTGTATTACCCCAGAGGGCAAATTAAGGTCAATGATTTAGAAAGTAGAGGGAAGCAGATTTTAGCTCACCCAAAGAAAGAGCATTCTAAAAGAAAACAGAAGTCATTAAAAATGGAGGAATAAGAAGGAAATTTCTGTCTTTGATGTATATGAAAGCATGATGGCTCAGCTACTAAGATTCCTTCCAACTGTAGTATTTCTAGTTCCCTTAATAGTAAGTGCAAAACCCTTGGAACCAGGAGTATGGAATAATACCATCACATAAGTGATACCAACTTTTTTCTCTAGGCACTACCTTTAATAGGTGGGGGAACAGAGGAGATACCATAAAACTCTAACATAAAGAAGAAGAGGAGTCTCCAATAGGCAAGAGAATACTGGTAGTTCTGAATTTAAAGATGAATTTTCTTGGTACAGTTTTGACTTTTGTCTCTCATAGTCAAAGAAAGAAGCTAACTGAAACAAGAAGGAAAATTATTTGGAATTTGGGGGAAAGACATCTTTTCGAAAGTTGACACTTAAAATAACTACAATCACGCATCTGTTTTCTTGTTTGGCTTACAATTGAGGCAATGGAAACAGAAGACTGCATGAAATTGAATGACACTTCACATTGATAAGCATTTTTGAAACAATATGGTAGCAATTTGAGGAACACATTATACTTTCAAGCTGCGTAAAGAAAGAGCAAAAAAAATATACTCTTTAATGCTTAATTTTTTATAATAATTTTACTTGTTACAAATACAGCATTTCGCAATGAAAGCCTAACTGTGTTTCAGTTCAGTAATATGATAAGACACAGCTTGTAAAAATGAGAATTGAGTTTAACTATGTTCTTGTGTTTTATTTTCCATTTATCATCTAAATTGCTTCTAAATATGATTGTCTTACTTTATTAATTTGCATAATTACTGAAATGTAGCATGTGATTCCAAATAACAAGCGTATGACAGTATCACTTCAGATTTACTGTGACATTATTTTGAAGGTGACAAAAATTGATACACAATTGAGTTAAAGTACATAAGCTTATTTTGTTGCCTTTGTGACTTCAAAATATAAAAAGGTTATGTGGGTCATCCAGTGAATTTTTGTGCTCAGATGCTGAACAGCTTGAAAACCAAAGAGCAACTAGTAAGTACCATAATATTTTAGAGCAACAATAAATCTGATTTTTGACAGAATAGGAGCCAGGTGAAGTTTTTGTTTTGTTGTTGCTTTTTTTTTTTTTAATTGAATCAAGACTATTGAAGAGAGATGAGAAAAGTCTCCGATGAAGATCTAAAAATACTTGCTCAAATGTATTTCAGTTTTTCAAATAGCACCCTATCAAATTAGCTTGACAGTCTCTGGTCTCAGTCAGAAAATCCTGACACCCTGTTTGAGTTCATATCATCAGCAAGTACAAACATTTCATTCAGCTTCATCTTCAAAAATGTGGGCAAGTCAGAAAATGTGGGAAAAAAAAGCTACCAGCCATCAGTCAGCTATCCAGACATTGTTTAAAGGGCCAGGTAGTAAAAGCTCCTCTGGAATGGAGACTGTTGAAATACAACAAGGATCATTGACAAAATAAATTCCATGGTCTGGCTTGGGCAAGCTGATAAACAGGAGCCCAGACTGATTAAGTGTCTTTCCTAACATCACAGAAGTGACAGCAGAACAATAGCAGAGACAAAAATTAGACCTCTTCCTCCTGCCTCCCACATCCTCTTATTAATCATTTTTAACTGAAAGCTTGGTAACCAAAGTCCTGCCTAAAATATTGCTTATTTACCCAAGTTGACATGCTAGAAGCTGAAACTTGCTATATTACAGCCCCTTGCTGCCCTTTCTTCTAGTCATGGTTTGAGTAAATGTGACTTTCATGACAAAGGAGGGTCGTGGCTGAGGGATGATACATAAAATAAACATGTTTGCATGTTATTTAGAATCTTGGTAGAATCTTGTTTTTGTGGTTATTGTTGTTGTTGTTGTTGTTGTTGTTTTCCTCTCTGGTAATTAAATGACATTCATTGTCTAGAAAAGAAAGATCTGGATATTGTTTAATACACTCCAGTTCCCCCTTTCCAACTAGGTAAAGAATCTTATTTGTCTATTTATTGGGTCAAAAGATGTTCCCCACAGCTGTGGGGCATCTTATTGCCTGGATAAAATAGCAGGGCATATTTCACGGGAGCTATTCATATGGGCTGCAAGCTTGGTGTGAGGCACAAGGCCAACAGCTGGATGGAAATAGTAGGTTGTGGGCCAGCTGAAATTCTCTGCTTTCAAGTTTTGCATATTGTGCACACACACATGCACGCACACACACACACACACACACTCTTACACATCCAGCTTGGGAATGTTAAACAGCTCCAGATTTATTTTTTAATATGGACTAAAATGTCTAGCGTGGCTTACTAGTGTGGTTCTGTCGAGTTTGGCAGAACCAGGCCAGCCTGCTCCTTCCTGCCATAGGCTGGAGGCATCTGGCCCAGGCCTAAAAGCTCTTGGCAGTGTAGAGACAAAGGGCTGGTAGTTGGGGGCAGTATGCCCATTTCCCAGCAGGGTTTCTGCAGAAAGAGAGAAAACATCAAGCAACTTAGGCCATCAGAGCATCTGAATGATTACCTAGTCAAAATCCTACTTTCAAAGAAAAGGAAACAAGCTCAAACACACAGGGAACCAAAGACCCAAACTTGCATTTCCTAACCAGGGCCAGATTAAAGGCTTCAAAGATTCTAATAAACTCAAAAGAGGATTGTGGCATCCACCTCTGTCATTCAACACAGAAACATAAAGCAAAGGAAAACAAGGTTCTACAACCAACATTCTGATTTTTTCCCCATGAAGATTAATTTAAAATGTCTTTCAGGAATATTTCATATCATGTGCTCTCAGAAATATATTCTCCTATGATTAGACTGCCTTACCTCACTGGTGTTCTGAGCCTCAGCTCAGAGACCACTGAGAACAAGCTTTGCTTCTGGTTCCAGGGCCAGAAGTTTCTATTCCATTATAATCCTCCTCATCCTGTGCTTCAGTCATGAACTACCTGGGTTGGCAGGGTCCCTCCTCCAGCCTGCATCCATGGGCCAGGGGTTGAGTGGAGGGAGACCTCTCCACATCAGTTATACCAGTCAGCTGCTCAGCCTCTGCTGGTAAACTCTACTGAGAATCACGCTATAACTCCCAAGATTGTCTCTTCCATTTCTGGGTCAGGGCTCTGATTATAATTAAAAAGTTCTTGACTGAGTGAATTTGGAGTCTGTCTTGCTATAGCCTCCACCAAGTTAACATTGGGCTTGGAGGCCCCTGTATAGAGCTCTGCACTCATCTTATTGAAGTGGATTTGTTATTCAAACAACAAAGATACTTGTAGATCTTGTTTACTTATTTACCATCCCTCCCAACTTTGAGTCAGCCACTAATACAATAACCATTTCTCCAGTATCATGACATTTATCCCAATAAAAAGATAAAGCTAAATCCAGTAAGAGTATCAGTGCAAGTCACTTTAAACATCTTCAAGTAAACACTGATCCATTCATATCCAGGCCTGCGGTAAAGTTTTACCTAAGTGCTTCTATTATAACACCTATTCAGAGGATTTAAGGTGTGGCCACCCCTCTAGACCCCAAATCTCCTCAGAGCTGAGGTTAGCTGCCTTTGCATTCCTGGCTCATCAAATATGTTCCATAGATAACTATTGACCAGCTAATATTTTCTTGGGATCCTTTATTAGTTACTAGAAATCACTGTTTCTTTATCTGCTAGGTACATAGAATAAAACACCTTAACAATCCATTCCAAAAGCTTCCAATAATGTTCATTTATCTGTAGTTTGGGACTATATACTTTATACCTTTTTAAAACTCAACTGTACTTGCCTCCATTGGCTTGTTCTTATTGTACATGATATCTTAGCATTTGCCAACAGAAGTTCAATTACTTAATGTATGAATTTTTCAGAATATGAAAATGTAATTTGTCAAGGAGATGGGTATGAATTCATTTTGAAAAGTCAGTTCTACTCACTTAGCAAACATTTTTTTAAAGTCTATTCTATGCAAAACTCAGTACCCACACTAAGAATACAAAAATAAATGTCGTATAGCCCCTGCTTCCAAGAGGTTTATGGTAAGAAAAACAGAAAGTTTCATCACAATGTATAAGGGACATAAGAGAAGTAAACAGAGGGCAATGGGTACACACAGGGTAGGAGCCCTTAGTGCTGGCTGTCCTGACAGCCAAATACTTAAAGCAGATAGGATGTGGACTCAAGTATGATGGATGAACAGAAATTCACTACACCAAAGGGCAAGAGAAATGCATTTTTAGGCAGAAACAGGGTGAACAAAGAAGCATGGAAGTGTGCATTTGCATGAAATGTGCAGGGATCTGGGGGACCTGGTGGAACACAGTTTGAAGCCCAGAGCTACAGCATAAGAGGCTGAAGAACTTTGGCCAGAGAAGGTCCTGCCTGCCAGGGAAGAAAATGTGGACTTTTCAGAGATCAGTAGGAAGGGGTGAGAAGCAGAACCACTATGGACTGTATGGAGAGGGATTGACCACAAAAACTAAAATCAGCACAAGGGTAGGAGTATCTGGGGGAAGTGAGTATTCAAGATCAGAGAGGAGTCATCCTCTGAGCAGAGTTAGTCACCGAAGTGGGACAGCAGCTGGACTGCCAGGAGGAGACTCTGGTTATCTAAGAAAGTGGCTGCTGCAGAGTTGCTGCTGAGTGACAGGGGGTGATCCTGGGGTTGCCAGAGGTCAAAGGTTCAGTACTTGGAAGGAAGAGCTGGAGATGGAGGGCGGAAATACAGGTACAGCCTGGAACATGTCAGCATCTTGAATTCTGTCTCTGTGTCCCATCACAAAGACTCAAAGAATAATGGCTTCTGCTTCACTTCTGCCTTTCAAGTCCACAGTCCTGCACAAACTCCTCTTTTACCAAATCTAACTCATTGCATGCAGAAAAGAGGATTCCAAAATCTGTAGTTTAGTTTAACAATATTAACTTCCATACTCAGGAAGAAGGAAAAGAAAGAAGCATTCAAAACATGACAGAAGAAAGACACTGTTGGTGTAAATATTCAACCTCCAATGAGTATTCACTGCCACAATATAGGACTTTTTTTTTTTCAGTACTGGGGGTTAAACCCAAGGTCTCATACATGTTAAGCAAGTGCTGTCACAGAGCTACACCTGCAGCCACCACAGAATTCTTGATGCCAGCAATGCAAAGGAGAACCACTGGTGATCGTATCTGCATCACTTGCTCAAAGATTCAAAGCAACAGAGTTGTATGATTGGTGAAGCCATCGTCTTATACCCATGGTAGGTGGTAGGTGCTAGAGAAAGGGGAGGAAATCTCTGCCTCACTTTGATAGAGGGATACAGGGCCATTCATTCCATCTTTTGGGAGATTTCCCCTTCAAGTAAGATGATTGATGCTACAGAATAACAACAACAGAGAACAATATCTACACCATCTGCTCAGATGTAAATGTTAAAAAAAAAATATTCTCCTAAGTACATAGGGGATAGAATTTGACTAGCTGCTATCTTCCAATTTGTGTCAGGAAAGGTTGAGGTAGCTAATGCATCTCAACCTTTCAACAGCTTACAAAACAAGGTTGTTTCCTTTTCACTTCATAGTCCAGGTGAATGTTGGAATGGCAGGGAAGCTTGAGGACCCAGACTCTGTCATATTCACCATGTAGCTTCTAAGGGCATGCTGAAAGTTAAAAATCCTGGAAAGCTAACCAAAACAGGCGGGTGGACCAATGGTATAGAATAGAGGACACAGAGACTAATCCACAAAGTTACAATTATCTTATATTTGATAAAGAGGCTAAAAGCATGCAATGGAGGAAGGAGAGCATCTTCAACAAATGGTGCTGGGAAAACTGGAAATCCATATGCAACAAAATGAAACTGAATCCCTTTCTCTCGCCATGCACAAAAGTTAACTCAAAATGGATCAAGGAGCTTGATATCAAATCAGAGACTCTGCGTCTGATAGAAGAAAAAGTTGGCTCTGATCTACATATTGTGGGGTCAGGCTCCAAATTCCTTAATTGGACACCCATAGCACAAGAGTTAACAACAAGAATCAACAAATGGGACTTACTTAAACTGAAAAGTTTTTTCTCAGCAAGAGAAACAATAAGAGAGATAAACAGGGAGCCTACATCCTGGGAACAAACTTTTACTCCTCACACTTCAGATAGAGCCCTAATATCCAGAGTATACAAAGAACTCAAAAAATTAGACAATAAGATAATAAATAACCCAATCAACAAATGGGCCAAGGACCTGAACAGACACTTCTCAGAGGAGGATATACAATCAATCAATAAGTACATGAAAAAATGCTCACCATCTCTAGCAGTCGGAGAAATGCAAATCAAAACCACCCTAAGATACCATCTCACTCCAGTAAGATTGGCAGCCATTATGAAGTCAAACAACAAGAAGTGCTGGCGAGGATGTGGAGAAAAGGGTACACTTGTACATTGCTGGTGGGACTGCAAATTGGTGCGGCCAATTTGGAAAGCAGTTTGGAGATTCCTGGGAAAGCTGGGAATGGAACCACCATTTGACCCTGCTATTGCCCTTCTCAGACTATTCCCTGAAGACCTTAAAAGAGCATGCTACAGGGATACTGCCACATCGATGTTCATAGCAGCACAATTCACAATAGCTAGACTGTGGAACCAACCCAGATGCCCTTCAATAGATGAATGGATAAAAAAAATGTGGCATTTATACACCATGGAATATTACGCAGCACTAAAAAATGACAAAATCATGGAATTTGCAGGGAAATGGATGGCACTAGAGCAGATTATGCTTAGTGAAGCTAGCCAATCCCTAAAAAACAAATACCAAACGTCTTCTTTGATATAATGAGAGCAACTATGAACAGAGTAGGGAGGAATAGCAGGAAGAAAAGATTAACCTTAAACAGAGACATGAGATGGGAGGGAAAGGGAGAGAAAAGGGAAATTGCATGGAAATGAAGGGAGACCCTCATTGCTATACAAAATTACATATAAGAGGTTGTGAGGGGAATGGGAAAATAAACAAGGAGAGAAATGAATTATAGTAGATGGGGTAGAGAGAGAAGATGGGAGGGAAGGGGAGGGGGGATACTAGGGGATAGGAAAGGTAGCAGAATACAACAGTTACTAATAGGGCATTATGTAAAATTGTGGATGTGTAACCGACGTGATTCTGCAATCTGCATTTGGGGTAAAATTGGGAGTTCATAACCCACTTCAATCTAATGTATGAAATATGATATGTCAAGAGCTTTGTAATGTTGTGAACAACCAATAAAAAAAAATCAGAACATAAAGAAGCAGTATGTTTGGAGGGGTTTATAGGTCACTGTGAAAAGTGGCACCCAGCACTTCAGCTCACATTCCATTGGAGAGATCTTGGTCACATAGCCACACTTAGTGGATTACACCACTATTTACGTATTCCATAAAGGAAATAATAGATTTTGGCGATCTCTTATTGGTTTTTGCCAAGTAATCTAGGCACATTATTCAGGACTCAAATCTATCTGAGCAGATCCATGTAATGAAAGGTCACCAAATTTTACTGTAATAAAGAGAGAATAAGTATTTCAGGCTCCTAAGCCATACTATCTCTCTAACAACTACTCAAAAGTGATCATAGGTAATACTAAAAAAGGGAAGGAGGTGTTGTATTCCAATAAAACTTTTGTCTATAAAATGGGACTAAACAAGTTGTTTGGGCCTCTATCTGAGTTATTTCACCATTTTTTTATTACTAGTCATATTTATTCTCCATGGACCATGGTTCTGTTAATTTCAGTGTGAAGCAATCTTTCCTACATAGCAATTCCTTCACTGCAGCCTTTCTCTTGCCTCATCAGCTAATTTGGGTATCACTGGCCTCCCTCTGTTTCGGTGCAAAGATTGAGCCAGAGCCCCTTTCCTGACATGGCCTCAACACCTTTCCTGTGGCCTAGTGACCTCTCAAAGTCATTGCTATGGTTCTGGTACAGAGCTAAGAATCATGTTTTGGAGTATGCTCATGACATGCTCTGTTGGGAGACAATCTTGTTTCTTCCCATTTTATAAGCAGAGATAGTGAGGGCCTTTTGTTCTGGACTATCTTTTTAAGGATGATTTTATAGGGATGATATCTCTCTCAAGGACACAGGTTGGATACGTTTGTTCACAATCCACTATTAAGGATGAGGGTTTCCTAAATTCAGTGTTCCTCTGTAACTCAACATCCTGTGAACTCAGGTATCTTTTAGCCTTTGTCATGTGGCACCGTGGAAAATAGGTCTTGGAAAATGATATAAATGCTATTTTTCTCACTAACACAAATGCTATAAGCAATAATCTGTTCTTTGCTGAGAGGCAGGAGTTCCCATTTCTCTGCGGCACCCATGACACTGGCAGGCTAACTTGGCAGTTTTGGGGAAGGGTGAAATCTCAAGAGCCTGCACTGTTCTTGACACACTAGACTTCTGCAAAAATAGAAAATAAGTTGTATTCTAGAAAATAAAGTATGGCATAGCAGAACATATGTGCAAGATTCCCTTTAAAGAGAATAGCCAATCTAAAATTTGTTAACTCCACCCTTTTCTACACACTGAGGAATGCAAGTGTGAAGGGTGATACTACAGGGCTAAGAGAATTCCCTTTACTTTACAACAATGAAAATCACTTCCAAACTCAGGGCTGTAATTATTATAAGTAGCAATTCACTTGCAATAAGCCTCTCGATCATGTCACAACACCAAAGCCAAGAAGAATTGATATAGAATCTGTTTGGCCTAGTGTGGGCAGCTTTGAACAGGCACTACATCAACAGAAAGAGAATTCTATTTGTCCTAAAAGCAATGAGATGTAGACAAGATGAAGCAATTTACCCCTCCCCTGTTTTCTGTCAATAGGTATTGAACTACTGTCTGTATAAAGAACCACTGTGTTTAGCATCAGGGTAGGAGGTGGAGGAAATGAAGGGAAAATACGCTACCAATGAGTTCCTGTTAGAGGATCAAAAGTACATAATCATATTAGAGGAGGGAATGTCAAAGTCATATTAGTTTGACTTGAATTCATTCATAGTATATGCAGGAGAGAGGGCTGGGGGAATGCAGGGAGAGATTTTGACACAAGATGAAGACAGGTTAGAGCCCTCTAGGGTTAAAGGTCAAGCATTCCAAAAGGAACTGAGTTTTGAAGCAATGTTCAACACATGCATTTTAAAAGGAAAGCAGATGGCCTTTCAAGCAGTGTCATTTTTGATTAGTAGTACAGAGGTGAAAATGAGATGGTCAGTATGCAACAGGGTCTGAAAGAAAGACAGCTAGGTGGAAGGGAAGGTGACCTGGGACTAAGCACAGCCCATTGCTAACTAACTAGCCACCTGACTCATCCATCTGCCCTTATCTGAAAAACCAGGGGAGGAATTATAAGAGATTTCATTTTTTAAAAAAAAAAGAATAAACAAAGAATGAGTTTTGCAATTTTGTAATTGGATTTTAGGGAAGTAAGCAGTAAATTAACTTGACAAATCAGATGTTAATGTTGAGTTCTTGTGTGTGTGTGTGTATGTGTGTGTGTGTTGCTGAGGACTGAACCCAGTATCTTGCACATACAAGATAAGCAACTCCACTAACTGAGCTATATCCCCAGCCCCTAATGTTGGAGTTGTAATGAAAATCATCTTAAAGAGATGGGTTGAGCCCTTGGCAGGAAGTGAAGATGCTTATATTGAATTTAAGGATCAATAGGGAGACACTCTGGCTCTTTGAGAAAAAATGACGAGATTAAAATATTTGTGAAATGCCATCAAGAAAAACTGACCAAGAGAACTTTCAAAATAACTATATTCAATCCTGGACTGCTTTTTCCAGGAACTTGTCAAAGCTTCATTTCCATCTACCCAGATGAGGGTGATAATAATTAAAATAGCAACTGAATCTTTTCTCTTATAGCTGTTAAGAGATTAGAAATATATTTTTTTTTTTGCTTAGATAGCACACAGAGGTTTTGAGACCCAGTGGTATTAAAAGGTGATTTTTGGGGGGGGGGTATTCTTTTAGGTAATTTTTAATCTAGGGGATTTGAAAGAAGTTGTTTGCTACAGTTCATTTTTGTTAGTTTGGTTTGTACTGAAGATGAACCCCAAAAGCACTTTATACTGAGCTACATCCAAAGTCCCTTTTATGTTTTTGAGACAGGGTCTTGCTAAGTTGCTGAAGGCAGCCTCAAATTTGCCTCAAATTTGTGATGTTCCTGCCTCAGCCTCTTAAGTCACAAGGATGATAGGCATGTGCCACCACTTCCTGATTCTACAGATTTCTTAGTAACTAGATGGAATTGCTTACATTATTTTTCCAGGTCAGAATTTTCACTCTTTTGAAGTCTGTGTGTCTTTCACCATATTAAGATCTAAAGTTTTTTTTTTTTTTTTTAATTCTGTCCCACTGTCTCATTTCAACCTTGCATCATTTCACAGGATACCAGTATCCTCCACATATGTCCCCATTTCCCTGGACAATCCATTTATTTGGGAGTCTGAAGGCCTGTTGCATGTGGAGCACCCTTAGGAAGACGCCCTGAGCCTCAGACAGAGCAGAAAGGGTTGCTGCAGGGACATTCTCAGGCTAACAATCATCTTCAGTGTCACACTAACCTTCATCCCTGCTCCTGTGTCACAGATAATGAAGCTCAACACACACTTGAGACAGATATCTGAGTCCCAAATCAGGAACATGGGAAGAGGATGTCAAAGGGAGGCTTTAAAGAAAGGGTAAAGGCCACAGAGAGGTGAGGTTGCTCCAGTAGGCAAGATGTTTGTAGTTCTTCTTTCAAAAGAATTATCCTCCAACCTCCCAAGGCTCATATTCAAAGTATTTACTTAGAAGAAAATATAAATAGCTCTGGTTCTACAGTAAATGGGATTTATGCCCAAAAATATAGAGTTCAATTTAATGTGACTTATGGATTAAAGATAGCTTCAAAACTGTTGAGACTGGGTGGGATTTTCTGGACTAGAGTCTCAAACTTTACTATTATTAATTTTTACCCTAACAATGGTGGTCTATGAAGTCAATATGGCTCCTCAGATTTCTCTCCAGTCTGTGTTGTATAGATGGCCTGGAAGACTGGGAGGAGGTATGGGTCTGATTAAAGAAAGGAGAAACACAAAGCACAGGTGTCAATGCCAACACTTTCCCTCCTAAAACCAGGCCAGATTTTTCTTCACTTCCTTCCATCCTCAAATCAGCCATAAAATGAGTCATTTGAAATGCCATAGCTGGAGCTAATACTCACCTCACAATAGCATTTTGAAAAACTCCAAAATTTTCCTATGAACACAACATATCTTCTTACCAATCTAAAAGCTTGGTTTGGAATAAGAAGTAGAAGGGTTAATCTCTCGGTTTTCATCTCTATGAAATAAACAACTTTTTAGAAGAACGTCTTTGTAAAACTATTCTATAGGTAAGACTTTAAAACCAACCAACAAACAAACAAAAAAATGCTTTCTGGAATGGAAAATGTAAACCTGCATGGCTTGAATTCAGGATGACATATAGCATCTTCCTTTTCAAAGAAAAAAATATTTTCAGTGCCCGAGTTAAATTCAGAGCCTTGCACATGTTAGGCAAGGGCTGTACTATTAAACTATACCTCCAACACTTTATTTTGAGACAGTGTTTTGCTAAATTATTGAAGCTGGCCTCAAATTTGTAATCCTTCTGCCTCAGCCTCCTAAGTAGCTAGGATTATACCACCACTCGTAGCTAACATATTTCTTTTGATGATCCTTAGTGTCTGACAATAGACCAACCTTGAATAAACAGAATCAAGAAAATAGAATCATAGGAATCACAAGAACTTTCCTTCCAAAGAAATTTAAGTCACTGTTAAACACAAAGCACTTCATACCTATTCTCAGTTACCTACTTCCCCAGAATGGTAGGGTCATGCTATCATTCTAAAGTTATATAAATCACAGGTAAAATAATTTTCTTCATCCATTCACCAACTATTACTTGAGAATAATGTATATTGGAGACTGGAACAGCTTTAGGTACATATCAAAGAGCAAAGAAGGTAGAACCTATGTGCTAGTGGAAGGTGCATTCCAGAAGCAGATATTAAACACACCTCATATAATTATAATGAGATGGAAAAAAGAAAATGGGCACAGGAAATGGGCAATGGTGGGAATTTGCCTTAGCAGATACAATGGTCATCAGAAGCTTCTTTGAGAACAGCTGACATATTAAAGAGCAGGTCATACACCATCATGACAGAGTTGGGAAAAGAGGGGGCACAAGGGGAGAGGTCCTGATCACAAATCACCTGGCCCATGGCTGGTTTGAGGAACAGCAAGAAGGCCATGTAGCTGGAGAAAAAGAATCAAGGTGGGGGACAATAGTAGATGAGAGAACAAGGAAGGGAGCCAGGGGCCTGATCTCAGGGGACTTTGTAGGCCACGTGCAAGACAGAATTTGGTATTGTATAATGTCAAGTCTTTGGAAGGTTTGGGACAAAATGATTCCTTAATCCCTCTGCAATAACAGTGAGATGTATGGCCTTTGAGAGGTGACTAGATTACAAAGGTACCACTTTCATTAATAGATTAATATTCTTATAAGAGCTGGTTGGAGCTAACCACGTACCTTTTTGTCCTTTTGTTCTCTCTGCCAAGTGAAGACACAGTGTTTTTCCCCTCCAGAGGATGCAGCAACAAGATACTATCTTGAAAGCAGAGAGATGCCCTCACTAGACACTTAATGCCACACTTGATCTTAGACTTTGGCCTCCAGAACCATAAGAAATAAGTTTCTGCTCTTTATAAATTATCCAATCATATATTTTGTTGAAGCAGCATCAATAAAGAGAACAATATAATCAGATGTATATATTTAAATTATCATGACTATTAGTGGAAAATAGAACCACAAGAGAGAGAAGTGGGTGTGAGTTCAATAAAGCAGGAAAACCTGTTGGAAGGCTACTGAAGCATTCCATGTGAGAAATACCCATCACTCCGATGAGGTGAGTAGTGGGAGAGGTGGAAGGACAACGTTGGAGTCTGGACATACACTGAAGTAGGACCTAGGGTATTTGGTGACAGACATGATGATTGTTGGAAATGGAAGTAAGAGTACCATTGAGAGAATTTGATGGTAAATACTGGGCTTTGGGATTATCTGATGTGTAAAAGTACAATGTACAAAGGTGAGGATTGTTGAAGGGCAAGTCTTAAAGTCTGTTTGGAAGACCTGTTAAATTTGCACTTTGCATTTAACATCAGTTGAAAGGTCAAGCAAGGAGTTGGATACGTGAGTTGTTCAGCAATGAAGACTGGACTAGAATTAGAAGCTTAGGAGATCCCTTCCAGGTTGAGTATATCCACAGAGCAAGGAAAGAATAGAAGAAGAGGCTGAATGACTGCCCCTTGGAACGCTTCAAAATCTAGAGTTTGGTAGAGAATTGAGTTCTAGTAAGGCGTGGGGCCTTTGGCAGGTGATTAGGTCATGCAAGTGCCATCCTCATTCAAGGATTAATGTTCTTATGAAAGGACTGGAAGTAACCACATAGTTATCTTTCTGCAAAAATCAATTTCTGCTCTCTATAAGTTATCCAATTTCATATATTTTGTTAACATAGCATAAACAAAGTAAGTTAATAATATAACTAGATATATGTTTAAATTGTCATGATCTTATGTGGAAAGTAGACTGCTTTTCTGATACTTTATGTTTTGTGAAAACACAGTAAAAGAAACTAAGCAGATGTCCATCTCATTCCACCATCTTTCCTATCTCCATACCTCCACCCCTCCCCTGCCCCCACTTTGCCCAGTCCAATGTTCTTCCATTCTTCCCATGGATCAGCATCCACTTATCAGAGAAAATATTTGGCTTTTGGTTTTTGGTTTTTGGAAATTGGCTTACTTCACTTAGCATGATATTCTACAACTGAATACACTTACCTGCAAATGCCATAATTTTATTCTCTTTTAATGCTGAGTAATATTCCATTGTGTATATTACCACAGTTTCTTTATCCATTCATGTGGTGAAGGGCACCTAGGTTGGTTTCGTATTTAGCTATTGTGAATTGAGCTGCTATTAAATATTGATGTGACTGTTGATTTTAAGTCCTTTGGGTATAGACCAAGGAGTACGATAGCTAGGTCAAATGGTAGTTCCATTCCAAGTTTTCTAAGGAATCTCCATACTGCTTTCCAGAGTGGTTGCACCAATTTGTAGTCCCACCAGCAATGTATGAGTGTACCTTTCCTCCCACATCCTTGCCAACATTTATTGTTGCTTGTATTCTTGATAACTGCCATTCGGACTAGAGTGAGATGAAATTTTAGAGTATTTTTGATTACTAAAGATGTTGAATTTTTTTCATATGTTTATTGATTAATTGTGTGTCTTCTGAGAAGTATCTGTTCAGTTCCTTAACCCATTATTTATTGGGTTATTTTTTTTGGTGTTAAGTTTTTCTTTTCCCAACGGAGAAAAGAATTTTTTAATTAATTAATTCTTTGTTTTACTTAGTTATACATGACAGCAGAATGCATTTTGATTCATTGTACACAAAGGGAACACAACTTTTCATTTCTCTGGTAGTACATGATGTAGAGTCACACCATTCATGCAATCTATATGTACCTAGGGTAGATGGTGAAATGACATGAACATCATTACCCTAGGTGCATGTATGACTGCACATGTGATGTGACTCTACTTCATGTACAACCAGATAAACGAAAAGTTGTGCTCCATTTGTGTACAATGAATCAAAATACATTCCGCTGTCTAGTATAACTGAGTAAAAGGATCTTAAAATATGCTGAAAGAGAATATTTTTAACCTAGAAAAGTTACTTTTAATACTCAGTAATAATAGTAAAGAAAAAAGAATAAAATTGATGAACTTTCAGATAAAAATGGAGTTTGACAAACCCTACAAAAGCAAATTTTAAAAGATGGAGTACCACAGCTTAATTTTTCTATACAACTGAAACTTATTTCTCATTGGCTAACCTTTCCCCATCCCTCCCTCTTCCATTCTTCCCAACCTCTATTATACTCTCAATTTCTATGAGATTGACTTTTTTTGATTCCAAATATGAGTGAGATCATGTGAAAGTTGTCTTTCTGTGCATGGTTTACTTAACATAATCACCTCCAGTCCTATCTGTGCTGTGGAAAATTATAGGGTTTTGTCCACTTTGTGGCTGAATAATATTCCTCTGTGTATATTTGCCACATTTTCTTAATTATCAGTTGATTATACTCAGGTTGTTTCCATTTCTTGGGTAATGAGAATAGTGCTGTAACAAACATGGGAGTGCAAAAAAAAAGAAAGAAAGAAAGAAAGAAAGAAAGAAAGAAAGAAAGAAAGAAAGAAAGAAAGAAAGAAAGAAAGAAAGAAAGAAAAGAAACCTTTGGGATGTGGGAGGAAAACCAAAAGAATACATTGGTCCCAGAAACAAAGTGAGGGAAGTGTTTCTAGAACAAGGGTAGGCCAACATGGTTGATTATACTAAGAAGGAGAGTAAAATAGTACTGAGAATTTACCATCAGAGTTAGTACCCTGGAAGACGAGGGTGCCACCATCTGGAACTGACAACTTTCATTCTCAACAGTCCTTGGAAAAAGTTTCAAGAGAAAATGAGACATGAGACACCGAATCCAGATAACCAGTTTGAGGAGTTTTGCCATGAAACAGGAAAGAGGGGTCAGAACTGGGAAGGGTTATAAAGTCAAGGGAGAATGGATTGGTTTCTAGATCAGAGATCGATGTAAATGAGAGAGAGCTCTGGGAGCTAGTGAGGGGCTGTGCCAGTTTTAAGCGAATACCCTTTCACTCCCAAATCCACCTCTCAACCCTGCTGTTTTAAATTTTGAGAGTAGTGTTTCCCAAACCATATTTTTACATTTCTGACCTGCTCTCTAATAACTTCTGTTTAAGGGATCCTTAGGCTGGGTCTAAGGGACAGGGGCAGGGAATGTGTTCTCTTCTCTTGCCTGTTTTCACAGTTGCCATCAGCACCTCCCCAGAAATATTCCCTCACCGTGTTAGAGATGCTCCAACCAGCCACACTGCTTCCAAACTGTTGTTTCCTTCTTCTCCTAAAACAGCACCATCGCAGCCTCTCACCAGCTTCAGGAACATCTGGGTGGCACTCTCTCCTCCGTGTCTGAGCCCCAGCTTTGTTAGCGGGGTTGTCCTCCAAGTCCCTGGGAACTTACACTGGCACAGGCCACTTTTTCAAACTTCTAGGTTCTCAAATCCCAGACCTCTTGGTTTCGTTCCTCCAGTCCTGGGGGGTTGTAGCTGCTGCTTTCAGCTTTGTGTTTCCTCAGTGCTCCATGTTAGCCTTTTCTTTCAATAATTGCATGACATTTTTCCTAAAGTTAAGTTCTACGTGCTAAAATAATTTGGTGGTTCACTTTTTCTTGACTGAACCCTGACATAGAGTCAGAGTCAGGATTTCAAGTCAGAGCTGCCAGCTATCAAAATCCACCTCCCCTCAGTATCATGTAGCCTTTCCTGTAGGAATGTCCACCTGGTGATCCTCTGGTCCCTCTTTTAAACAAATGGAACAAAAATACAAATGCAGACTTGTTCTCCATTGGAAAAAAAAAAACATTTTAAAAAAGAAATACAATCTCTTCTGGTAGATCTACTCATAATATACTTCTCTTTTCTTGCTTCTGTGTTCCTCCACCTCCTCTTACTACCATTTGAACTTTCTCAATTTCCCAATCTACTATAATTTCATTCATCTCTAGTGTTTACTTTGCCAGGTAGTACTTCTCATTCTCTTCCATTATTCATTGCAATTCAAATCCAGCATTCAGCACTCTATACTCCATGATTGGCCTGAGGGTGGAAGTGTTTGCTGCTCTAGTTAGTTTTGGAAACCCATGCCCCGATGTGAAATTCACATTCCTGGTGAAGAGCACTGAATTGGGTGTTGGAAGTTCAACATCGAGTCCCTGCTTCATAGCAGACTGGATCACACGTACACTTAACAGCATCTCTCTTGCCTCAGTTTCCTCAACTACGAGGTGCGAAGGTCATCGAAGATGATCTCTGAGACTCCTCTAGTTTCAAAAATCCTCAGGTATAGGAGGCTCCCAGAACTTTCCACATGTTTTAATTCTATTCTTGATCCTGGGCTTTGAAGCTAATGGACTGTTACTTGATTTCCTGAAATAATATACAATTCTATTGAACTGGTAACAGTCGTTTGATTCACCCTAAAGCTTTTGCCAGCCCTTGGAAACCTTGCAATCTAATCTCTTCCCTTCCCACCCTGACTTCTCGCTGAGAAGTCTCTAAATTGCCTGCTTAGCTCACTGAACTCTAATCACTTTCCTCCTTTTCTTCATCGTCCTTAACCTTCATCCCTGTTTTTTTTTCCTTTTAACTCATCCAGTGTCTTTCTTTAAAGAATCACTTTCTTCCTTGATTTCATACACCCACACGTATCACAGAAGGCTCCTCAAGTTCTAGAGGATGTGGTCATTGATTCATGTCCTGCTACCAGGCTTCCCTTTGAAAATAGGATGACTAACAAGGGCTTCCAGGAATGCTCATGAAGCAGCAGCAAAAAGCTCAGACCTAAGGCCAGAGGGGTGGAATCAAAATCCAAGCTTCTTCACTTACTAGGTGACTGCGAGGCCTTCAAAAATTACTTGCCATTCTTGGCCCAATGCTTTACCTATGTGCAATAATATCATCACCATCACTTATTCAATCAGTATGTGTGAAGTAATGTTAGATGAAAAGGTATTTAGTAGTCTCTCCGTAACAACAGTTAAAAATCACCCTCTCCTTAACATGTCACTTGCCACATGTCCTTGTGCACCATGCATTGTCTGACCTCCATTTCTTTGTAAAAGATGTTCCTTTCCAGAGAAATGAAAAATTGTGCTCTCTATGTGTACTATGGATTAAAATGCATTCTGCTGTCCTATAGAACAAATAAATATTTTTTTAAAAAAAGAGATGTTCCCTTCTATCCCCCCAAGCTTTGTGTCTTCTCTCTCTCCTCCCTTCTTCCACAGTTTCTCACTCAGTATATATTCAATCCTACTCTTTAAGAATCAACTCAGCATCTCTCTGGAATCGTACTCCTTTTGTTATACTATCCTCCCACAGGACACAGGGCCATCTCCCAGGCTCCCACAGCCCTGAGGGGTGCCATGTCTCTGTGTGTCTGACACCATTCACACTATTGCCATTGCTGCTTTACTCCCTCTGCACTTGACTCACTTCCTTGAGGACACACACTGATTAATCTCCCCAGGAACCTAGTATAGCACCTAGTATGCCATCAGAGAATGCTACATGAAGAAATTATTTCTCCAGCATTCACAAGCTCAGCCTCAGTATTTTCTTTCCTTCTCGAAGGATTATTTATTTATTTATTTATTTGCACTCAAGACAAAAACTGTGAAGCCTTCGTAGGTACCAAAAGCACATTCCGCTGTAGAAGATAGAAGGTGTAACACCTTTCCTCACCCATCATCAGGGTCACACCTGGCACTCCTATAACAAAAGACAGGTTAACAATAGAAAATCATAAAATCATGATCCAAGTTTTATGTAGCTTAGAAGTCTTCAGATTGGAAACCGAAGACCAGGCTTAGGTCTGATGAAGAATGGATAGCTGTGTAGAAATTTTAATGGATAAAAACTATGACTTAATGATAATAAAGCAAGGGGGGAAACCTAGCCAGACCTGTTTGTACAGATTCTTCTTGGCCTCTCTGCTCCTGTGTCGCATTTCCTCCTCCCAGGTATGGAAGTGGGCTACCTAGAGTCAGGTCTTCAAGAGACAAGGGAGAAGGCAGAGAAGGATTTTTTATGCTTCATATCTTTCCTTTGGGTGAGAGGGGCTCTAATTTCTATGAGTTGACTTGGGGAAGAATTCTGGTTTCTTTGACTCACTTCCAGATGAGAAAGATAGGAGAAGACTGGAGGGCAGGAGAAGGTCACAGAGATTGTCCTTCAAAGGCCTTTCCAATCTCCCTTAGTTCAAAACAAGCATGGCAAAGTGTGGAACTCTGAGGTATTGTTTTCAAGAAGAAAACATGTGTCTCGCTACAGCTTATGAAGTAGAAAATATCCTAATGGGAATAAAGGAAAGAAAAAAGTGAACTATAGAGAGGAGAACAAAAAATAAAAATAAACTTTTTTTATTATTGTTATCATAATTAATGGAAAGAAATTTGGCAGGATCCTCTAATCCGAAATGACAAGAGGATGTCACGGGACCACTGGTAGCAGTGCATCCTTTCCATCCCACTGTCCAGCCAGTCTGGGAAAGGACATCAAACACACATAAGCACCATGGGGATGGGCATCCTAGTAAAAGAAAAATGGCATTAAAACCTACTTGAAGTTAATGAATTCTGAAGGCAAACCTGGAAGATGGATAAAAAGAGCAATGGAGTAAGCTTGCAATCCAGAAAAAGAGCAGAGAAGATTTCCTTCTCTCTTTTCCATAGAAGAGAGCACATTCCCAACCTTCTGAACATCTGGTTATTCTTTGTTAGTCCTTGTAAAACAGTGACTTTATGCAGAAAGAATTTTAAACTCTGTGCACTCATGGATGTACCAGACACTATCTGCATCCCGGTGCAACTGGAGGTTCCCATGTTGGGTGAGCTCTATGACTTTGCTGCAGGCTTGAAACAGAAACAAAGTCAGGTACCAGAGCTGAGTTAATTCACATACATCACAGAATTATTCCATGAAGTCTGCAGACCTGCTGATTTCCCTAAGATGTTCAATAGCGCCTGAAAGCCTCCTTGTGTCCCAGGTGAAAGATAACCAACTCTAGCCCAGGAACTCTAGGTGCACAAAGCAGACCTAGTGAAAGAAAAATGCCATTATAACCTACTTGAAGGTATAGACTGAAATGCTTATATCTCAATAGACCAGAAGTTCTTCCATTTGAGAAAGTTCCAGGTGAGCCTCTGTTTCACACCAGGTTCCAGCCAACCGACTCTCACTCGTGAATACACTTGATGATCCAGGACCCTGTGTCCTCTGCCTGGTTTCTTCTTCTGACTCAAACATCAGTCTCTCTGACTCATTCAGCCTCTCATAGGATTCTCAACACACTTACACAGTGTTTACCATGTTTACTGAAATTACATGTTTATGAGCTTTTCTCGCCCACCAGGCATAGAGATCTTAAAACAATGGTCATGCTGTTTTGTTTATGTACCTTGGCACTTGGCACCATATCTGAGACATAGTAGGCTCTCCTTAAATGTTTGCTGAATAAATGAATTCCATTTAATTATGCTTCTGTTTCATCAAACAAAAGATATAAAGTTGGCCTTATGCTGTCTTCAAGGATTTCTTCTAGCCCTGAGATGGTATAGATTGTACCAAGCTCCCTCAAAAGTGATGGGGACACAAATCCTAAAGCTTATATGGACCAAAAGAAACACAACTACTTACGGAGCATCACCTGTCAACTCATCAAGTAGAACCTCCTTTTGTTTCTGTCCCTCAGTTATTGCCTTTCTGCTTTTTTTTTAGTCCCCTGATGGGATTTCCCGGGGAATTCCTGACTTTACTCTAGATCACATCTTCCTTATGTGATATCCCCAAAACTAACCCGAACCTGGCTTCTCCTTAGTAAACAGTAGAGACAAGTGGGTTTGTTCATGGGACACTTGACCTTGAGTGTATATTGCCATTATGTAGTTCAGATCCCAAGTCAGAGGGATGGTCAGAGTACTGAGTCAAGCAAATATGGATCATATTTGGCTCCACCATTTTCTTAGTGTTGCCCGGGTCAAATTGTTTAATCAGTAAAATGGGGACAATAACATCTCTTGGCTGCAAGCCAAGGAGTGTGGGTAGCCGCCAAGGAGGGTGGGTACCTCCCTATGTTGTTTATGAGGAGAACATGAAATAATATAATCCAAGTTCCTAATCCAGCATAGATATCCTTAGCACACTGCAGACATTCAAAGCATGTCATTTATATTTTAGCGTGTCATCTTCAATCCCTTCTCTTAAACATGAACAATCTAAGGATTGTTCATGAACAATCTAAGGAAAGTCATGGAAATTTTCCCAAGCTCACACAGCTCATGAATGGCACATTTTGATACAGATTTCCATGTCAGGCTTTTTTTCTGGTTTCTAATGGTGCCAGCCCTACCCAGGCTTAAGATTTCCCTCAGCAAGTTAACTCCAAGAGTCAGTTTTAGTTCTGTGCTTTACATGTAGGTTTCAGTGGTACACAGGCAAGCAAGGAGACTGACCGACACCATCTGCCCTCCAGCACTCTTGAGGAAGCAGCACAACTTAAAGGGAATCACACAGTATTTCTAGTCCCTTGTGGGCCACCGGACAAGCTCATGACCTTGTGGGAGGCACTTAAATTCTCTGAACCTCAACTTTCTCAACTCTGAAATGAAGATGAGAATATCTGCCTTCCTTCACCACCCCCAAAGGTCTACTATATATTGTGATATACTAATAATGGTTCCAAAGATTCCAGATCTTGATCCCTCAAACCTGTGTCTTATTGGAAGAAAGGATCTTTGAAGATGTGATTGCATTAAGGATTGTGAGATAAGGCAATTATTCTAGATTATCCAGATGGGCTCCGAATTGCCATCACCTGTATCTTATAGAGAAAAACAATGAGAGAAAAAACACAGAGAAGAGTGGGTGATGAGAAGATAAAGGGCAGAGGAATTTGAATGCACTGGCCTTAAGATTAGAGTGCATAGCTGCAAGCCAAGGTGTGTGGGTAGCTGCCAGAAGATGCAGGAGGCAAGTAATGGAGTCTTCCCTACAGAATTCAGAGGACATATGGTTCTACCAACACTTCAATGTCAGCCCAATGATATGGTGCCATTCATGTGCCAACACTGGATTTCTCTACAATCCTTAAAGTTTGGATGAAGCACATTTTGGGACATTTCCACTCATCTAGCCTGCATATAAATGAAGTCCCAATTTTGGAATGGCCCATATATGAGTGTGCATAAGAATCATCTGAGATGCTTACTCCAAGACAGATCCCTAGGAGGTCCCCCAAGAGATTTTGCTTCAGTAGCTGAATTAGGACCCCCTGATCTTGACATCCAAAGGGATTCAGGACACAGTCGGTGCACAGCTCACACTTTGAAGAATGTTCTTCACACTCAGACAAAGCTAATCAGATTTTTTTCAGATGGATGGAACATTTCTAGATATGGATCATAACTTTCAAAATTGAAACAGACAAATAAAGAGTCTTCGTTGTCATGTTTTCATTTTACAAATTATTTGAAATACTATAAAGTAACAGTTGCATTCCCAGACTTATGATTTACAGCTTTCAGTTACTTACTTTACCTCTAAAACTTACTGATGCACTTATACCAAGTAATGCTATATGGCTTAAGTCTCAGATTTATTTATTACAAAAATCAGAAAGGTTTAAGAGATGCATAATAAGGGAAGGACAATTATTTATAAAGGCAGCCTGAGAACTTAGAATCTTCCCAAACTCTAATTTTAAAGAAACATCTACTCTCACAATAAGATTCATTTGGGGGCTTGGGATGTGGTTCAAGTGGTAGCGCGCTCATCTGGCATGTGTGAGACACTGGGTTCGATTCTCAGCACCAAATTAAAAAAAAAAAAAAAGGAGAAGAAAATAAAGATATTGTGTCCACCTACAACTAAAAAAATAAATAAATATTTTTTAAAAAGATTCACTTGGGTCAACACTATTCTTTGAAAAGATGAAGGAATCCTTGCAATTGAAGTTTAATTCACAGCTTCATATGAATTTATCAAATAGTTAGCCATACTTAAGTGATGAGAGTCTGAAGTAGAGCAGGCTGGAATAATAGGAACTTTGGCAGCCTCAGGAGCTGCTGTGAAAGGAATAAGGATTCCAATGCTTAAGGTACTGAAGGAAGGAAGAAGAAGGTAACAAAAGGGCACATGCATCAGGGAATACATGAATAAGAACAGGGAGCTACTGACCATCACTACCTTCAGTTAGCTGAGATAATATCAGTGGGAGAAAAGTCTGTCCTTCTCTGTGCCAACCCTGATGGCACCCGGAGGAATAAAAGGCAGTCACCAGCTACACAAATGTCTATGTGGCAGTGTTGTCCACAATAGGCAAAAGCTAGGACCATCACAAATGTCTATCAATAGACAAATAGATAAAGTGACATGTCTGTACAATAGGACATTATCTAGCCATAAGAAGGAATGAATATTGATAAATACTCTTAATACGGATGAACCTCAGAAGTCCAATGCTAAGTAAAAGAAGCCAGGCACAGAACACCACATAATACATGATTCTATTCATATGCATATCACAATAGGGAAATCCAGGGATACAGAAAATAGGTTAGTGTTTCTTAGGGTTTGGGGTTCAGGGGAAATGATGACTAAGCATATGGGATTTCTATATAAAGTAATGAAAATACCATAATGGAGGTGCAGTGGAACCAATTAAGAGTTTGCATCTCAAACAAGGAGCAGAGACTGGTGGGTAGGGCCCAATCTTGCTCCGTTTGTGACAACACTCCTGTAAGAACTGCCAAGGATTCTCACAAGAACTACCATGTGGTCAAATAAGACCTACCTCATGCTCCTCCAAGATCTAAGGTCATCCCACAAGATCCCAATCCTGAACATTCCCATCATCTCCCAATAGCACCTCTGGAAATTAAAGCCTTTAACACACAACACACGAACCTTTGGAGGGAAACAATAAAACGTTATCCAAACCATAAGTTTCACAAGGACAAGGCAGCTTGTTCTTTGGCAAATACTTAGAAAATGAAGACAACAGATTTCTATCACTTCAAACCCAAGATGTGTGGAAAAAAAACCTCAAGATCTCCCCCCTTGGAACCTATTTCTCTTCCTATATTCTTGGTCTACCACTGACCAGCGTGGTGAAGCCAGAAACTGGGCATCATCCTGGATTCCATCCCCACCCTCTGACCCAATCCATTCACCAAGTTCTGTCAATCATTTCTAGTCACCACAAAATGTGTTGAATTCTGCTCATTGTCTCTGCCACTGCAGCAGTGCCAAACAAGGCCACAAATGTCACCCAGCTAGATAATTTGAAAGCCTCCCAGCTGGTTCTACCTGTTCCTATTCATCTCCCACCCCAGGAGCAAGGTGGCCCTTCCAAAACACACATGGAATCATCTCACATTCTATCTTAACTCAGAGTTAACTCCAATCCTCCAGACATAGTTTACAAGGTTTCTCATGATTTCTCTAACCTCAGCTCTTAACTGACTATTGTAGAAACAGCCCCTGTGCACTGTCCTCAGTACCACCCTTCTAACTCTCCTGAAGTTGACAAACACATCCTGCTGTCTCTAGCCTCTGGTCCTTCCTAGACACTATGCCCTTTGAAACAAGCATGGCTCCTGCCTTGCGGTCCCACCCTCTAGTCTAACTAACTGCAAGCTGTCCTTCTCTCAACTTAATGTCACTTTCACTTACAAGTGTGCTCAGAATTCCCTCTTCATTCCTGCCCCAGGCTAAGTTAAATATCTCTGTTACAGGCTTTCAAAGTGTCAAAACACTTAATATCCCCTGTTATGATTGATTGATTGATTGCGTGTCTATCTTCACTGGTAATATATGAGCCAAGGCGAGGAAGTTATTTGTCTCATTGTTCATTGCTTCCCCCCAGTCTACCAAGAGCCTAGTACATAGTAGGCCCTCAATGAGCATGCGCTGCTATCAAGAGTCTTGATGAGGGAAGGCTAGCACCTTTCTTAACAAAACTATGAAATTAAAAAAAAAAACAATGTGGAAGTTCTAAAATGGTTGACTGTGTTGGTAATTCCCACTCACATGGTGACCTGATAAGAGACAAAGGACTTTGTGTACAGAGAACCAGTCTATTTAAATTTAATTTTAATTATATATGTAATTATAAACCTCACACAAAATGCATATTCTGAATGTACTCAATTTAATTTCAATTTTACAACCAAAACATCCAGAATTGTTAAATAATCCCATAGCACTTTGGCCTTCATAATATCATAGACACTGTGTAGCGAACTTCAAGGAAGAAAAAAAAGATCCTCTCATTGATTTCTTTTATGTGTACATTTTAAAATGCAGGACTAACTGACACCAAGGGGTAGTGCATTAACATTTTTTGCTGGACAATAAGGGATCATTCATGAATAGAGTACTGAATTACTTATTACTGTATTGAATTTCCAAGCACATTGCTCCTTGGTGATTTCTGGCTTTTAATGTATTGACTTTCTGCTTGGGCCAGAGCTTACAGAATTCCATGTCTTCTGTCATGTAGCACCATACCAGATTACCCCTATTTTATACAATTCTACAATCTATAAAACCTCCAATGAGGGGGTAAGCCAAGCAGTGTGTACCTACTTGTCAGATAATTCTGAAAGACAGTGGATTTATTTATTTATTTATTTATTTACGAGAGAGAGAGAGAGAGAGAGAGAGAGAGAGAGAGAGAGAGAAAGAGAGAGAGAGAGAGAGAGAGAGAGAGAGAATTTTTTAATATTATTTGTGGTGCTGAGGATTGAACTCAGCGCCCCGCGCATGCCAGGCAAGCACACTACTGCTTGAGCCACATCCCCAGTCCCGTGGATTTTATTTTTAAAAAATAAAATTATTCACTCATCATAAAAATTATGCTTACGATGGTGGTAGAGCCCTTTTCCTGAAAACTGTGTGAGGTTGCTTGCTGGACATGACTCTCAGGTCAGTGATCTGGGGGAAAGCCAGCCTTGTGACTCAGGAAGATATCTGGGTTGACATTCTGGCTTTGCTCACTGTTGTTGTTTGAACTTGCACAGGATAGTGCTCTAAGTCTTAGTTTGCTTGACTCCAAAGTGACTACAATGATAGTTACCGAATACAGTTGTATAATAATTTTAAAACCTAGACTATGTGAAAATGTCAACCAAGAAAGGGAACCTAGTGATATTTGTTGAAATTCATCCATATGTAACTCCAAACACACAAATATGAGAAAATTAAGTGGATTAAAATGTACAACAGATAGGTAATTTTAAAAACACACATAGGTTTTCTGCTTTTCACTTTTCTTCACCTCCCAAATTAGGCAGTGTTAGAGTCAATGAGCCAAGTTCTCTTATCTCTTCAGAAGTAAACAGTAGTACCTAACAATGTTAAGTAGCAATCTAAAGTGCTATCCCACATCCAAGAAATTATAGGTGGGAAGAGGAATATTCAGAGAAGGTCTCGCTTACTTTTTGCCAAAGTTGACACAGACAGACCTTGTAAACAGCTGTCATATTCAAAGGAAAATTTACAAGATCAAGAAAATGAACCTTGGGAAATCACTTTCAAGTATTAAATGTTTATGAAGTACAGTTATTGAAACCACTCAGAGAGGTGATTTTTACAAGTGAACCATACATATCATACATCCTACCACATAAATATATACTTTTTAGACCTCAATTTTTTAAAACACAAAATAAAAATTTGCCTGTTTTGGTGTTAACCAAACATACAGTGGTGAGAGAAAAAGTAAGAAGCATAATTTTATATTCATCTTTCTAATTTGGCTTCACACCTTGAAATTGTCACCCTGGTAAAACCATTTTGAGTAGTTTTGTGTTGTTGTTGTTTTTAATTCAATGGCTATTTTCCTTGGCATTTTTGTCCAGGTTTTATTTTTATCAGTGTTTATCTTATTTCCCCTGGTTTAGTGATTGGTTTTATTTGTAGAGTTAGAAATTTATCTTCTAGACTTTTTTTTTTCAAAAGTCCTGGCAAGCTAAACCATTGCTTTGAGAAACTATCAATGGTGTTAAACTTCCCTTTTAGCAGAACAATGTTGAATATGGTCCATATTTGCAAATATTTAAGCCATTTTTTTTTGTTGTTGTTGTTTAAAAGTTTGGCCATGTCTATCATACTTAGGATTAACAAGAGTCTCCCACTGACTGAACAAGGAATGATGGAGAATCTCACCACTGTGCAATCTCTATGGAAGGAAAAAAAAATAATAGTCACCGATGGTTGCTAAGTAGGAAATATGTAAAGATGAGGCAGTCTAACAATACCTACAGCCATAGATCAGCCAGAGAGGGGCAGGAAGATTGCATGTGCCTGCTTATGTGCAGACACACAACCCTCACCACACAACCTATGGAGCTTTTCTGCCAAAACAACCTGAATCTGAACAAGCCACTACAGTTCCAGTTTTCAGAAAATGCAGGTTGAGGGTTGGGGGGCTTAGAGGGAGAAGAAAAGAAGTATGTTATGTGACATTATAGGATTTAATTAGCACCATTAATATGAATAACTCTATAAAACAAATTACTCACACTCAGGTTTGAAAGTTCTTGTCAAAATTTATGTTGAAATTTAATCCTCATTGTGAGGTATTAGGAGGTGAGACCAAGCTGGGTCTTGGATTAGTAATTAGGATTAGGTGAGGTCATGAGGGTGGGACCCCCATGATTAACTGCATTTTTGGCTTGATAAGAAGAGGAAGAGAACACCAAGCTAGGAAGCTTTCTCTGTCTTGCCACGTGATGCCTTAGGATTCTGCAGAGTCCCCACCAGCAAAAAGGACCTCAGCAGATGCAACTGCCTGATCTTGAACTTCCTCGCCTTCAGAACCATGACCACATGAAACTTTATTCTTTGTAAATTATTCAGTCGGTTGATGCAGTAACAGAAAACAAATCAAGACCACCCAGTTCCTTCAACTGCAAGGTTAAAAAAAAAAAAGGAAGGTGTTATATTTAAAGGTCCTAAAGAAGTACCAACCAGATGCAATATGCAGACCTTGTTTGGATTCTGATTTGCATGATACTATCAAGGAAATTTGAGCATTGACTGAATATTTAATGATATTAATGTGTTGTGTTTTAGGTGTTATAATGGCATTTTGTTGTTTCATAATGGGAATACTAGTACTTACATGAGTTTTTCTATCTGTATAGTTATTTTTGTACGAAATGATATGATGTCTAGGATTTTGTTCGAAAACACAAAGGGGCTTTGGGAAGTAAAATAATACAGAGGAAGAAAGGTTTTCTTGCTGAAGCTTGATGATGAGTAGATGAGGCTGTGTTATCCTCTTTTCTCTATTTTTCTGTATGTATAGATTTTCTATAATAAAAAAAAATAAATGAAAGACTAAAAAGATACCTGTACTTATGAAATGTTTTGCCTCTTACTGCATTCTCTCACAAGGCATACTATACCTCCAGTTCCAGACAAATACCCACATAATTATTTTTGGCTCATATATTACACATATATGTACACACACACATATCATCAACATTATATATATATATATGTATATATATATATATACATATATATATTAGATACAATCACTGAGATACAGCTAGAGTCACATACACTTATGAAAATATTTCTGATTCTTTATTGCTCCACTCCAATACTTCTCTATATTCCATAAGGAGATAAATGGGTCATACATGAGATGTCAAAAGAAATTGCCTTCTTTTGCAATCACTTCCAACTTCCACTCAGTACAAAAATCCAAGTGAGTGCTAAAAGGGAAATTTCTTGTTACAAGGTCAGCCAAGACAGATGAGAAATATGACTTGTGATGAAAAACTAACAGGTGCATGTTTTATTGGCATGATAAATGTGGAAAAACCAGATGTGGAATCCCGTATAACATCATACTAAATGTTTTAAAGTATATCTTTCCCCTAAAGAAGCTTCTTTTTTTTCCAGTTCCTATTCTTGTCATTCTGTCAAGCCCCTTAAGGACCAGGACAAGAGAGTTTATGGAGAATATTTTTACAGGAAATGTATGGAATCTTGAGAATGATCTTTGTTAAAATGAGCAAGCCTTTTTACTGGGGGTATGGGGCAAAAGTCAGGAAAACACCACCTTAGGTTTCTCTGCAGGGGTAAGAGTGTATGGGAATCAAAATCAAGCCCCACATAAGAGCAGAGAAAACTGGATTCACACTCACTGGGCATAGGAAAGGTACTGGAGGGAACAACGTGAGCAGGGTTGAGAGGGGCTTCCTTTATTTTTGATTTGTTTGTTAGTTGTTTTTGCCATACTTGCCCTCATTTCCAGGAAAGCTTGAGGAACATGAAGAATCTGTTAAATGTTCATTATACAATGTATACATGTTTCAAAATAACCTGTTGCACATGATAAATATATGCAATTTTTATTAATTAATCAGAAATAAGTAAATTTTTAAAAACTAAGTCTTTGAAGAAGTTCTTAGTCTCTTCTATAAAGCTGTAAGGAGAAAGTCACAAAGAGACCATGCGACCTTCTGAGACAAATCAGAGTTACCTGGGAAAATAGGACTCCAATTGTTTGTGTGTGTGGAGAGAGAGAGAGAGAGAGAGAGAGAGAGAGAGAGAGAGAGAGAGACTCATGCCATGAGTTTCAGACTTATCAGCCCCCACAATCACATGAGCCAATTCCTTAAAGTAAATCAACCAACCCCCCCACCTCTCTCTCTCTACACACACGCACCCACACACACAATTGGGGTCCTATTTTCCCAGATAACCCTAACTGATTTCCTGTCTCCACCCCTGACCCCACTTCTTCTATCTAATCCATCATCCACCTAATTCAGACTGGTTCTATGTCTAAAATGCAGCCTAAAACCCTGGCCTTCTATAGTACCTATCATGGGCCTCCATCATCTCCACAGATCACCTTTACTACCCTTCCTCATGTAAACTAACCATTTTTCTGAGGTCTCTATGCAGGCCTTTCATGAGTCAAGTTCCATGCTCATCACCCAGGATTGTAGCACTGCAAATATTTTCTTCAGTGCCCTTCTCCTTGCCACATCCCCATATGGTACAAATAATCTCTACTGACTGAGGTTTACCAGAAAAACTTGGAGGGATTACTTAAATATATGCTCAGATGTTTCTTTAACAAATTAGCACATCACAAATGTCTCCAGTGTTTGAGAATATTAGATAGCTTTTTGCGGGGGGGGGGGGGGGGTTGTGGGGGTGGACGCTAGGGATTGAACTCAGGGGCACTCAACCACTGAGCCACATCCCCAGCCCTATTTTGTATTGTATTTACAGACAGGGTCCCATTGAGTTGTTTAGCACCTCAGTTTTGCTGAGGCTGACTTTGAACTCATGATCTTCGTGCCTCAGTCTCATGAGCTGCTGGGATTACAAGCAGTAGCCACCATGCCTAGCTAGATAGCTATTTTAAAGAGAAAAGAAATTAAGATGACTGTAGTAATATTGGGAAAATCCTGCAATATTAAATTTTAAAAAGATCCCACTAGGGTTCATTTTCATCCAGACCCACCAAAAATTTGCTTGAGCTTGTGTATTTGTCATATTTGTCAATACTGATAGATTTAGAATCTATCAGGTAGTAAATCTGAGCCTGGATGCTCAGAGCTGCTTATCAGGACACCAAGACTTGATGTTGTCTTGGCATTTATAAAGAGCATGGCACAGTCACATGTCAGGCAGAGACAGGCTTGCCCTGGTTTGCTGCCCTGGAACTGAGTCAAAGCCTTTTGATGCAGCTGGGCAGGCTCAGCAAACAGGGCAGACCCCAAACACTTTCAATTATGGATAAAGGGAAGATAAACAAGGCTGGGAATGGCCAGTGTGATATTGTCACTGTGCTCCAATGAAATAAAACAGCCTCTCCAGAAACTTCTTATTTCTCCCTTCCTGTACATTCCCCTAGTGAGACTCTTTATCATAGCAAACAACTCAACTACTCAAATGTCTTTGATGTACTCCTGTTACGGAATAAAGCCCCATAATTCTCAGCCTGAATATTCCTTCGACAAGATCTACCTCATGTCTATGATATCTTCAACTATCCAGCAAGTGTTTTGTCTCTAGAGAGCAGTTGTATTTATATTATAACAAGTACATAATCATACACTGTTATGCTGTATTTAACTGATTAATGCATGACTTCATGTCTTAATAACATTTAAATCATAAACTTCTTGAGGGCAAAGGTTTCTAGTCAAAAGAACACCACATTAAGAATTAGCTTAGTCCAGCTCTGCCACTTACTTAAGTGATACCATTGGGCAATTTACTTGAAAAAAAAAAAACATTTTAGTCATATCATATTATCCTAAAGACCACTCAGACTTTCTGAGGATCAGATAAGTTTTGAAACAAGAGTGCTGAAGTAGGGTTTGGTGCTCATCCCTGTAATCCCAGAATCTTTGGAAACTGAGGCAAGAGGATCACAGGTTCAATGTCAGCCTCAGCAACATAGTAAGGCTTTAAGCAACCTAGTGAGAACTTGACTCAAAATTTTAAAAAATAATAAGGGCTAGAGATATGGCTCAGTGATTAAGTGCCCTTGGGTTCAATCCCTGGTCAAAAAAAAAAAAGAAAGAAAGTAAAGGGAAAAAAAAGTGCTAAACTACTTTAATAATTTTTAAATCATCAAGCATTTGTAGGAGATCATATATGAATATATTCATATATTTACATATTGACTTACATAACCTATAACCAAACTACTTAGAAGTTAATGTCAAGTTAGCCACATGTCATTCTATTTTTTTCACCTTAGTAACTTGAGAACATCATATAAAACACCAGTTAAAAGATGAACTGCACAAGACCAGAGGCTAATACTTCACCTGACAGAGAAGGTTTCTGATAAACGTTTAATGAATAAATGAATAAAAGAATCCAAATGGGAAGACTTTAGTTTATTACAGTTATCCACAATGTTCTGAAACCATAAACATGACGGACAGACTGGCAAACTCTAAAACACCTTGCCGACTCTGCAGAGTGCCATGGACTAATTATCTAAGAAACTAACATCATGTATAGGTTGGCACTAAAGTAACCCAAAATCATTTTTAAAAAGGGAATAGAAATTGTTACTGCTCTTATTTCCTTGAGAGAACAATGACAGATTATGTGTTACATTCAAAATAGAAAATTATATCAATAGCTCAGGATGTCCTTTGGGAGAATGGCTGACAAAGCATAGTGTCAACATGGCTTTCATCTCCAGATTCAGATTAAAGGTCAAGAGCACACAACTTGTGTTCAACATGGACTATGACAATGAGACTAGATGCTGCCACAGATGAGACATATGGCTTCTTCAACAATCTCATCAGAATCCCCCTTGTGCCATAATTCACATCAAATATAAGGTTGAAAATGGCAGCCACATGGCCCTGGAGTCACACAGTCTGATCTCATTTAAGTCAGTGGAAATAGAAATGAGACCCCTTGTCTTAGATACACAAAAAGATGAATGATCACAGGAGGCCTTCAAATAGTTCTAAAAAGCAAGCTGAGGGAAGGCACAAGTCCTAAGTCTCATGCATAAGAAGAACTTCCAGTAAAACAAGTACCTACTGTGTTGATGGGCACAGAGGCTAAATGTTTGGAATAAAAATATCTTAGATATAGTCAATGCCCTTGAGAAGATCTCAGACTATAAGTGAAGACAAAAATGTTAAATAAATCATATTGATGAAAAAAATGCTAGATGTCAGATATAGGGGTTCTCAGCAATTCAGAGGGTTGTTAGGACACCTAGCAGTGGTGATACCAGGGATATTGTCTCAGAATGCCCAAGGGTAAACCAGTAATAGGAACTTCAAGACTTTCAAAGGATGGCTGCTACCAAAATCTCTATGAATCTCCCTGAGGAGACCACCATTAGAAAGCCATAGACGTTTATAAACATCTGATTACATACTAAATTTATGCTTGAATTCCATAGGCACTTACTGAGTGCCAAGCACTATTCTGGCTATGTCCACTAGTACTTATTTATCTTTTCTCACTCTGATTCAACTACCCTTTAGATCTGTCACAGAAGCCAATTGCAAACAGATAATTACAATAAATGAGTATGGAATAATATGGCAACACTCAGAAGATAAGATCTATTAGTTCCATTTCATAGACGAAGAAATTGTAGCCCAGTGAGTTAAGTGATTGTCCAAAGACACTCAGGTTAATAGCAGACCCAAACTGCATCCAACACATCTCCCAGTTGGAGTTCAGAAAGATTTAATTGCAAAAACTTCAACCCTCAGCAAACATGGCAGTAACTTCTAGCATGACTTCTCCCTGAAATCCTGGTGCCTTAGCTTGGAGTGTCATAACAAAATATCATAGACGGATTGGCTTAAACAAGAAATTAATTTTTCTAAAAGCTCCACAAGTTGGGAAGTCTGAGCTTCAAGTGCCAGCTGATTCAGTTTCTAGTAAAGACTCCCTTCCTGGCTTGCAGAGAGCTACCTTCTCACTGTGTCCTCCATTGGTAGACAGAGTCCTCTTCTTGTAAAGCCATAGACCTATGGAATGAGACCCCTATACCTACAAAATAATTTAGCTTAATTGTTTCCTGAAAACGTATCCTCAGACATAGTCACATAGAAAGTTTTGACTTCAGCATGAATTTTGGAGAAGACACGATTCAGTCCACAGAAGTTGGCTCCTTGAGAATCTTGAACATCCTTAAAACCAGCTTAGGGGCTGGAGATGTGCCTCAAGCGGTAGCGCGCTCGCCTGGCATGAGTGCAGTCCGGGTTCGATCCTCAGCACCACATACCAACAAAGATATTGTGTCCTCCAAGAACTAAAAAAATAAATAAATATTAAAATTCTCTCTCTTTCACTCTCTCTTTAAAAAAAACAAAAAAAAAAAACAAACAAAAAAAAACACAGAGACAACTTTCTCTCTTCCTTTCTTTAAATATGGTTTTCCATCTTTTTTTCCACCAAAATTACTCTTGAAGACTTCTCTCTCATTTTCCTGTACTCATTAGGCTCACCTTTAGAATACCATCTGTGTATTTAGGATCAAGGAGATAATAATATATAAAGAAGGGAAGCCATGATGAAATGAGAGATTTTTTCCAATTCTAGCAATTGGAAGCTTGAAACAAAGCAGAGGAAGCTGCAGCCTTCTTGTGAGAAGCACATCAACCCAAAAGGCAGGCAGACGGCCTAGCAGGATTCTCATGATCATGTGCCTAGGAGTCATGAAGGTGGCAAGTAGGTGGAGAGTGGAGAGCCGGGGGTTAACTTGGACTGAAACCACTTCTGACCTCACTTCCTTATCTCTGTCCATACAATGATTCAAAGCCATAAGATCATATCCATTCCATAATAAAATAGAAGGCACTCTCTGATTAAATCAGACCAATTATCTAGGAAGATTTAGGGTGACTCATGTGAGTTTTAGTGTCCCAGGTAAAATTCTTGACCATTTTGACATTTATCCTTACTTTATTAAATATGTTCTGCCAATTGGCAATCCCTAACCACATACTCAGAGCCTCTAGCCAGCCTGTCTGTGGCCTCATTCTTAAATACAAATGGAAAGCCAAGGTATTTGAGAAATGTCAGAAATATAAAAGAGAAACACAAAGATAAGAAAAATAGGAAGAAAGAGAAAAGAGTAAGCAGAAATAATTTAGAAGCTGAAAGGAAGCTTTACAGTTTCTTAACTTTTACCTCCTAGATTTGGCATCATAATATTCTAAGTCATTTTGGATTGCTTTAAGAGAATACCGTAGACTCAGAGGGGGAAACAGAAAAAATGTATTTCTAACAGTTCTGAGGCTGAAAGTCCAAGATTAGAGTCTCAGCATGGTCCGGTTATGGTGAGGGCTATCTTTCTAATTTGTGAAAGAGTGACTTCTCTTTGTATTCTCATGTGGCAGAGAGAAGAAAGCAAACTCTATCTCTTATGTAAGGACACTAATCTCACCATGAGAGCTCAAACTCGTGACCTAATTTCTTTTCAAAGACCCCATCTCCAAATACCATCTTATTGAGGATTGGAATTTCAATGTATAAACAGGGCAAAGACACAGTCAGTTCATATCAATGGTGATTAAGAATATATTACATTCCTAAAACAAAACTAGGTATCTATGAAAAAAGAACAAGGAGTTTTGTGAGACTAAATGCATGATTTCCAAAACAAAGCCTATCATAAATCAATGGATAAGGTATAGTTGTTAAGAACAAGAGTGCCCTCAATATTGTAATTTATTGTACTTTATTTTCTGTAACTATCTCTTTGCGAAATCATATCACTTGTTACTTTTCTATTTCCTCTGTTCATCAATAAAATGCAAGTTATTCAATAAGTATTTTTCAAGTTAAAACAAATTAAAAAACAAGGAGACAATATGACAAATAATAGGAAATGTAAAAGTCATGGGATATTCAACACTTGATTTATAAGAATTGCAGAAAGACATGTGAAAGAAAGTTGAGGTTAAGGAAATTTTCAATGGAAAGAATAAAGTGCGTTTCCCAGAATTAAATGGGCATGTGGACCTTCCAATTCAAAGTACCTGATAAACAAAAAAGAGACAAATAATTGTGAAATTCCAAAATACTGATAATAAAGAAGCAACCCATGGGGTAGGAATGGAGAAGAGAACTTTGATGAAGGAACAACAATCAGACTACTGACATCAGATTTCCATCAGTAACACTGGGTTCTGAGCAACCGTGAAGACTGAAGACAATTTGGTCATTCAACACTTGGACAGCAGAGTGATAAATAAACACTGAGCTGCATGCAGCCAGCTGCACGTGTTCAGATAGGACTCCTATTCAATAGCTGTGAGACCTTAGCAAATGACTTAACCTCTCTGTGCCTAAGCTTCCTTCTCCGTAAAAGTATGATCATAATGGCCCCTAGTACGATGTTTCTATTAGAACTAAATAAATTAATTCTCACCAAGGCACTTAAAGTGGAATATGCTGGAAACTAAGCCCTATATTCACTGTCAAATAAATAAAAAAATAAAAAAAGATTACCTCACTTCCATCCTTTCTTAGGAAATTACTCGAGGCTATCTATGAGCCAAATTGGAGATTTTGCTAGGTTATTTTCAGTAACAAGGGACAGAAAATCCAAGACAAACTAATATAGAAATAATAAAGCTGAATTATTACTTTATAAAACTGAAAAGTTTAGAAGGAAGGTCAAATTGAAATGTGATACAGAGTTCAAGTTGTGCTTCTCCGTGATTCGATTCTTTCAGCCTGCCCTCCCTGACTTTAGCCTCCCGTTGGCTTCTCTCATGATACAAGGTGCCTGCAATAAGCCCAGGTGGTGACATGACACTTCAATAACATTCATCGGAGAGAAGAAATGGGACCTGCCCCAAACAGCGTACTCAAGTCATAAGCTTCACTCTAACCAGATCACTCTTGGACCTGAGAGAGTGCATCGCCTGCTCAGGTTAGCCTTTGAAGGGGATTTGGGGTTTGACAGTCTCCAGCAGCAATTCCAAATTTAGGGGCTTCCCCAAACTGCCCCAAACCGTTTCATTACCTTTGGATATCTTTCTGTTCTTTTTTGCTGCACTGGGAATGGAACAAAGGGCCTCACATATGTCAGGCAAGTGCTCTACCGCTGAGCCACATCTCTGGCCCTATAACCACCTTTAGTTTTAATAATTCTCTGGAAGGACTTGCAGAAAGCCATTATACTTACAGTTCCTGTGTGCTGCAGGAAAAGGTTACAGATTACAATTAGCCAAGGGGAAGGGGCCGGGAGAGATCCAAACTTGAAAGTTCCCAAAGTCATTCTCTACCCATAGAGTCATGAAGAGTGTTAAGTCCTAGGGGTCACATATGTGACAGTATGCCCAGAGTACTGCCAACCAGGAGCACTCTCATGAGCTTTTGGTGTCCCAAAAAATTTTAGAGGGGTCAATCCCATACTGCTGGTATGGCTGATTGTTAAGTCTCCTGCTCTTCCTTTGGTAGGGCTGATCTCCCGCCCCCTTAGAAGTTGGAACTGATACCAGTGGCCCAAAGCCTCCATCACGCTGAGTATAAAGTCTAGACTGCAGCAGGGGGATGGATGGTTGTAGAAGAGAGGATTCTGAGGAAAGGTATCATCATGGAACAGTCAGTGCAGCTGCAACCCTGGAAGAATTTAGTAATATGACAAAGGCAGAAAGCATAAGGGGAAATTCTGAAGGGAATTTAAAAAAAATCTATAGCAAAGTGTTGAAGTCATAGCATGCACTGCACAGTTCACTCAGGAATAAACACTTGGACATAGGAAAAACTGAGCCAGGTGACCTTCAATATTCAGAATCATCCCACAGATTAAACATGGAATTAAGGTTTGGTTACAGGAACAGAATGTTAATGTTACTGACATTGACAATGTAAAAGTAAAAGTGCAAGATTCAGGGGAAAGGGAAAAGAAAAGTAAAGAAGCTTTCAAGACTCTGACATAAAGTAGAAAGTAAAAAAAAATTATCCATAATTAATGAAATAAGAAATGGAGGTATCAAAGTAATCAACGGAGGAACTAAAGAGTAATATATTTATTCATTCGGAGGAGGTGAGGACTAGAGATGGGGATATATGTGAGCTAAATACTTAATCATGATAGCAGGAAGTCAAGTAGATATATCTAAATTAGATACAGTATCAAGAAAAAATTGCATAATGATAAATTTGAAGGCATGGAGGTAATTGCTGGAAAACAAACATGGAAATCATCAAAAGTGGCACTTCTAGATATGGTAACTATGTAATTTAACATCTCAGCCAAGATACATTTTGGAGTGAAGTCACAATAATAATAACTTATGTTGGAACAAAATATAAACCAGGACTGTTCAGGGTGTGAGACCACCCAGCTAAAGTAGAATATTTTTAAGAGGTCATTATTTAGAAGAATCAGCAGGACTGCCTGGGAAAGACCACAGCCTAGGGGGAGAGGGGGGAATTTCTTAATATTTTATATATTTAATGATAAATACTTTGATAAATTCCAAAATTATTTTAAAAATAACAGCAGATTTAGGCCAAAAGGTTCTAAGGACTCATTATGAAATCTCCTCCAGAAACATCATTTTAACAGAGAAATGCAGTATATTAAATAGTAGTCATGTTGTCTCCAAGGTAAGCTTTGGCTTGTCAGTAAAGTGCATCCTAGTCACAAAATAGACACAGCATACATGTTGACCTATTAAGTTGTATTATTCAAAAATAACACAAAGAAACATTCTTTTTGTAATAGAACAAATGTGCAAATGCCATGAAGGAAAGATTCATAAGAATTTTTAAAATAAAATCCTGAAGTTTGGAAAAAAATTTCTTATCTGAGACTACAGATCTCTCATTCTCTTCTATTTTTAGGTATACTCTCTTGGAAAAGTCAGAAAAGTCCCAAATGAGCAAATTGAAAGTATCTGTGGTTAGATATTAAGGACAAAACTTAAAATGGGGGAAAATAGGTAAACATTCTGTTAGCATTCCATCTCCTGTAACAAAGTACCTGAGATAAGAACTTATAAAGAGATAAGGTTTATTTTGACTCATAGTCTTGAAGGTTTCAGTCTATGACTGGTTGACCCTTTGCTTTGGCCCTATGGTAAAGCAGAACATTATGGCAAAAACACCTGACAAAGCAAAGTCACTTACCTTATGACAAGGGAAAAAAAGAGAGAGAGAGAAATAAGAGTCCACTGTCCCATAATCTCCTTTGAGGAATGTCCCCAAGTGAGAAATCTCTGGGTCATTGTGGCCGGTCAGGGTACCCCAGAAGAACCATGGGCCAACCAGAACACAGCAGCCAGTTCTGCCAGGAATCATTTCTACCTCCAAGCAGTCACCTTCTCCCATGTAGTCAGTGTTTTAGCTTCTTGCTCCTGCCCCTGTCTCTTCCTCTCTCACCCCCCACCCAGCCTCAACCATTTCTCATTTCTCCGCTGTGATAGGTGCAACACTTGGAGTGGATATGTTTTCTCCACATGGTAGAGGCTACAGTTAGAAGCAACCCTGGGATTAGTATCTTTTTGTGTCACAAACTCAGCCAGGAGTCCTTACCACCAGAGGTGAAAGATAGCTCACTTAGGTAATATACCCACTTCTTAGACTGACAAGCAAGGTCAGGAGAGAAAATTATTATGATTGATGGTGGTGTTTGGGACAGTGGAGCTTAGCATCAAACAAAGTAGGCACCACTGACATTAATTATAATGAGCCCAGCAGCTACTCCAAACTGAGAATGAGAAGATCAACGTACTTTCATTTAGTTTCAAGTTTTATATTTCAAGATATCCATACTTCCACATACTAGTTCAAACAGAAATCACTTTTAGATAACTGGATATATTGTTTTCATTCGATTGAGGTATAATGAGCAAAAGTTGCATGTATGTGTTATGTTTAAATATATAATGTAATTCTCTGATATATGTACATATTATGAAATGATTCCACAATCAAGTTAATTAACACATCTGTCATCCCATATAGTTCCCTTCCCTTTGGATAAAGAAAACATTTAAGATCTGCTCAGATCTACTTAAACTTCTTAATAAATTTCAAGTATTCGATACAGTGTTATTAACTATAGTCACTATGTTGTATTTTATTTCCCCAGAACTTCTTCTAATTCAAAGTGTGTAGCTATTTTTCAACATCTCCCCATTTCCACCATCTCTCAGCCCTTTTCTATGCGTCCAACTTTTCAAAATTCCATCTGTAAGTAAGACCACACAGTACTTGTCTTGTTTGATTTATTTTCTTTAGTGTAAAGCCCTCAAGCCCATATTGTTGCAAATGGCAGGATTTGGCAGCATTTCTTTTTTTTTTTTTATAGCTGACTAACATTTAGTTGTATGTGTGAGTGTGTGTATGTGCACTGCATACATGAGCACACACATGTGCACACATGTGTGCATATCTTCATATATTCTTCTTCCATTCATTCTTTGGTGGACATTTATGTTGTTCTCATGTGTTGGCTATTGTGAATAATGCTGCAGTAATCATTTTCAGATATTTCTTGGACCCAGAAGTAGAATTACTAGATCACATGATAGTTCTGTTTTTAATTTTTTGAGGAACTAACTTTCTTACTGTTTTCCATAGTGATTTTCATTCCTGCCCACTATGTGCATAGGTTCTCTTTACATCATTACTAGTACTTGTCTTATTTATTAAATCATAGCTACCCCAACCATTCTGAGTTGATATCTCTTTTCACTGTGGTTCTAATTTGCATATCCCTGATGATTAATGATGTTGAGCACCTTTTCATGCACATGTGGGCCACTTGCAAATCTATTTAAGTTCTTTGCTAATTTTAAGATCAGATTATTTGTGATTAACTTTTGCCATTACCTTTTATGGGTTCCTGATAAATTTTTAAATATCGATTTCTTATCAGATATATTGTTTGGAAATAATTTTCTCATTCCATGCGCTACCTTTTCATTTTGTTAGTCTTTGTTGCACAAAATTATTTTAGTTTGATACAGTCTCACCTGTTTATTTTTGCTTGAGTTGCCTGTGCTTTTTGTAAAATGGGACAACCAGAGTTAAAAATGGGGAATTTATTAAAGGGACACTCAGTCTACATAATTATTGGAAGAAATCACCCACAACAGCCAAATACAAACATTTCAAAGAGATATCGCTCTCAATAATGAATTCCAAATCCCTGGGTGGCTCCCCACTCTGAGTCCAGTCTTCTGTATGCAGAGTCACAATCTAAAGAAGAAAGTAGAGGGTCTGAAGCCAGTTGGCTAATCATCATTCAACTTTTCAGGTATTCCCAGAGACTGACATGAAGCTCATGATTTTACAAAGTAGTTCATTCCATTATACAAAAATTCCTAAAAATTATTTTTTTAAAAAAAAATTCTATTTGGTGGTCAGAAAAATAAAAGAGCTTTGGAGCTAATTCTGTCCTGAGCAGACTGAGTAACTCCCATAGAGCACTTTTTTTACTTAGTACTCCATCTGATTCTGCTGCCACAGTCACCAGTGTGAGATTCTATGATCTTTGTCAAGTTCCTTAATTTCTCTGAGACTCAGTTTCTTCTACTACAAAATATGATTAATAATAATACCTCTGCATCAGAGTAGTAATGATAAGAAGTACTAATTTTAGCATTCAGTTTGGTGCTGAACACAAAATGTTCAAAATTAGCTATTAGCATTTTAATTAATATTATCTATAATAGATTCAATTGGCATGATTCTTTTGAATTTCTACCTACTAGCCCATATTCTGCTCTTTGCAGTAACATAGACTAAGTCTGCCTCCTAGGCCTGACAGCCCTTCAAAACTTTGTAACCAGATTTCTTCTGTTTGCAGCATCTGCCAGAGACAGGATAACGTAGAAGCGGCCTTGGTCTAGATGCTTGAGATATACTCTTCAATAAGTCATTTATCAGTTATGGGATCTCATATCAGTGCTTACTTCTATGAAATTCACACTTCTAATCTGGGTACCAAAAAATAATTATATACACCTCACAAGGTTATTGTAAGAAATAAAATGAGACACAATACCAGCAGTTACACTATTGAAATAAATAATTTTTTTTTCTATTTTTGCCAGGAGAAAAAGAGTGCTGATTGGATGTTTGGTGGTGTATAAAGTGATTGGTGGATACATTATGAACCTGAGTAAGACAAAAGCAGAGAGCATTTGTCTGTAAAATGTACCTGCAATTTGTCTATTAATTCACGGTCCTGGTCCTTGCTGAGAACATTCTCATGATGGTTAATTAGTTTGATACGTTATCATTCCAATTAACACTGCTGCACTTTAACCAGTATAAATGAAAGGAACTATTGTCAAGACTAGAGCAGGATCCTGGAGAAGCAGGGAAGCCAAAGCCTTGGGGCCGAAAGAAACAACAACATAATAAAACAGTAGCTTATAAATCAGTGGTTTTCAAACTTTATTGTTTTATGATGTACTTATTGTTTTATTTATCATCCAATTCAGTAGGTCTGTGCAGGATAATCCCCAGGTGATTATGGAAGAAACCTAAATTTGAAAATCAATGTTGTGGGTCAATGGCGCCCAACTCTAGTTATTCATTGAAGTCATTAAAGTCATTAAAGTTCTAAGATATTGAAGCTCAGATTGCACTCACAGAGATAGTCTTAGTTGGTCTGAAATAGATGTGGGCCTAGATTTTTTTTTTCTTTTTTAACATTTCCTAGGAAATCCTAATGCTTGACTAGAGTTGAAAATCACCGTTGGGTATTTTTCTGCACCCAACTAAGCCAGGAAAAATGACAGGTAGGGGGAAGAAATGCAGTTGTCTAAAAGATCACCAAATAGTTTGGCCTACTTGCCGATCTCTCATTTAAAAGAATGTTCCACTTCTCTAGGGAAGCAGCATATTTACAGCCATTTCATCTGTTCATTGTCAGGCCGGAGACATTGCTAAGTGCTATGGAATAGCTGTTATGCTCTCTCCAGGTGGGTAAAATTATTCTGAAATATAATTTTCAGAGCACAATAAAGCAGAATACATTATATATGTACAAATTAGTAGTAGTCATAATAATAATGAGGCTTCAGAAGGCACTTACTAAAAATGGTTTGACTTTCAAAGAGGCCAAAATAGTTTAATTTAAGGGTATATTACAACTCTAGTGTAGAGATCTGCTCATGTGGCTTCTATTGATGATAATGCTGGTTGCCAAGTTCTTATTCAGTGGGTGTGGTAATCAAATACTACATTTACAGAGGACTTAAATAGTGGCCCATGTATCCATTGAGCAACATTCTCTTTCCAAGAATTTTTCACCTGTATTTAAACGCTGAAGAACTAAAATCAAGTCAGTTAAGATTTTTCTAAATCTGAGTCAAGGGAGTTTGCCCTTGTCCTTCTTTCTGCTTCTGAAATTTTCAGGAGAGCAAAGCAGAATAATAATGATCTTTTAAGATATATGTTCTATGTTACCTGGCCTTATTAGGATGCAGGAAACACACAAGGTGTCTTAAGTGCTATGGGTAAAGTGGAAGCAGACCCTCAGGTGTCTTCATGATAACAGGGAAGAAGTGGGTGGCCATGTCTCAAAAAAAAAAGACTGGTAAGGAGCAAAGACTGGTAAGGCATTATCAAAACAGAAACCACAATGGAGCTGAGTGAGGTCAGTCTGCAACTGGATGGTCACTCAGGATCCCAGGCACTCTAGAAATCAGGTCTCATTCTGCCTGCAGACCTGTGCTCAGAAGCCTCTGAGGGCGAGAACAGGCTTTCTCATGCCCTCTTCAGCAATGAGGTACAAAGGGCACTATCCACCCTGGAGGTAAGTGGACTGCAATGGAAAAGCCACGCCAAAGTGGGGCTGCTTCAAAATCAGCTTTGCTCTTCATCTCTCTCATGGTTATGCTTTTTCTTCATCGATTCCATATTCTCTCATTCCTAACTTGGCAACCTAACCAAAAAGAAACTGTTCTGATTGGTTTGGCCACTATTACCATTTACCATTAGGGTGAAATCTTCAGCGCAGGGACACATGAATAACCTGCCAGTCTGCAGATGGGCTTCCTAGTCCAGTTTTGAGGCAGTCTCCACAAAAAGAATAGACCAGTCAAGCTTTCTGAAGCAGTCTATGACTGAGGGAAAGTCATCAAGAAGTTAGGTACCACAAGTACCATGTTTGACATGACCTTAAAACCATCAATTTTCTTTTACCAATGGTACTGCAACAATCATGCATCAGTTAAGAACCAGGAAAGTCTGAGAATTTGTCATTCGGTGATTATTGTGAAAACAACATAGAATGTACTTTCACAAATCTCGGTGGTGTGCTCTATCACACACCAAGGCAATATCATGTGTGTATATATTTATATAAACATAGATAGGGATATAGTGTAGCCTATTGAGCCTATGACCATGAAAGACAAAACAACATAAAATATATCAAGCAAAAAGAAAAAAAAATAAGCCATCAAGCAATTAAGAAATACCATGAGCACAAAATACACTGGCTAGCAGGGTGCAGTGGCACACGCCTGTAACCCCAGCTTTCGGGCTGAGACAGGAGGATTGCAAGTTCAAATCCAGCCTCAGCAACTTAGAGAGGTTCTAAGCAACTTACTAAGAAAAACTTTTTAAAAGGCTGGGGAGGTGGCTCAGTGGTTAAGTTCCCCTGAATTCAATCCCTGGCGAAAGAAAGGAAGGAAGGAAGGAAGGAAGGAAGGAAGGAAGGAAGGAAGGAAGGAAGGAAGGAGGGAGGGAGGGAAGGAAAGAAGGAAGGGGAGGAGGAGGAGGAGGAGGAGGAGGAGGAGGAAGAGGAGGAGAGACAAGGCTGCGACTTAACAGGACAGATTTACAGAAAACCTCTTTTTAAGTAAAAGTAATACATTCTAAAATAACATAAGTACAGTATAATAAAAACATAAACCAAAACTAGTAATTTATTATCATTATCAAGTTTTATGTACTGTACATAAATTGTATAGACTATACTTTTATGACTGGTAGTACAATAGGTTTGTTTACACCAACATCTTCACAAACTCATGAGTATTTCATTGAAGCACAATAGCTACAACATGAGCAGGGGACAGGGATGTTTCAGCTCCCTTATAATGTTATGGAACCATCTTCATTGCATAGATGGTTTGTCCTTGACTGGCAATCCTTGTATGGCATACAACTGAGCTAACAGAAGAGCACTCCATGTTGCATGCACTTTGGTTTTCTAATTACACACAGCTACGGCTGCCTTATCTACCTGCCTGGTCTTCTGAAAATCTTTCATATTTTTTCCTGTCAATTTGTTTTTCCCATATGTACAGTTTGAAATCTTAATAAAGAGGATCTGGTTGGTGTAGTTTGCTATTAGTGGCCCTCTTTGGCAAATGTGTCCTTTAAGGTCACAGCTTACACAGTAGTCAATCAGTCAAGGTTCCCCTTTAAAGGTTCCCTCTCCTGATCTACTTTGTTGTGTTCAAGGTGGGGTGGGTTGTCACACAGTGGCCTATATGTACCTTAAGGTTTCTCATTTATCTGTTACATGTAAAAGGGACAGTCATAAGGCAGTAATAACAGTAAGGATACTTATTTGTGGACAACAAGCTCTACCTAAGTAAAAGTCTAGAAAAAGTTTAGTAAAAGGTAATAGTTTATATAATCTCAGGGAGAAAATGAAAGCACGTTTGAATGAAATACCATCAAGAAGAAAAAAAAACTGAAAAAATAATCAATAACTGGGGACCATTCTCAAGAAACCCATTGCTGCTTGGCATCTAGGCCACTTGGTAGTAACTTTGGAAATTCAACTTCATCTTCCCTAAAGGAGCAGATGCCTTTGTCACTGGTTACCTAGAGACTGAGTCTCACCTCCAGCATCTGTGGCCTCTCCACTATGAGTATCACAAGAATTAGATATCTGCTTCCCCTTAAAATCCATATATTAAAACACTAATTTCAGTGTTGATGATATTTACAGGTGGGGCCTTTGAGGTAGTTAGGTGTTAAGGCTGGAGCCCTTACCAATGGGATTAGCTCGTCTAAGAACTCAGAACTAAACTTGCTTTCTTTCTTCTAAATAAAGACACAGCAAGAAGACAGTCATCTGTAAACCAAGGAGAGCACCCTTACCAAGACCCTGCCGATATCCTGATCTCAGACTTGTAACCTTCTGAAGAGGGAGAAATGAATTTGGTGTTTAAATCACCTAGTGGATGGTATTCTGTTGTAGAAGCCTGAACTGATGAAGACAGCACCTATGGGCAGAAATTAGATCATGTGTAAAATCTTAGCTACAGAGGGTTTGGGGAAAAATGTTAAGTTTGCTTTCCAGCCTCTGTGGTTTATAAGACCAAGTTGGGCACTGGTTCAAATGGGTGCTGAAAGAGCCAAGGTGGAGTCGGCCACAGGGGAATGCTTGATTTCAACATTCCCATGTCCCTCATTCAGTCTTTAGAGAATGCTATAAGGAATGCCTTACTGGCTCAACAGTGTCCTTATTTGGGTAATATTCATTCAAGGAAGTGCTCTCCTGCTGCTCTCCCTTCTAAAAAATGTGGGTTTTCTCCATCAGCCAAGTCAAACTTCTGGTTCACTCCCTCCTTTTTTCATGGCTTTGCCAAAATCTTTCTTCTCTTCTTGGGAAACTCTCCCATTCTTTACCACAAATATGTGTGCAAACCCCAAATTTCAAGGGCCAGTTTACACTCCACTGCCTGCACAGGGGTTGCCTTCCCATCACACTGTAAGCGCTCCTTGAGCCCATACTCTGCAGGCCTCTCCCTCCATGAGTGATGTGGGTCTGGGAGAATTTCTTCTTTCACATAGATGTGATACTGTTCTTGCCACCTCACTCTCACCATGGAGGGGCATGTAATGCTGAAATAACAGAAACTTATCAAATAAATACTGAAGATTTGAACAGGCAATCAAATTGCTCATTGCAAATTGAAATCTCCCATGGGTCTTAGAAACTTGGAAAAACAGGTTAGGCATTTATAAATTTTAAAAAATTGACAAAAGCTCAATAAGTCAACCTGCCTTTTTGACAAGTTCCTGATAACATTGAAGGATTTGTCTGTGTAAGGGAAAGAACATGTTTGGGAATAAAAACAAGGGTATGGGGAAGGTAGCAGGACAGGGATATTTGTATGCCTGGGAAGGTTTGGGAAATAGTCTCATTCATGACATTACAATTGATTCATGTATGACAGTATGGCTGAAAAAATATCAGTATGTTTAATTCTTTCATCAAATTTTTACCAGGATACTCTTTATTGAAGAAGAAAGAAAAAAATGTATGTGGATAAACAAAGTGTGTAAATTCAACTCAAGTAAGTACGACGAGGACATGGATAATATCTATTAATATATTCTGATCACAACACCTGGCAGAGATACATATTCAGTGATCAGTGCATATTGATTAGGTCATGAACATAAAAGTCGTTATTTCCATTCAGAAATTGGAAAATGTTCTCCATAAACCAAGCTGAGCCATAGAAAGTCATCCAGCATGATCCCTGTTCATTCATCCCTCATGCATATGCATCCTCACTAAACCCTTCCTGCTGTCACTGCTAGCCCGGGCCCCCCACTCCCACCCCACCTTCTCCAAAGCCAGTCGCACCTGCTACCCTGGGCGCTCACTTCTGCTGCCATGTCTTGCTGTGTAATGCCATTGTCAGCCTCCCTGCCTGGCGTGCGTGCCATTCTCCTTCACCAGAGGAAGGAATGTTTAATTATTTTTAATCAGTGGACATGGCATCTTGCTAGACAGTGACACTTGGGGGATCCAACACCATCTGCCTTCCACCAGGTGCCAGCTGCTCTGGTAGATGTCGGTAGAACACCTTAGGACATGGCCTTCCTCTGCCAGGCACCTAGGAGCCGCTGCCACTGGGCACAGTCTCCAACATGAGGCTGCCACTTGGGCTCGTTCCCTGTCCTGGTTTGAGTCTCACCCCTGACACCTTTTCAGAAGATGTTCTGCAGCCCAACTCCCAGGACATTTCCCACAAAACCCAGAGACCTGCCAGTAATAATAGGATGTCCAAATATAAATGTCACCCTAACCCAGAGAGCCCAGATCTTTCCATCACTATTAGTCAACCTAATGGATCTGCTGACTTCGGTCCCACAGAGAACGGCCACTGGCTTCGCAGCGGGCCGACCCATGAGGAGCAAGGGTCAGCCAGCTAGTGAGCATTTAAAACAGTGGGAAGGAAGAAGGGAGAGAAATGCTTCTCAGATAAATCATTGAGCTGTCCAGGGTGAGTGGTGCCCTGGTAAGTGAGCTACTGCAAGTTCCTGTCGCAGACCTGTCCCTTCCACCTCCTACCCTTCAGGCAGTTCCCATAGCTCTCACGGCCGGCCGCGCCAACACCAGCTCCTGCAAAGCACGTTTCATTTGCTGCAATTGCTTTAGCAGCTCAGCGCGGCCCCTGTCCGGGAGCACTCGCCACCTCCTTCCCAAGGAGCCTGCTAGATGCCCAGCCTAATTCCTCCACAGTGCACCAAGCCCCAAGGTTCTTTTCCCCCCACCCCTGCCCCTCAACTTTGTGAAGAGCCAAATTAAGCAGCTCCAATCTCGGCTTTATTTTCATGCAAAGTGAAAGAGATCAGCCGCCCGCCCGTACAGGCTGAAGGGTAGATAAAAGCCCCAGCTGGGCCTTCTCTGGGAGTCAGTTTCACCTCCAGCAGGAAAGCAAACTGTTTTTGTGCCTGAGGGAAATTACGGAGCCTCACACTTTTATCCAGAGAGGGACAAAGGGGAGGTCAGGTGCTGCATCTGCCAGAAATGGGGACGTGTGAAATGTGATTAACCCAGGAAGGAGCCAGACCGTGCCCGGCTGGGGCTTCCCCTGTCCCTGTGTGTTTCCCAGGGTCAGGAGCAAGAGGAAGAGTAAACAAAAGCATTAAAAAAATATTTTTCCATTTAACCCATGTGTTAATACAGACTTCCACAACCTCTGCAGCACTGACTGAATCGATAGTGCAAGCATTAGCCTAAATAATGAAGGTGGTAGTGGGCCTGTGTTGGATTCTCTGCATTTGTGAAAAGAAGGAGAGGGCAGAGGGGTGAGTAGAGGGAGAGGGTCCAGAAGGAGCTGGTACTGACGTTGTACCCTGCTCCATCTCCAGAGGTACAGCTAAGCCTCTGGGTCCATCAGATAAACTCTCTTAATGTTATTTCTCGGTCTAAATACAAACCACTGGTGCCTGTAGAATTAAAGTCATCAATAGCTGAGTTCTGCGTTTACAGGAAAACACAAATAAAATCCCTACTGATATGCCTATCACAGTAGGAAGTTCTCCTCCGTCCCTTTTCAGACAGAGTATCTGTAAGAGCTCTATATGGTAAATGAAGCTACAAGTACATTTGTCTCTTTGTCTAAATAAGCAATGCCAATTTCATTTTTGAACAGTATGCTTGAGCTGTATTCATTATTGTGTTAGGATTTTATTTCCGCCAAAGCTGCTCTCCCCAGCCCTCCTGCTTGGACAACTTGTCTCTGGTTATAGATGTGTGCTGAAAACAGATACTGTTTGAAATTGACTGGAGATGTATTAAATAATCAGGAGAGAAATTCCAGTAAAAATAGAGTCAATTATCAAAAGATTAACACTTTTCTTTGTTCTGTTAAAGGGGAAAAAAAAAAAGACAGGGAGGGGAAGTAATTTTCAAGACAGGCACTGATGCTTTAAAAGGATTCTTCATAGGTGAATTATTTAATCCTTTGTGACTAAGGAAATCTTTGTGTGCACTACAGAGGGGGGAGCAAATAGGGAAAATGTGCAATATTGAAAAATAAAAATACAATATGTGGCATACTGAGAACACATAAGTTAGAAGGCCTGTCGGGTGGTTGATACCTGCATCCAATCTTGATTACTCTCCTATAGGAAGAATCTGCAGATATTTTCTTGAATATCCCTAAAGGATTAACATAATCAGCTATGGAGTGCCACTGCAGCTACTTCACAAGAATGTAGTTAAGGCGGCACTTATCTGGCAGTGGGAAATTCAGCTCTGAGAGAAGGCACTCCATATATTAAGGCTTTAAATAGTTTTTCAGGGCCCTCTTCACTAAGCAAGAGCTGCTCTGGAGGTTGGGAGGGGTCTAGCATCCACAGGGCTACTCTGCTTAGCAGAGGCAGAGCAAGTGGCACCCGGCGTAGGAGGGTCTCCTTATCGCTGCACAGACTGAGGAGTAGGAATGAGTGGCAGCTCACTTCCAAGTATGTTCCCACTTGATTCCCCGAGGGAGGAGGTAGTTGAAATGTGCAGAAGGAGACTTCCAGAAAAGCCTGCTCAAATGGGATTACCTTAGTTAGAGGACAGCTAAGAGTCTCTAATATTGACCTTCAAAATTGAGAAGTGCTCATGTCCCCCAGGAAACATCCCCAGAAGAGCGAAGCCAGATTGCTGCTGATCAATACCCGCTTTTTCTGTATGACTCAACTCCAGCCTAAGGGACCCTTGCACTAGGCAAAGCTCTCAGGCATGAGGATCAATTGACTTGAGTTAGTAGAAGAGTCTGAAAGGGCTAGTCTCTACCAGAAGGGCAATTTGGTCTCCCAGAAGGGCTGATGACCCAAAGAGGGGACTGAAGCAAGGCAGTCAGGGGTCTCGGCTGAGTTGGGTCAGTTTGAAGTAGAGAGAGGTATGCCCTTAGGAGCAGACATCTGCACTTGAACTAGCTTTAAAAGTTTGACTACTTTCCCTCTACTCATTTTATGAGCAATATATATTCTGAGTGATCATCATACATATTCTGTAATTTTTCACTTAGAAAAATAGCTTTTGCATTTCATACAGCTTCTAATTCCAAAATTAGTTCAACATCTACCAGTGAATGTAGAAATATATACCCCTTTCAGAGACATACTTAGAGCTAGTATTGATTTATGCTATATCATGATTTTAGTCTTATGGGATAATCACCTTGTCAAGGCTATATTTATTGTTGTGGCTACTAAATCACATTAATTCCTTGGCGATTACACCAAGGTAAAGCATTCACAAACTGCAGCAGTGACAAAATCCAGTATTCCTCCCTAAATAAACTCAACACAAAGATAGCCATGTCCTAGTTTTTCAATGGCATTCCAACTTTTTTTCTTCTTTTGCATATCTTATCCAGCATTACAGTTGCAGCTTATACCATAGATTTGAACTCTAGTGGAAAGTCCCTTGAGGGAGGAGAGCTATGGAGACAAGTGCTAATGGCAACAGGCACAGAAGCAAATCACCCATCAAATGGGACAACTTAGAGCCACAAAAGCTTTGCAGGAAAAAAAAAAAAAAGTAGCAGCAGCAGAAATGACCTGATACTGGCTGCCCTTGATTAGGGTGCTTTCTGTGGATTTGCATAGGAATTGGAATTTTCCCCAGTACTCAAGGAGTTTGTAGTAACATTGACTAGACCCAGCTTGCCTTGAAACTCATGTGACATTTAACAACAAGAAAGCAAGGACTGTGCAGCTAAGGGGTGTTTTACATGGAGATATGTGTGGATAGGATCCTTTTGAAACTGGGTGAACCTACTCCAGATTCTCCCTGGATAAAAAAGTTGATGTCACTGCTGGCTGCATCCCAAATAGGCTAGCAGGTGTCCCCGCTGCCCTGCACAGGCCCAGTACCCCAAGAGGTTCTCCACTGAGTGCACCAGTGCTTCCCTGTTTCCACTCAGAGCCATCCCTATCTTACCTGGAAAGACTTGCACTACACAGTGCCTAAGAATTCTGGCCTCCAACAAGAAACATGTGGGTGAGGATTGCTGATTCTCTTGGATCTTTTTAAAAGATTCTGCTGGCTTTGTATTTCTAATAAAGGGTCAGATAGGATTTCATCCAAACTGGCTCACCCTTCCTTTCTGTCTTGCATATTGATTTCAGGCATTAATTTGGGGCAGGCTTTTAAGCTTGATTGAAGTGATGTCTGTGACCAAAAGACTTCTTTCTATGCCTCTCATGTCCTTCATTTTTATGAATGCCAAATACCTTTCATCTATAACCCATACCTTAGAAGAACTCCCCAGGCCAGTGAGGAAAAGGAGGATAATGAGGAACAGGAATGATGCGCCAAGGTGCTCTAGACGCTCTTATTGGTTCACTCTGGACCAGTGAACTGGATCACACTTAATGATGCACTAAGTTTTGACTCAAGTAGAAATGATAATAAGTGACTTTTTAAATGTAGATAGCTCCTTTATATCAGCACATTGAAACAGTCCCAGAAATTAAAAAAAAAAAAAAATTGGGGGGGGGGCATCAAGGGTTTTTTTTGTTTTTGTTTTTTTAGTTCTAGATGGACACAATACCTTTATTTTGTTTATTTATTTTATATGGTGCTGAGGATCGAACCCAGTGCCTCATATGTGTGAGGCAAGTGCTCTGCCCCTGAGTCAGAATCCCAGCGCCTCATCTAAGGTTTTGAAAAAGAAAAAAATGAATAGCTGGTACCTCATGCAGCCAGTTGCAATTTAATTAGTTCCTGTTTACTATTTTTCCCCTTTTGCTTTACTTTTCTTCTAAAAAAGGAGTACAGAGTTCTTTATATGTCCTGGAGATTAGTGCTCTATCTGATGTGTGTGTGTTAAAAAATCACTCCTATTCTGTAGGCTCTCTATTCACCTCACTGATTGTTTCTTTTGCTGAGAAAAATATTATGCTTAAGTGAAGTAAACCAATCCCAAAAAGCCAAATGCCAAATGTTTTCTCAGGTATGAAGATCTGATCCATAATGGGGTTGCGGGGTGGGGAGCATGGGAGGATTGGAAGACCTTTAGATATGGCACAGGGGTGGGAGGGAAAGGAAGGGGGTGGGAGCTAGGAAAGATGGTGGAATGAGATGGACATTACCCTAGGTACATGTATGAAGACATGAATGGTGTGACACTACTTTGGGTACAACCAGAGACATGAAAATTTGTGTACTATGAATTGAAATGCATTCTGCAATCATATATAACAAATTAGAATAAATAATTTTTTTAACAAAAAGGAGTGCAGAGGACTTAAACTCTGGGATACATGCCTTATTTCTGCCTTCTAAAATACGGCAAGAAGTAGCAGAACTATTCTCATTTGAAGAGCTTTGAATTTCCATGAGTGCACCTATCCTGACAGTCTACTGCTTTTCCTCCAACACCACCCAACAGATCCACCCCCACCCTCATCGCCTTTTAACCTACTTTGCCCAGACATTTCCTCCTAACTACCTTTCCATTTCCATTTCTCGCTCCTTTAGGCTTCAGTACACATTTCCTCACTCTAGGGGCCTTTCTTCCCTTTTTAATTTTATATAGATGTGTCCTGAGCCATCTGAACAGAAGAGCCCAGAAACAGACTTCCCCACCAGCGTGCCTCTGCAGAGTTGGTGCAGTGCCGTATGTTCTCGGCTACGTAAGCATCTTAGAGGGCAGCTTCGTAACAATTTTCGCATGTGTTGCCTCATCTGCTCCAAAACTCCTTTTAAACTCTTGACTTTAGAGACCCAGGAAGATGTCCTTTGTCAATCTCCTCTCTTGCCCCACCTCCTCACACTCCCCTCCCATCAGAAACCTGACCCTGTCATTTTTCCTAACCTCTCTTTCCTGGCCTCTTGGGGGTGATAAGGAGCTTCCTCTACTTAATGTTTCCCCTCACCAGGGCCGCAAGCGCACCAGCAGCTCGTAATGTACTGCTTTGGCACGCTGTCTCTCTTAGTCTTTCTCTCACCTAGTTTCACATTTTCCCCACCTGTTTTTCTTGGTACTCAAGTTGAGGAATTCCATGAAACTTTTCACTCAAGCTGTTCAAGTGCATATTCCTTCAGTTTGCCAAAAGGCCCTCCCTAGGTGGGTTTTCCCCAAGTCCCCAAATACTTTTGCTAACGAAGCTGCTGAACAGGAGCTAATTTATCACTCTGTTATCACTATATCAGGGCATGAGAGAGCCATACCTGGAATGAATTATGGATCTGTCCCGTGTCCCCTGCATCCTGTAAGTCAAGGTAAGCAAATGCTGTGTTGTGTTAACTGTCAGCCTCTGAAACAGCTGACATTTGTTATTTTAATTAATAGTTTACTTTGCTGAAATAAGCTGCTATGAGAAGCTATGCCTTTTTTATTAAATCTTCTCTGCAGCATTGTTTTCCCCAGATTGGGAGACAGGAGCTCATTTTCAAAACTGCTGTATCCTGCAAGGTCACAGCCAGCAGCTTGTGTGCACGTGTCAGAGAAACATCTGCTTCTGTGCCACAGACACAAGTAAAATTTGCTTTATTTTGAAATTTAAATTTACTTTTACTTGGAGAAAAATGATGAGTCAGTCATTAAAAGAGCTATTAAGTGATGTTGGTTAGGAGAGGCTTCTTAACCAGTCATTTTGTCTCACAATTGACGCTGAAATTTCCATGAACTCAGCAATCCGCTTGGACGTCGCAGGGAACTGTGGTCACTGGCACATCTGGATCTGGACCAACTTGTCTTTTCATTAATGCAAATCATTATTATGTAATTACTCAGGCTGCAATGTAGAGATCATTGATTTCTTTTGCCCAGTAGCAGTATTTTTAAGTCACTGATGACAAAGGGAACTTTCAGGACAAACCAAACTATACAAATTAGCTCCAGTTCAAGAAAGGCAAACTGACTTAAAAGGTTCCAACACTAAATTTAGTTCTGAGATTTTTCTCTTTGCTTGGAATAAATTAACCAAGGGAAGTTGATTCCTTCATGTTGTTTTAATTACTTTGGTAATGCATTTCACTCATCACATTTCTAAGACAATAACTCTTCAGCACTCTTTCCCCAGATGGACTTGTGTTCTGCCCCTGGACACATTCGCCTATCAGGCTTCAGCTCTCGGGAGAACCAGTCACTATTGTGTGAATACCAGTAACTCCTCTGGAGAGAGAGACTCTAATACAAGCAGTCTAATATTCTTTTAATGTTGCAGGGTCTTCTTTGGGGCTAGAGATGTCCCCAAACATTGACTTTCACAAAAGCACGTTATTGTCTCTGGATTGTCATGTCCCCATGTTGTCAACCCTAGTAGCTATTAATTTCTTACATTTTGTGGTAGATTAACTGATTAGATCTAATCAATTGACCCTTCATCCTGCCTTAACCTCATGATGTCTCCATCTCTGACTCAGTTTTAGGACTTGTTTTTGACAAATGACATGAAAGTAGAGGTAACAATGAACCAGTTCCCAAGCCAAGGCCTTAAATATCCTGCCATGTTTCTGCTCACCCTCTTGTACTTCTACCATGACTCTGAGAACTTCATGCCCAAACAAGTCATGGGCATAAGGAGCCTGGAAGATGCCAGTACAGACCTGTCTCAGCTAGGCACAACCTGGAGGTCCAAATTCTAGCCAACCAGTAGTGATAAGAGATATAAAGCAAAAAACAAACAAAAACAAAAACAAAAAAAATCTTGCTGAGTTATGGGATGGTTTCTTAGGCAGCATTAGCAGATTGTTACATATGTGTGATATTGCCTTTTTACAGCTTTATTGAAGCACAATAAACTGAACATATTTAAAGTATATAATTGATAAGTTTTGAGAGATGATTATACCCATGAAAACATCCCCACACTCAGGCTAATGAACATATCCAATATGCCAAACATTCTTCTTAACCTATTACTGTGGTTTGGATATGGTATGTGCCTCAAAGTTTCATGTGTGAGAATCCAGGCCCTCAGCATGGTTGTGCTGGGAGGTGGTATAGCCTTTAAGAAGTGGGGCTCAGTGCAAGGTAGTTAGATCCCTGGGGGCACTGCCCTCTGAATCCTCTAGTTGCTATAAGAATAGGTTGTTATGAAAGCGCAACCTGACTCTTTGAGTTTCTCTGGCTTCCTGTCTCACCCTGAGACTAATCTCCCATGTGCCACCACAAAGCCATCTTCTACAAGGCCTTCGCCAGTGCTATGCACAAGCTGCCAACATGTTTTTGAACCTTCAGAACTGTGACCTAGATAAACCTCTTTACACATTACCCAGCCCCAGATATTTTGTTATAATACTTTTTTATAATTCCCCTCCCTGCCTCTCTTCCCTCTCATGACCCCAATTAATTCCCAGACAATGTGTTCTTGAGATTATATTCTATATTTGTTTATCTGTTCCAGCCTAAACCTAGCAGTTTTTGTGTGAACTATTCTCTACTATCCCCCAGTTCATGTGTAAGTATTGGTTTAGAGTTGGTACTTACTACCTTGAAAGTTCACGGGAATGATTACCCAGGAGATGCTTGGTAGAAAGAAACAATTGACCCAGGAGCACTAATTTTGGAATTATTCAAGCCTCTTTTGCATCCTAGATCAGATATTCAATTGTTCTGTGACTTTGAGCAAGTAGATGTAAGCCTCAGTTTGCTCAAATTGAAAAGAATGGAAAATAATCTTACCCTCATAGGTTATTCTGAGGATTAATGGAGGTAATGAATGAAAAATACTCAGCACAGAAACTGGAACATGGCATATCTCAATAAATGGTAGCTGCTAATATTAGCTTCTTATCATCACAATAGCTGCTGGTGAAGCGCACAGTTGAGAAGACAGAGGGAACCTGACTGTGCCTCATACAAGGTATTCATTCAGCAAATGTTTAATGAATAAGTAAGTGAAAAACAATAACGCCCAGATTTATTTCTCTGGCTACAACAGGGACATAATTTTGTAAAATGAGAGACTTTGTCATATTGAGCCAAAGTTGCTCTCTCTTTCTCTTTTAAATAAGCTTATTCCAGAACTTTATACCTAATGTTCCCTACAATCCCCAAGCCATCTGCGAGGACTGCACACAGAAGCAGCAGCAGTCACTTGAGAAAAGAAGCCTCATGCACCTGCCTGGCATGTGCTGTTGGTTTTCCAGGGACTCAAAGGTCAGGGGTCACTCAGAGCCTTTCCAGAAGTTTTCTTTGTTCTTCTTCAGTTTCGACTTTGCCAAAAATAAACAAACAAGAGTAAAGGGCTATCTTTTTGCTTTACATCCTCCCTCCCAACCCACCCTAGTCAGGAAGCAGGAAGCAAGGTGTACCAACACAAGATTTGGATTCCCCTGTTTCACTCCCTTTCCATCCTACTTAACCCTGAAGGGCTCTTCACTCCTTCTCCAGGTGGTACTTACCTGACTCCCATGGAAGTCTTCTCTGGTGTCCTGTCATCCTGCGTCCATCCTGGGCTGTCCAGGAGACTGCTGTTTCCCACCCATGTTCCTGCTGCCATGTACTGTGCCAGTTCAGATCTCGACATCTTGCTCTGGTTGACTTGACTATGACCCTCAGACTCTTCCTCAGCAACAACCTCTGACCTCCACATACCATAACTAGGGAACAGGAGCTCCCTGTTCTACCTCAGATCTCAGACACAGGCCCTGCCAAGCAGTCAGGCGTCTCTCAACGCAAAAAGGGGGAATAGACACAAGCAACTGTCACCACAGTCATGCATGTCACACTATGCACCAGACACACACAGACCCCGAGTGGGAGTCTGCAAAGCTTATTGCTCCTCCCCTCCCCAAGGTCAGTTTTCTCAAGGGTATTCTTCTCAGTGCCTGCTCCTTCCTTGGCCACTTACTAAGCTCCAAATCCTAACTTGCTATAAACTCTGCTGTGACACTGGGGCTGGAACTCTGAAAACTGAATGTCAGCTGATAAGCCACTAGGTCCCACCAAACGGAATTTCTAGAAGGATACTGTTTGGGGTTGAATTGTGTCCCTATTCCCAGATTTCTACACTGAAGCCCAGAATTCCAGTATCTCAGAATGTGTCTGCTATTGGAAACAGGGTCTTTCAAGAAACAATTAAGTTAAAATGAAGTCTTTACAAGGGCCCTAATCTAATTGACTAGTGTCTTTATGAGAACTTTGGCTACACAAGGGGAATACCAATGCACGCAGAGGGAAGACCACTGAATACCCAGTGAGAAGGTGGCATCTCTAAACAGAGGTTGCAGGATAAACTAAGCCTGCCTCCACCTTGATCTTGGATTTCCAGCCTCAAGAACTAGGAGAAATACATTCTCATAGTAATACAAGTCAGTGGCATTTTGCCACAGCAGCCTAAGCAGACTAACAGAATTGGCAGAGAAAAGCAGGAAAAGGGGTTTGCTTCTTTGGGGGTGCTTGCTATTCCTGCCCCGCAGCAGGCCCTCATCACCTGAGAGCAACAATTACTCCAGCTCTTTTCCACACACTCCCAAGACAACCTCCTCCTCCCTCCCCCAAGGGACCAGCACCCTGTCCTGCAATAGATGAGTTCCAGTGACTCCTTTTGAGCTTCTGGTTTCTGACAACTGCAATTTCTTCCTTTGTTATAGGTCTAGGTATGGTGGCTTTTTGCTGCAGTTATTATCTTTGTTTGCTTTTATATCCTTCAGCATTCCCAGACACCTCCATCCTACCCACAGCCCGTCATCTCAAGTTTTTACTAACTTAGCACTGGTCTGACAATACTATCAAATGTTAGAGTTCTGTAACAGTGAAACAAGGGCCTTGCATGAAGATATTTGACTTGAGAAGGTCTGTATTAGTTTTCTATTGCTGCTATAACAAGTAACACAAAGTAGTTTAATACAGTATAGATTTATTTTAGAGTTCTATAGGATGGGAATGTAACACAGTTCTCTGGGCTAAAATCATGAAGTTGGCAGAACAACACCCTTTCCAGAGACTCTCAGGGATTTATTTCCTTACCTTTTCTAACTTGGGGAAGCTATTTCCTTCTCCCGTCTTCAAAACCATTACAGTCAAATCTCTCTTTTATTCTGCCAGGTCTCTGGCTCTCAGCAGCCTGCAGAGGCTCTCTATAAGATTTTATGTAATTAGACTGGGCCCACCTGTATAATCCAGGATCATCTCATCTCAGGCTACTTAACGTTAATCATACTGAATATCCCTTTGCCATGAAAGGTAACATATTCATGGGTTCAGAGGATTAGGGCTTGTACATCTTTGCAGGACATTATTCTGTCTACCTAAGGTCTTTGGAGCTTCTAACCAGTCTTTTTTTTTTTTTTTTTAATTTGGCATAATTACCCACCTCTACTCACAACTGAGTATTTCCCTCAAACACTGAGAATCCTGTTTACACTCTTTGATGAAACAATGGGAACAAAGAGTCCCTGTAATCCAGTTCACAATTCTTCTTCCTGAAAACAAAAACTAGCTATGGGGACTTTACACCAGCCAGTGCTCCTCCCTTAAGGACTTTCTTAGCTATTGAATGGAAAGATTGATGCTAAAGATACAGCCCACCTTTAAAATATTAGGACTCTAGGGAAAGGGGTCTCTCGTGACACCCTCAGCACTCTCAGGAAGGAGAGTTAGGCAGCACAGTGAGCTGGTGAATTCCTGGACACCTACATGGTGAGTGGATATCAGCAATATATTGGTCCCTCTCACCCAGAAACACTCCAGGGGCTTTCTGCTCAAGTTTGTTTTTTTGTTTTTGTTTTTCCATCCTGTTCTCACTGGCCTCTGAGTAGAGGCAGAGACATCACTCATCCAGTTCCTGCAGTGTGAGTGAGAAGGTCCCTTCCCCTGCCAGGCTGATTGCAGGTTCCAATGGCAATGAAAAAACTTCTGAGACTGAAATCCTGTTCGTGGGGCTTATGGACTAAATGGAAGACTCTCCTCAGAGGCCACTCTTACAAGGGATGGACTCAGAGAGGGAGATAAAGTGCAGCACGGGAGAGTCAGCTTGTTGGCCAGACTCCCCCAGATGTGTGTATGTGTCGGGGGGGGGGGGTGGACAGCAAGGAGAATGTAACTAATTCCATGCAGGATTCCAAAATTCAACACCATTCTTGACTTCAAGACCAGGGGAATTTTTGCCCTGCACATATTTTATCTCTGATTATTCTGAGTAAGTGTTTAGCCATGATATTCAAAAGGTCGTCAGTGTGATTCCATGTTGCTGGATTTCTTGAGAGTACACAAGGATTTGCAACACTCACAAGCCACTCACCTCTGCCAAAAGGGACCTCAACACTTGGGGTTTTGCAGTGTATGTTCCTATACCCCTTGACTATGTGGGGATATGGAGTTAATAAGTACTAGAAGGAGGGGGAAAAAAAAACATGCTTTTCTTTCTGATCTATGATAGGTTTTGCACATATTTTCTATTTTTTAGGGATTCGTGTTTTTTAGTGTCAGGCTTCATTTTGGAAAGCATTGGGGTTGGCTCTGTGATGATTTATTTGTGTGCAAGAGGGAGGTTATTGGTTTTTCCTCATTTATATGTAGGGCCCCTCACAGGGAAATATTTTTAGAAACATCTTTATATCTCTTCATTTTTTTTTCCAGTTGCCGTGTGTTTGCTTGCTTTGGGGGGTCTATCACCTGTGTCCCTTTGGTGGGCAAAGTTAGAAAGGAAATATTTAAAAAATAGAAAACTCCATGCTACCTATGAAGGCATGGCATTTGTAGGTATCAGCTGATTAATAATAGAGGGTCCCGAGACTCGCTCAAAGGTGGTGTGGCTTTCATGGGTGGTGAGACTGAAGAATACTGCAGAAAGACTCGGAGGTCCTTTCTAAACTACTCCTGGATGAACTGTACTGTTGACAGATCTGATTTTCTTTCTGCCACAGTCAGCTCTATTATCCTGCCTCGGGCTTGAACCTGCAGCAGCTGAATCTTGTATTTGCTCTGCCTGAGGCCTTAACCTGCTGCTCTTCCCTTCATCCTTTATTTGTTCCTTCCTTGTGCCACCTGTTTGTCTCATCTGGCACTATAAGAAGCCATTCCTCCATCTCCTTATTCTACCCCTAGAATTAAAAAAAAATCCCAGATGGTTTTCCTTCACCTTGTGTGTGCTTGAATCTGCCCCCCGCAGCTGTCGAGACGAGTTTTCTCAGGCACATGAATTCCAAAGCTGATTTCCATTTGTTCTAAGAGAACAGACGCCACTACAAGGCGTCAGAAAGGCACACGAGTACTCCATACACACTTAAAAGGAAAATTAACAAACAGGAATGGTGATGTGTCCAACACCAATGACACGGAAAGCCAAAGGCCCTAGTAGAATCTTCTTTTAAGTACAGACTCAAAGCACAGCTCTTATTGAGGCTAACACATACCATCCTGCCAACTTTCTAAGGCCCCCCACATTTCTCATTCTAGATTTGTGTGGTGCAATCCAGTAGCCACTCACCACAGGAGGCTATGAAGTATGGTAGGTAAAAGTGAAAAAGTACTGTAATTATAAAAGGCACACCAGATTTGAAGATGTGGTATGAAAAAAGATGCATGTGAAATATTTCATTGACACTTTTTAAAAAAATATGAATAACACATTAAATGAAAATATTTTGGACATACTGGGTTAAACAGATGTTATTTAAAATTAATTTCACCCTTTTAAAATTTTTGGAATTTAAAGGTAATAGAAATTTTTAAATGATACAGCTTATATTTCTACTAGGTATTAATCTTCTAGAACTTGATAAAGGAATAACACTTGGGAGTTTTGTTTTTCTACAACTCTGGAAAGAAATTTTAAAATATTTTACAACAACATGTGTGTGTGTGTGTGTGTGTGTGTGTGTGTGCATGCATGCGGGTGTGGTGCTGGGGATCAAACCCACGCCTCACATATGCTAGGTAAGAGCTCTACCACTGAGCCACATCCCCAGTTCTACATGTTTATATTCTTTACTCTTTTCAAAATATTTCACATGGGTCTTATGAAATTGAGACATATACTTTTAATGGCTTCCGTTAACCTCTTTTCAAAAGACTGCTTGGGTTTTCCTTAATAAAGGTGGGTTTCTTCCCTTTATGTATTACCTCTTTGCCCAATAAACTCAATAGGTTTTGAAATTGATTTAACATTTATGAGGTGCCCCCTACCCTCAAGGAGAACATACTCCTAATGAACACAAATTGGTAAAGCTGAACTTCCTTTGTTTATAAAATTTTAATAGACCAAATTAGGTTAGAGAAAGGAAAGGGGTGTGATATAGATTATATTTTCATCCTGCTTTGTATGTTTTTTAAGAGTGGTTTTTCTAATAAAGTTTAACTAAAAGGAACAATATGGCTTCACTAGCAAGAATAAACCCCTATTGTTGGCATATATCACAGACTGGTGAGGTCCCAAAAGATATTTACCAGGATTTGAAAAATTCTAATAGTGAACATTTAGTATATGCTAGCTATTGCTAAATGCTTTCTATATGAAACCTTAAATTATACTCACAAGGATCCCAGGAGGCAGAAACAATATTCATGCTTATCTTATAGATGGAGAAACTGAGGCAGAGAGTAGTTGAGGAAATTGTCCAAGGCTACTCACCTAATGAGCACAGGCACAAGTAATTAATTCTAGTGTTCTGGCTGCAGTTCTGGGCCTTTAATGTCATTTAATGTCATTGCTGTGATGCAGACAACTCAGGAAGATGACTTCATCCTGGTTTTGTGTGCAAAACTTTGGGAAGGCTACATGAAATCTGAGAGGCTCTGTCTCTAAATTCCACTTTACTAAGACTTCCTCCCACCATGTTTTACCAGAAATGAATACATAATAAACGATTCATTTTGGTTTCACCATTCTCCTTTGCCTCAGTATTAACTGTCCCCAAAATAACTAAAACATAAGAGACTATGGGTATGAAGACATGGCCTAGATAATCCATGAAATATCTAGAATTTCCTGTACTTACTTTCTTTGCAGCTTTTTAATGAACACAAGCCCAACCTTTCTCTTGTTCATGGATTTCTATAGAAAACCCATTTGCATAACTGAAGAAGGAATGTGGCTTTTAATTATCTTAATGGAAACTAGAAATATATCATTTTCCTGATAAGTTGTCATTTTGTACGTTCATCTTCCTGGCACCAGAATACAAGCATGTAAATCTATGAATTGCTGCCTGTCATTAAAGAAGCTGATGTGACATTCCCAGCTTTTGCAGCCCTATTCCCACACCAGAGTTTTGTACTACATACAGACTTGACTTCATTTTTTTTCCTCTGGATTTTTGTTCTTAAAAGCTAATTTCCAATGTCATTCTGTAATAATTCACATAACTCTCAACACGAAAGCACATTATTTAGAGATTACACTCCCTGGTTGATCCAGGGATTCTTTCCAAACAAGCCTCTGAACTATCTTGCAAAAATCTTACTAATATTCTTGGAACCTTCTGACATTATGCTTAATTAAGGTTTTCATGTTAATATTGAACAATAAAATGAGGATGGCATAATAACGTAGAAAAAATAGAACCAAAGTAATTAGCAGCAATGATACTTGTTCACTGAATTGTATCATTGCACATATGTGTCCTTGCCAATTTATAATTTTTTCAAGTTATTAATTATAACTTCTGAAGCAGTATATTTAAAATACCTCAGGAACCATCTTTTAAATATCCCTAGATTTAATGAAAAGCTAGTGATTATTGCCTTAAATAGCAGCAGAGATGCCTCCCAACCATAGAGAAATCAGTTAATCCCTAATTTCTCTCATCTGTGAATAAGCAACTATTATTTCTCATATTTTTCCCGAAGTTCATTACCAATAATATAACTTTGCTTTGTTTACATATTGCTTACAACTCAGATGGGATTTTTCCTTGTGTCTAGATGGTTTTCCTTTTTTGAAAAAGAAAACAATACCAATATCTTTTATGACTGAAAACTATTAGAATAAAATCTAACAGATATATTAAAAATAGGAAAGTTGTTTAAAAATGTGCTAGCAAGTGCAAAAAAAAAAAAAAAAAAAAGCCAAGGTGTGTGAGAGACATAAAAATTACTTTACACATGTCCTTCAAAAAAGTTTAATACATAGTCAGGTCACATTACTGCACATCAAATTCTCTAGGTCTCTGGCTGCCAGTAGCAATTATCTGTAAAAGAACATGTTTTCCCCGGTGACTCGCTATCGGGAATTTTTGAGTATACCTAAGCATAGCCTTGAGCAAAAATCCTACGGGGCATATTTGGAATACAGGATTTCATTTGGATGCAATATCAAGGTTTCAGTGCAATATGTCTATCTATATATTTTTACATCTGTTTTAACATATTGATGTGTTTATCTGTTGACTTTAATTATATGATATAAGTATATATAAATGTAAATAGTACTCCTGAGCTTCCACTCAACTTTTGTTATGAGATATACAAATATATTTCCCCCATGCCTGGATGATTTTATATTATAATGATGTCTCCTGAATTTTCATGATTACTTTGCTAAAAAGGTGTTGAATATTTGCAGATCACTGAAGCACCAGGTCTCATCCATCTGACCAGGTCATATTTCATTAGTTTTCAATGACCAGTGAGGTCTCAGCTAGTATAATCTTTTGAGTCCATCCCAATCCCATACCAATTAATGATGATGTCACTTTTAAGTTAAAGCATGAACCTAAATATTTCAAAACATGGTGCCATTTTGCAGAATCATTGAGAGCTGAAAGAATGGTTGTTTTCAATGGATAATTGTTAAGAATTCATTAAGTAAATTCAAATACTCAAAGGTTCAAATGTAATCCTACTATCATAGGAATTTCAAGCACTGATTGTGCATGTTCTGATTTGTGTTGAGATGATTCCACAATGAGATGGCAGTTCCCAGAAATGTGTTTTTCTAATATATAGAAGTCAAATGTTGAAATGCCTATCAGGTGAGGACTAAGAAAGGAGCAAAAAGGTGTCCTTTGCTCTGAAAAGAAACAGGAAAAAAAGAGAGAGAAAAAGAAATAAAAAAAAATCTTAGTCTAAAAATTAACTTCAATGATTAGCCAAGCTTTTGAGTACTGTATGAGAAGCTCTTCTCTACATTTTACGGAACTGAGCTAGCCAAAATGAAATCTTTCTTTTATTGTCTGTGCCTTTCTCCTTTGAATCCCTACCAGCTCACTCCAGGTGGCCTAATGAGATAACAGTCCCACAAGGTGAGTGAAGCACTTCTTTTGTAAATGGATCACTGGTGGGTCCCTGACAGTAGCTAGTGAGTTCAGGCGGGCAGGATGGGTGGACAATGTTGCTCTAATATTTGGTGTTGGGCCATGAATACACCCAAACTTGTTACTAGCAGACTTAAAAAGGATCTAATTTATTAGCTCTTCAACATGGGAACATCTCCAAGAGGTTTATGGAGAGTGAGAATCTAGCAGATTGGTTCACAGGTAGTCTGGAGTTTACCAAGTATATATCATCTGAGGGCTCTAAGTGATTACTTCTCTAAGAAAAACGTTTAGAATTCAAGTGTTTCCTACAAATTCGCATTAGTTGGGGAAATCTGGAGAACATCAGTTTTTTTCCCTAATACATTAAGTTTAATGTTTGCAAGGTCCATGTAAACCACTTGGGATTTTTTATAGAGCCATATGCATTTTTATTACTGCAAAAGACAACAGTGTTGCAGTTATGATAAATAAAATTATTTGCAGGCCTTTGTAGCTTGGGCAATCCAGCAATACTGCATTTTAAATTCTGTGGCCACAAAATGTAAATGAAGTTGAGACAGTAGAAATTTTCATCTTTTCTACTTGTAGTAACTCTCCCAGAATCATGAATGCCTTTCTTCCTCCTTCCTGGATCTCTCCAAATAGATCCCATTTATCTGATTGGATTTCTGTCCCATCTTTCTACATATTACAGCTAATTAGTACCCCCTGATGAGAAACAGTCCACTGATGGAAAAAGCAGTTAGATAAGATCTGCATTAACAAATGTAGTTCATTTAATATCATTTGTGCTGCTGCATTATTAATAATACATAATTACCCTGCACAGGCTGGAAGGGGAGAATAAAACTGTTCTTTAATTTCTTGGCCTTTGCAGAGAAACAGTATATTAGAGAGAATAAAACAGTATTGGACTATTGGTTGCCATCCATCACAGAGCGTTATGTGTCACACTATTTTATTAACTTTGGGTCTAGCTAGAGTTTCTATATTTCAACACAATCACAGACTACCCAGAGACAACCATTTTGTGAAATTTTTAAAAGGCTGACTTCTTGTTTCAGAATGTTAAATTGGGAGGCCCAACCAATAACTATCGGCAAGTTGATGTTTTGAGCCCATTATCAAGGCTATTTCACTGCAGTAGATAATAAATGTCATGGTGGTCAATAACTAATGCTCACAAAATTTGATTTAACACAATGGAAGAACCTGACTTCATTCTCCCCATTTTCCAGAATTGGGGTATGCTGTATTAGAAAAAGATCCTGGTATAAATCCTATGTTAAAATCACGAAAGCAGTTGTGGCAGTATCAGAAGACTGACCAGAATTGACTGAATGCCCACTTGGTGCCAAGTTTTATGCTAAATGCATTACAGGTATTCATTATCCCAACTATCCTAGGTTGGAGGTGACTATTTTTGTACTAGAGGTCATCCAAATCTGGTAAGACCTCACAGACTGTTGTAAAAGAAAAATCTCCCCAAAATAGGCCATGATCCCGGAATTTTTCTTTGCTGTGCTTTCTCACTAGCAAAGCTAAGCCTCTGGAACCTGGTTTGCCAGATGGGACAGTGTAAATGCATGGAGAGCTGTTGTAAGTGTGTTTGTTTACACAGGTGAGGCAGGCCAGGATGCAGGCGTAGCAGTTGGATCAGAAAACTGTGGATTCCCTGACCCAGGGTCTGGTACCCAAAGGAAAGAGGAAGTGAAGTAGAAGGCAGGTGTGGAGCTGAACATTTGAGGCACGCTTGCTTTTCTCCAGTTAAAGCCACATGAAAACCAATCTATGTCATTCTTCATCTCATTCATCTATTCAGAAAACACTTTCCGAGCCCCTATATACCAAACATTTAAAAGGAGGATAAGGAGAATCCAAAAGTCATTCAAAACAGCAAATGAGGAATAAGGACACTGTTGTCATCAGAGAGCTCACATGATTCTTGTAAAGATAGGCATAAAAACAAATCATTACAATTCTGCATGTTCCAGGAACAATGTGGACACAAAGGAAGGATGCTCAACTCTGCCCAAGTGGGTCAGAGACAGTTTGACAAATAGACCATAAATGTATCCTTGCAGAATAAGTGCCGCTGTTCAGGTAGACTAGTAGGAAGAGATCTTCTCTCTTTGTAATGATTGTTACTGTTTTAAACAATGAACTACAGATTTCACACCACCTAATAGTTTGGTGCAAAGTCGAGTGTCTATTAACACAATACATCTTTCTTCTCAAGGTTGTGGCTAGCAACATTTCATTATCCCTTTGAAATGCTTTAAATACAGAGACTTGAAGAACTGTTTAGCATCTATGCCAATATTCATGATAAGAAGAGAAGAGAGATGGGTAAGAGGTGGATTGGTAATCGGATTTAGACATCACTAGTAGAATGTTAGCATTGGACAGTTATTTATAGTGGTTCCTCCCACCAGGTTCACAGATATTTCAAAGTTTGGAAATACAAATGAGCACAAGGTGTTTTTTTTGTTTGTTTGTTTGTTTTTCTCTCTCTCTCTCTCAAAGATTTTTATGTTCATAAGGTGCAGGACAGAGTAAAATTTCTCTCAAAGCTAAGACAACATCTGTACTGTCATAGCAACTGGTTCATTAGTTTGATGTCTTAGTGCATCAAAAGTTGTTTTATCCATCTGCAATTTCCTGTGTCATTCCATTCTCCTGTTAAAAAGCAGGCAGCCACTCCCTGTTTCAAACTTTAGGCTGTGTGCTGTGATCTCCTTCAGGCATTGCAAAGAGACAGCCATAGTGTGGTGACAACTGCCAAGTATTTTTCATTGTCCCTCCTGAACGAACAGCTTCACTGTGTGTTGCACTCTTCCTGAAGTCAGACAGGGCACGTGCCTGCATTCTTGGGACATATGAGTAGCAGTGGCATGTGTTCCATTCCGAGGCCCAGGCCATAAAGCTTCTTGCTCCATTCTCTCTCCATACTCTCTGCCTGGCCCTCATGTGGGAAACCCCGAGGCCCTGCAGAACAGCAGAGGCTCCATACAGAAGGAGCCAAAGTCACTGCTCCGAGAACCACCCAGGAGAATCCTGAATCAGGAACACCTACTTTTGATTGTTACATAACCAAAAAAAATAAGTTTCTAATGTGAAATTTTAGCATTGTTTGCTTTGGCACTTGGCCTACCCTAACATACATAAGCTCTTCATTTAGATTACCAGAATAAGTAGAATAAGAAAGGTGTGTAAGGCAGAGGATACCTGTGGACTTCCCAGGGAACCCTGCTTCCATGTCGTATGGTGGGGCAGCCCTGAGCACAGCTATATGCAGGATGAAGATGGGTGGTGTTAATCATCACCCTCATTCGAGGTGGGAGTGGGTGGGGGCAGAACCCCACTCTCATGGGGGGTGTGAGAGGCAGCTTTGATCACTCTTCTCATGTGAGGTGAGGGGCAGCACTGAGCGCCACTATGGCATAGGGTGACTAGAGCTTTCTGCTTAAATGTCACTTGCTCTTGGAAATCTTCCTTAACCCCCATCCACCTTGAGTCTCCTGGTGTATGCTTCCTTAGACTACTATACTTTTCCTCCATGGTGCTTACCATAATTAAATCATTAGTTTTTGTTGAACGACTGTCTTCCGCCCTATCTGTAGCCTTCCTGAGGATTGGGACCAACTTTCATCGTTCTATCCCCTTGTCCAGAATTATGTCTGATACCCAGTTGGTGCTTATCAAATGTGCCTTCACTGACTAGCTCTCACCTTTTAGTTTATTTATTCCAACTTAGTCTTTTATTCTCCCAACAGAAAAGAGATTGTGATTTTAGGATGTTATAATCAATGACCTGTAAAGCCCTTTCTAATTAGAAGAGATTATGATTTTAAGTCCTCGATCCCAATAAACACCCGCTCATAACACCCATAGAAAACAAATATACACACATAAAATGCCAAAACCATGTATGCACACAGATGTCTTAGAAAAGCTTCACCCAGACATCCCCCAAAAGCCGTTCCCTCCCACCCGGACAGCCAGAGACATGCGTCCAGAGATGCACACAAAATAGCTAGACACCCAGAACATGAATGCACCTCCCATGATACACCCCTCCAACATGGCCAGGTGCTTGGACAAATTCACATGCACATTAGAATTATTTAATACCTGTCATTAGGGTGGCATCTATTCTATGCTTTCCTACCTCATCCAATAAAAGAAGAATGCATAAATCCAAATTTCAGATAACATGCTCACCTCTCTTATCTACTCTGTGTTGGAGCTGTTTTCCCTAAATCAGTGTCCTTTGTGGGGAGAAGTACATGGAGCACAGAAGAGAACAAATGCTTCTCCCCAAATCTTCCATTATTCTATCATTTACATTGCAAATGTTATCAAAAATGCAAATGTATGTGACATCTCTAATTGTTTCTCCATCTTATGCTATGATAAACATTGGCTTGGTTAAATCATATTGCCAAGAATAAAAGAGCTGAAGGTTTTGTTGTTGTCATTCTCTATATTTAGAGGTGCTTAGAGAAAACTAAAATAATACTGTTTTTAAAAGTTACCCATCCAAGCTAACATATTCAGCACTCAGATGATCTGATATTTTGGATTAAAGACGATGACAGACAATGTCACAAGTCAGTCAGCAAGATATGAGAATTGTCCTCAAATATTTAGTGGGGAAGGAAGGTATAGGGACACATGTAAGAATAACAATAAGCAAGTCACTGGGTGGTACCCTCAAGGAGACCTCAGGATGTATAATCCGTTTTGGTTTTCTCTTTCCATCTGGAAGTTTACAGACATGGGCTCCCCACCTCTGAGTAGCAGTTATTGCTCCCTCTGCTTCCCTGATTACCCCCTGATGCCCAGTCCACAGACAGAATAATGTGGAACAGAGTATGGTCAATCACTTTCAGATGCTGGGGAGGCCATGCCTGGCATCACAAGAAGAACCAGCAGCCAACTCTGTGCTGGTTTCTTGCCCCAGACATGGCCTCTTTCTTTTTTTCCAATGAGTCTCACCCATGCATATCATAAACTTACGAGGACGTGGATCAGAGCCAGCCGGAGAGGCCACGGAGCAAATGCCTGCTTCTGTTCTTTTCACCCTCAGCAGCTCAGCACACACTCACGGGCTCACTATTTCCCACGGGAGACCAGGCCACCATGAGTATTTAGGGCAGCATTCAAGCAGGTGGCCTGTGGCAGACAGGAGGCAGCCCTGTCTTCTTGATGGCTACAGGTTGGCTATAAAAGACTTAGGACTGTGTTTGAGCCTTGATTCCTGGAGCCACTTTCTCCCCACCTTTGGTCTTTCTCCATTGCTGCTCAGCAACCTGGTCTGCTTAGAATTGTGCCCCTTGTGGGTCTGAGAAAATGAATATTTAGAGCAATGATAAAGCTAAGATGAAGTTATCTGCAGACACTCAAGGGAAAAAAAATGGCTCTTCAATGACAGGTGCTTTCATGAGAATCTGATGAAAACTATAGATTCTCTTTCCAGAAAAAATAAATAAAGGCATACATGAACACACCAGCATATTTTTTTCCTGAGATTTCAATTTTCTTTGTATTTTTTTTTTAACATTTCAAAAGTGGAATCTCTGTCAATGTGCTTGAGTAATCAAACTGTCCTAACCAGGTAGATATAGCATGAATATTGGAATATGATCCCTGGACCTACTGATTACTGACTCCATACAATTAAGCCCCCAGGCTCCCTGTGGCCCAGAAACAACAAATAACAACCCTGAGAAGGACTCATTTTGTGTTAAGTAGTGTTCTAATTCATTTACTTAACTTCTCTAGTACTGTCGTTCCATCATTCTATAAATGAAGAAAGTAATACCCACTGCATAAACCTAACATCAAAAGAACATGCCTTTTCACCATGACATACCCAGTATCTTATAATCCATCTAAGAGGCTCAATGAATGATACTGAGTGACTGAATATATGTAAATCCCTAGTAGATTGCCTGGCACCAAGAAGATGCTCACTTAATATTATTTTTCATGCTTTTTTTTTTTTGGTCTTGAAAGCAGGAGATAAATCCTGATTCCTATGTGTTTTATGATAATAAAATATTCCTATTACTTATGGTAATAAAACATGGTCATTCACTCTTGGCACATTTCCCCAAGTGGACATCCATCAGCAGGTAGAAACAAGTTCTCAAAAGGGATTCTTACATGACATCATTGTCAGCTTTACAGGAATGGGCTTAAAAATATTTCTTTGTATATTTTTAGCTCCATATATTCTGCTGTCTTGTGAATTTCCCTCATTGAATTAATGATATTTTTCCACTTGAGAGTCATTATTCTGCATCATTTGGAAGCTGACTTCTGTTTTGAGTTGACAGACTGGAAATAGACTTGAGAATCAAATTTATGTGGATAGATAAAGGGATTTAATGTTATTAAGTTTCTATTAGCAAACAAACTACGTTAGACAAGAACGCTTGGATAATAGAGTTTTAAGGGAGGTACCCTTCAGAAAGAGAGAAGAGAGTTTGCTCCATCAGGTCAAGGGGAAAAGGAAAATCAGAGGCAAAGAATGGAAAGTGTCTGTGGGAAAAGTGTGTCTAACAGGCTGACCTCGAGCGGGTGACATGACAGTATGTTAAGAAAGCACTGAAGACAACCAGAGAAGGGGCTGTGGTCTACAATTAAGGCCTGTCCTAGCCAGACACCTGGACAGCTACATCCCAGGCAGACAGAATATGAACATGAATTTGTACTGCAGTCCCTTCCAGGCTCCCTGTGGCCCAGGAACAACAAATCACAACCCTGAGAAGGACTCATTTTGTGTTAAGTAGTGTTCTACTTCATTTACCTAATAAGTCATTTGATTTTTCACAAGAAACCTATCAATGAGTAATTATGATCCTTGTTTTACATATGGGAAAACTAAGACAGGGAGAGGTTACATGATTTGCCATACCTAATTTTCTAATTCCTACTAGCTAATAACTGACTAATAATGTACCTAGTGATTACCAATACATTTTTAATCCCTTCACATGTATTAAGCCTTGTAATCCTCACAAGGATCCTACCTATTATGTAAGTATTATTAAACCCATTTTATAGATGAGCAAATGGAAGCACCCTTATGTTAAGTAGCCTGTCTGAGGTCCCTCAGCTGGTAGGTAGCAAAGTTGGACATGAAACCCAGACAGGTTAGACCTAGGATCCATGCTCTTAATTAGAAATTTCTTTAATTTCCCCTGGTACAAGATCTAGAATTTAGCTGACAATCTGGCTGAGGATTGAGCAAGAGATCCCTAGGGACTCTGTGGCCAAGAGCTACAGACTGGGCCTCCTGTGCAATTCAGAGCCAGTCCTTAGAGGGTTCATAGGGCCAGCATGGTAAAAGAAGGTCCACATCAACAAGGCAGATGGTCAAGTTCATTGAGTCTTAACTGTGCCTGAGAATGTCAAGTTACATTTGCCATAAACTTTATCCTGGACAGCAGCAGAGGGTAGAACTGGAATTGTCACCTCCAACCACCACCACAGTGAAGACCAGCCCATCCACCACAGTCAGTTCAGCAGGATCAAATACCACCCCCCCCACACACACACACATCCAACCTAAGTGAACAAGGTCACATGAGCTATCCAGGTACCACCCAGAAGAAGAGCAAAGGGTGAAAACAAACCACAAAGCCTGAGCATTAACCCCCTTCAGATGGAATGAAATGAGCAAAAACCAAGATATTACAAAGTTTAAAACTAATCTTATTTTTACCTGTAATACACAGAGGTAGGCAGCTCATGAGGAAGATTAGATCTGTTGTTGGAAATAAACTACATCATATTTGAACATCTGAGTGTTGTGTGAATTAAAACCACCAAAGGATTCCAAAAGCCTGTCAAATGAAACACCTGCAGTATATTTATTTATAATTAGGATGCCGAAATGGACAACATACTGATCAAATTTGTGGTTGATGCAAAGCTGAGAGATATAGTGAATACATTAAGTGGCAGCATTAGGATCTGAAAAGCTATCTGCTGCCTGGCCCAATGAGTCACATATAGCCAGAGCAAATTCATTCTGGATAGTTAACTAACTCACAAAGAACCAATTGCACAAGAACAGTGGCTGAAAAAATGTTATCCAAATACTTGGAAGTTATTCCATGAAAGATGGATTATGGTTGAAGGATAATAACCATTATCTTGGGCCCTTGCTTAGTGCCAGGCATGGTAACATCTCATTTAATCCTAGGAGAAGTGTGGTATTATCTCAATCTGATTAGATAAAGAAATTGAGGATCAAAGTCCAAAGTCACACAGCTCATAAGTGGCGGAGCCATGTTTGAAACTCATGTCTGTCTGACTTCAAAGCCCAGATTCTTTACATTATATTAAATTGCCTTCCCAGCATATGGCAGTCAGCTTAAGGGGAAATAATTCCAACAGTCAGAACCTTCCTCTGAACCTTAGCTCATTTCCCAGTATTGGAGTCAGTGTGGCCAACCTCAGGAATAGATGGATGGTGGAGACTCAGGAAAGGAGATGCCATCAGTGATTCTTTACTAATTCTGAACTTTTATGATATAATTTCTTGAAATTTTCAAAGCCGTGGTCCCTGTATCAGGTGGCTTATGCTTCAGTCAAGTACAACCCCAAATCTCAGTGCCTTACAACAAACTTTTAGTTCTCACTCTAGGTTGGGGGATCAGCCATGGGGGTTCAGCTCCAGATCAGTTCTATCTGGTCTCACTTTTTTTTCTCATTTTGGGTCACAAGGAATATCCACTATCTTGGACATGTTGCTCACACATGCAGGCAGGAAGCACAAAAGCACATTTGTAGCCTCTGTTCAGAAGTGAGTACGCTACACTCACCTCTGCTCTCTGGCTCTCCCCTGTGCAACAGCCTGCAATTCACCTGCAGCAGATTTCAGTCTTTGCCTCACTCCAGAAAATCAGGTCTTTAGACTTCTCAATGGCAAGGGTAGTACCACTCCACTGATCTCCTGTTTCCTTTGACTTGTTTGTTTTGGTGTGCTTTTATGTATTACATTGAAAAGAAACTCTCAGAGACAATGGTAACCACAGATCAATCTGAAATAAAGGAGTCAATGGAATGACAAGAATGGAAATATTGCAAATCCCTCCATTGGAGCTTCCATGATACAACAAAGGGGTGTAGATAGTTATGATTTCATCTGAAGCTACGGATGCCCATTCCTTATTCCTTTAAACTATGTGTACATGCCTTCCAAAGACACCTCAGGGCACATTTATAAGCACTGTTGGAAAAAAAAAAAAAACAAGATTGAGAAAGCTGTGTTATCTATTTATTCCAGGGGAAATGTACTTCATTTATTTATTTGTTTATTTATTTATTTATTTGATTTATACAGCTGGGTCCAGCGCAAGCCCCTGGGCATGCTCACATCAATTAAAACCACAGATAGAAGCAGAATGCTGAATACAAACAAAATCAACAATTAATGGACTATCCCCTACTGTAAAGCACTTCTGCAGAACCTTCAAATCATTCCTCCCTACTAACCCCCTTGGGCAGAAGGCTGGGTTAACAGATGGTTAAACAATGTTAAGAGAAGAGAACACAACATTAGTACTGTAGATGGAGAATAAGAGAAAGACCGTGTGGAAGAAATCCATTGAATAATTCATCAGTAGAGCTATTGGTTGAATGCATGGAGTTGGGGTTGAAGTTGGAGGCAGCAGTTACCTGGCAGAAATGAAAAAAAAAAAAAAAAAACCTCCCTCCCCTAATGATGGAAGGAGGAGAGGCTGAGAATTGTTGAATACAGGTAGGACATTAAGTAAAATTATGGATACAGTAATACTCTGTCCTCTGGACTTACTGGGAGTTTTGCCAGTGGGAGTGATCTGGTCTGGATTATTCTTTCACTATAGGCACAATCAAGTTCTTGGCCCAGTCTCAATTTTGCTTTCCCTGAATCAAATGCAACTGCACCTGAGCTCACAGGCAAGTGCTTAGACTGCAGTGATATCTTCAGATGAGGGTTAGAGTATGGCAGGCAATGATGCTGGGTATTGTGTACGAGTGAGAATTTGCAATGTGAGATTAAGTAAAATCCTATGATTTTTTGATATTGTCAAGGTGTAATGTATGTACAGTACTTGCAAAATCTTAAGGAATAGATCAATAAAGTTTCATTTATGTGTCATATAATCACCAAGATATAAGGCATTTCCAGCATCACCAAATCCTCCCTTGTGCCCTTTTACAGTCCATATTCCACACAAGGACAATCACTATTCTGATTCCTGTCACCCTGTTAGTTTACCTGTTCTTGAACTTCATATAAATGATGTAATTGTATGCATTCTTTTGGATCTGGCTTTTTTTAATCACTCAGCGTTTTGTCTGCATTATTTATCCATGTTGTTATAGGTAGCAATAGTGCATATATTAATTTCTATGCAGTATTTTATAATAATATACTGCAATTTAATTACCCATTCACTTGTTGGTGGACTTTGGGTTGTTTCCTGGTTTGAGGTTGTTTTCAATGAGTAGTGCTGCTATAAACACTATAGTACATGTCTTTATGTATTTAACTGAGAATCATAAAATTGGAGTATAAAAATGAGTCTAAAAAAGGGAGTATATTTAGCTTCAATATATATTGAGAAACAATCTTTCTAAGTGATTGTACAAATTTATATTACCATAAAAAAATGAGTGTTCCAGTTGTGCCGTATCGTTGTCAACACCTGGTATTGCTGGTTTGTTTAACGGCAGCAATTGTGACAATGTGGTGCCTTCTCACTGTGATTTTGATTTGCATTTTTCAGATGTTCTTGGAAGTCTTTTCATAGCCCTGTTGGCTTTTCTGATGTTCTCTTTTGTAAAGTGCCTATTCAAGCCTTTTGCTCACATCTTTACTGGATTATCTGTCCTTTGGAAATTCAATTTGTCATTTATAGTACATCAAGGGTGCAAGTTCTAGTTGAGTATTTGTATTACCCATTTCTTCTCTTTGTGCCTTTTATTTCTACTCTTTAATAAATGTCCTTTTTAGTAATAAAATTTTTCAATTTTATTGTAGTCTAATTTATCAATCTTTCTTTTGTATGTTTAATACCTTTTGTGTCCTCCTTGAGAAAACATTGTCTATCCCAAGTTTATGAGATTCTCCCATGTTTTCTTTTAGAAATATCACTGATTATTCTTTTAATATTTAGGTCTTTTCATCTTGCATCAACATTTTTCCATATTACCATCCAATTGCACTCTTTACTGCAAAGACCACCCTTCCATCCATTTAAGCTACCATGATTTTTTCTCTTTTTTTGTAGAATAGGTGACCATATATGTATGGATAGGCTTATGGATTTTTAAAATTCAGTTTCATTGACCTATTTATCTCTCCTTGCATGGACCTCATATACCAGTTAGCGTAACGTGAACTCCATTGACTTCAAACTCTACATATGTGATTTTTCTGGACTTTTGTTGCTTTTTTTCCCTCTCTCTCTTTTTGTCTCTGCATCTGACTGTTGTCTAACGCTGTCTACATGGCTTAATTATTTCTCTGTTATGACTTTATTTCTCTATGTTATGTAAAAGGATCCATTGTGTTAAATGTACAGATATAAAAAGATTTATTTGAATAAAACTTAGAAGCGGATAAGTAGAAGTGCACATGCTCACCCAGAATCTCATTATTCCATAGCATAGGCTGGACATAGGTGTTTTATAACAATTATTCCAAACTTTCAGTGAAGAAAGGCCAGCTTTTGGCCAGCAGGTTGAACTTGTCCCCAGGAGCACACCAGAGAGAATAAGCCTTGTCCCATACATATTTATTTATAGGTTCATGTAGAAAAGACTAAAGAATACCCAGCTTCTCTAAGCCAGATCTTTAAGGAAGATAGACAAAGAACTCTAGATTCAGACACCTTGCTAAGGAGTGTATGGATTGAGAGTCAGGGTCTCCATTCCATGGGCTATGAGAACAACTCTGCTTTACAGAACCACTGACATCAACCAGAGGTGGCCTTCACACAAGCTGAGCCAGCTCTCTGCTAAGCCACCAAGAGGGGAAAGGAATTGTGCAGCAAAGACTGTCTGCAGTGTATGTCATCACGCCCTACTCCCTGCATTCACTTTTTATTAAATTCCTCTACTGCACCAACAGTTCTTGAATGCCTACTATGTGATTAACAGTGCAAGCCCTCCAGATGCAAAGTTTCACTATATGGTCACTGCCATGGGGGAGTTCACATCCTCACACCACAGCAGAGAGATCTCAGTGTGGCAACAAGCAGGTGCAGACACAAAGACACCACCAGGCCTTGCCCATCCTTTGAAGTACAACCCAAAACTCCATTCTTCTAAAATTTCAGATATATTTATGATCTATGTATTTGTAAAAATAATAGAAGTGGACAGCTTTAAAAATTACTGTTGCTTTTCATGTCTCCGAATCTTAAAAGCAGATGTACCTATCATTACAAAATTTAGAAACACCTTGAATACCAATAGAAAAGAAACAGCTAAATAAATTACAGTAAATTAGTGGAATATTAATGTAACATTAAAAGTAATCATTAAAAAGACCAAGCAGCAAAAAATTAAACACATTATGTGTATGCAAAAATACTAATATCTATGAATATACATGATAGAAATACAAAGCATGTTGCAGTTATAAATTTTTGACAAAACCGAATTGTGTCCTCTTAAATTTCCTTTAATATGATTGTTTTTATAATAAACCTAAATGTAGGAGTAAAATAAAATAAATCAGTTTCTCTGATTTCCCTTTTCCTATATACAGCTCCACTGTATATTTATAGATTCATATATAAATCTATAATATATAATAAATACATATATTATAGATTTAAACATGCACATCTATATCTATATGCTAAGCTGTTTTGTTGTGTGAATATGTGTATATGTATGTTGGTTCTCCATTCAAGATAGTTTCTATGGACAGGAGCAGTCCAGCTCAGAATAAGTAGCAAAGAAATTCATCCTAGAGCCTTGGACACAGTTTCTGAAAATTCTCTTTGTTTTTGTGCTTTCCATTCCTGAGAGGACAGTAGGTGATCCACTACTTCTTCTGAATACACCTGCAACTGAGAAAAAATGTGCAAAGCACATCAGCTCTCCTGCAGAGAGAGCCACAGCCTAGCCAGAGGTCTGGACTCCCCAGCTCCCACATCCAGAGGTAGGTTCTATGTCTACACTGTGAGGTGAGAGAAGTGGGGCAGCTGCTACAGCTATAGGATTCCTTCTGAGGGATGGGAGCACCAACAGGGTAACCACCCTGACCCTCAATCCCCCGGCACTTCACCCTAAGAGGTATCTAATGGGCAAATAGGTGGCAGGATCGGATCTGCCTCGCCCTTTTCCCCTCTTTGTTGTGGTCTTACAGTGCAGGTTTTTCCTAAGTGGCATTGGTCTTACCCAGCCTAGTGCTGTTAGGGGGATACATGGGTGTAACTCTATTGTTCAGGATGAAGCCAGACTCCCCACAGAAAAATGCCACATTTTTCAATATTAGCCTTATCAGTAATAGCAGTGATATTTGGCTTTCCCATCTGTCTTAGTTATTCATTGCCATAATAAAGCACCTGAGGCTGGGTAATATCAAAAGAAAAGAGATTTATTTAAGTCACAGGTTTGAATGCTCAGGATCAGCTAGTCTCGCCAATCTGTCCAATGGTACCATTTACCATTTACCAAGGAGGCTGAGGGCCTCCTTGTTTGTGTCACATCATGGTAAATGGTATCATGACCACAGGAGTATTGTGAAAGAGGGAAAGCTCAAAGTGAACAGGGGCAGGGAACAGTCTTATTCTCACAGCATCCCACTCTCGTGGGAACTAACTGGGGCTTCACAAGAACTATTTAATCCCTTCCAAGGACAGCACCTCCAATGACCTTCTACTATATTCCACCTCTTAAAGTCCAACCACCTTTTAACATCACCATCCTGGGGACCAAGCTTCCAACATGTGAACCCTCAGGAGACAAACCACACCCAAACCATATAGCGATCTCTCTTATTATTATTATTATTTTTGGTCTTATTTTGGAGTCTGCTGAAAACTCACTCGGGGAAGAGAGATGATATTTATTGGGCCCCTGAGAACTCTTGCATGTCAGTTCCTCTGGGAAACCAACTCTGAGACAGAAGCTAGTGCTCCAGAAGTTCATGAAGAAAAACTGTAGCACATCACCTGTAGTGAAAGAGAAGAGGGCTGGGTAGAGTGAAGGCCTGCGAAGTCCTGAAAAAGGCTTCAATCAACTTCATCTGGGACACAGATGGTCCTTCAGAATTGCCAAGTTGGAAAAAGGAGTTGACTCTTTACGTATATGGACCAGTTATGGAGGAAAACGAGACTAGAGTAATTACGGCAGTGCTCAGCTGAGGATGCTTCGCAGCAAGGGCTAACACCAGAGACCTTCAATCATCACCCTTCCCAGCAACTGGGAGAAAGGTCCCATAGTGGTGAAAAGCAGGCCTGGGTTTGGCAGAGCATCTACCACAACTTCCAACTGATTTCAGCCTACACAGAGTTGGGTAAACTGCTTTACTTTTGGGGAAAATCAGAGATTTTTAAGATCATGTGTTATAATGTATGTATTCATTACATTCTTTTGGAATACACACACACACACACACACACACAATTTTAACCCAATATTATAGAGCCCATAAATTATTATTACATCATCAAAAATGAATTCTGCTTTTATGTATAACTAAAAAGAACCAACAAATTAAAAATTAATTAAATTCTAATGAGGTCCTCAAATGGCTTCTGGCAGAGTTCAATACATTTGGTTGTCTATCAATTCAATGAGCTTTTATTGTGCAAATACTAGGTCCAAGCATGGAGAAACACAGTCACAAATGATGTTTACACCTTGAAGAAAGGCTCATGTCTTAGCTTAAATATTTGTCCTAAATGAGGCCTTCTCAAAGCTCCAAACTACATCACTTCTCTGTTCTGTACCCATGTGTGATGTATTTCTTCATCCTAATTTAATGGAGGATACTTTTACAATTTTCTTTCCTTCTAATCTTCACTATTGGAGCTAATATCTGCTTTATTTGCCACTCTATCCCCAGTGCCTATAGCACAGGTAAATAGCAAATAATGGGTGTTCCATAACCACCTAATTTACATAGTAGGTGATTAATAAAACATGGAGCAGCAATGAGTGAACAAACTAAAGAAATGTATCAAACACTGTGACAGATCAAAAAGCATGTGGGTACTGTCCAACTCAGTGAGGCTACAAAGGGGAGACACTTGAACAGCCCTTGGTAATAATATAGAAGTCTTTCTGGCAAATGTCGGGGATATTTGAAGGAAGGGGGAAAGCACTCAAGGATGTACAGTTATGCAAAGGTCTGGTAAGTTTAGGATTCAGTTATTAATTTAGTTGTAATCAGAGCATAGAGTGAAGAGGCTGCAGGTGATAGTTAGGGTCAGGAGCTAGGGGTGTGAAGTACACAAAGGCAGGAAAAGCACAGGAGACATCAGCTGCTGCTCACCTGTCTTCCACACAGACAAGCTTCTGAATATATATTAGGCACTAGTATAGAGCAACAGGCAGAATTATAATCTTCAGTTTTCAATATTGAATGGGTCAATATTCTAAGGGTTAATTTTGCAATCAAATTTTCAAACATTTTTGCCTAACTCACTTAAATATTAAACCAAAACAGAAAGCCCTGGCTCACATGCCCCTTTACTGAGGCAGGGCTCCAACCATCACCTCCAGGAAGAGCCCTCTTGCATGAGCAGAGATCAATCATCACCACCATTTAGAGTCCTCTTATATGCATAACAGAAAACATTTTTTTTTCTCCTTTGGTTGATCCTGAGTTATTTTCTCAATAAACATGAGCAAGTACAAGAGGTGCTGAGCCAGAAGATTTGGAGGTAGCCAGGTAACACAGGACTTGACACGAGCCAACCTCTGCACAAGCAGATTCAGCAGAAAGCAAGAACAGGCAGGTCAGACAGCGCCCTGGGAGAGTTCTCCGCAGCAGAAGCCAGAAAGCTCAAACTGACTGTGGCTCACCATTAGCAGGGCTCAGCAGCCAAACCTCTGAGTGGCGTCATTGACTCTATTAGCCAAGCACATTAGATGAAGGACTGGGGAACAGTGGATGACGACAAAGAAGAAAAGCCAAAACCCCCAGTGAACCTGGGAAACTTCACAAGTTCTCTAGTTAAATGGTGGGACCATGGGCATTCAAAGTTGAACTTATTTTCCAAAAGCATTTGGCTAAATGACTGCCCGATTATAGTTTATTAGACTTTGATAAGTAGTGGTAAAATATTTTCAAGATTACAGTTAGGCACTTGTAGACGTGATGAAGATCCAGACATGGGATCTTTGACTCCGGTGATCAGAACTGAGTCAAAAAAATTAACCAAGCTGTGGTCCTTGACAATCACCTGCTACATATAATTTTAAAAAATGTATTTTCACTGACATTTTTACAAAGTTCAATCAATTCCTAGCTTCTAGGCTTTCTGAAGGTTCTTATAGATGTGGGCTCCCTCTTTCCTCTTTGTTTGTATGACATAGCTCTTCTGAGAATAATACTTGTACTTAACATATTTAAATATGAACTTAATTGAGTCTTCATCCTAATCATTTTCATTTAATTCACACACAATATGATTGAATATTCTTTGGGTTCATTTTGGAATCACATATAATGAAATAGCATGGGGTGGCACGGGTTTTCAAATATTTTAGCAGGAGTCATTTAAAAAAATTAAATCACATGGGTGTCACCACATTTACAAAACACAGACTACAGCAAACTCCTTGTCTGAAAGTGGGACTTATGGTGGTGAGGCGTGGGTAATAGCAAGTGTCCCCTTGGGAAGCTCGGTCATTTTTTAGAAAGCACTGATGTAGAGGAGAGGCCTCCATAAGAATTAGAGAAACATGGTTGTAGCCATGTTGTGTCACCACAAAACTAACCAGTCACTCAGCACCTCTGAAGTGGCACCCCCTTTCTCCACAGAAAAGCCTGCTTCATCATGGCTGATTTTAGGACTATCAGCGAAAGAGTCCATCGTAGATAAACTTCCTATTTTCATGTTGCCCTGTTTACTTGGCCACTGGCCGAGAAGATACCAGCACTCCAGGTGCTGGACACCCCCTTACTAGTTTTTCACAAACATATCCAGTACAGTACTTTGAAGAAACGTGCAAACAAGGCCTCTGGCCTTGAGCTGGGCTTCACAGAGATGTCTACATTTTTAAGATAACTTACAAATGGGCCCATGGTTAACAGCTGGCAGGGGGAGGAAAGAAAGGGGAGATGAAGCTCTCCCCTTCTCAGGTGTTGTCCTTGAAGAATTAACTTGCCCAGAACAGTGAAAGAAAAAGCTGCTTTTATGTGAACTTCTGCAGACTGTGAACTTCTGAGCCCCTCCCCTTACACGCTGGGTATAAAACTCTGAAACTCCCTGAACTCGGGGTTCAGGGGATTGATTGATTATAGCAAAGGCTGTACCCTCTGAACCTGGCTGCAGCCAAATAAAACTGCTTCCTGCTATCTTCAGTGCCTTGCCTTGTTTGTCCCTACAACACCTCAGAACCTCAGTTTCCCCTCTGTAAAATAACAGAAGTAGAATAAACAACGTGAAAAGTTCAATATAACTAAAGGAATCTTAGTACCAGAGGACAAAAATTTATTTGGATAAGTTATGCCTCTTTTATTAAAAGATTATACATGTGCTTTAAAATCTGAGCTTGTCAGAAGTTGTGTGTTCTCTGCTTTACCCCCTGTGCCAGTATGTCATGGTTTTTACACTCTCTTAGATCATTTGAAACTTCATAATTAGGATCCCATTCTTGGATGTTTTCCAGTTATCTTAAATTTCCTTTCCTTTCAGAATTTTGCAGCAGAATTCTGCTTGTCTGTTTTTTTTTTTTTTTTTTTTCTCTCTCTCCTTTTAAAACACCAGTGTTTCCCGCATCCAAGGGACACATCTGCTGGGTCCAGCCTCCTCTCTCGAGGTTGTTGCTTTAGTATGACATGGCTGGGACACATTTCCCCCCAGGATTCAATCACTCCCACTTCATCAACCAATTTCCCCTTGTGGTTCAGAATTAGGACCAGACCAACAGTTTTCTCCATTCCCTTTCTCTCCCCTCTGGGAGGAGAAATTATCAGAAATTGTGGCCTCTTTAGTCATGCGGGCAATGAAGCCAAAACCTATAATCTCCTGGGGCTTAAAGTGTCTCACTGACCTCCCCTTATCAGTTGAATGGGAATAAAAATTGACCAATTTCTACCTCCTGAATTCTCATCAGGACAAACCCATTAAAAGTATTAACATATAGAGTGGGGCTTGCAGGAGTCTCCCTGCGGTCCCCTTCCTCTGGATGGTTGTGCTGTTCCACAGGCCAGACTTGGCTTGTTCCTACTGCATACCTTCTCTTTAAAGGTAGGCGAAGGGAAACTAGAAAATCTGCAACATTCAGGGAAGATCCACAGGTACACAAGCTAGAAATGACCTCCGAGTTGTTCATAGTTCCAAATGGAATCTCTACTTAGATACCCCAAGTCACTTCAAATAGACCAACATTCAAAGTCTCCATTACCTTTCTACCAAGGTAATTCTCTTTCCCAGACTCCCATTGATGTTGCACCTATCCCTCTAGTTTCCCAGGCTGGAAAATTTGGAGTCACCTGACTTTCAACTCCTCTTATGACCTTCTAGTTTAGATTCATGTATTTAGTAATTGGTAATAGGTTGTGTGAAAATCCACCCACTTCCAAAAGATTCTTCTTCTTCTTTTTTTTTCTTTCTTAATTTAAGAAATATGCCAAGTGAAGTGAAAGCTAGGGAAGGTTTGGGGCAAATGTGTGCATACCAACTGCTTATTTAACTTCTCATGAGTTCAAGTACAATCTGAGGGTTAAAGAATTTTAATTATAGAGGTTACATGATAAAACAGTTTCTCAGAGAAACAGTTTTGAGTGTTCATTTGTTAATTGGTTTTTCTTTCTATGCCAAATGCATTAAGAGTTTGTCATATTTTAAATGTAATGTAATTAGGTATAAATTCAAGAGAAAAGTAGACATTATGGAAGTTTTGACCTCAGTTTTCTTAGAAATTATTATTACTAATTATTTTCTCCAAATTTATATTCATAGCATCCCGAGCAAAGCCACAGGGACTGCTAAGCATCTGGTCTGATTGGGAGCTAATAATGGAAATAGCATAGGAGCCAGATCCAAGCTCAACTTCATGGTACACAAGCATATCTGTAAAAACCCCCGTCACATCTCTCCAATGGAATGCTGAATTATTCTCCGTTTCATACTGTGAGAGGTATATCAAATAAAGAGGATAAAAAAATCAACCCTGAGCAGCAGGTAAAGATGACTGCAGAGAAAGAAACCATATACTGGAACCAGGTATTTTCCTTTCTGCCTGGCGTCACTGGGTGAAGCTTTTGGAAGCACAAAACCTGCTTTGGTTACTACTAAGTCCAAATTCAGACACAGAGCCATGCACTCCATGGGAGGCAATGTAGATTCACTGGAATAAACTGATGAGCCCAAGACTGGAATAAAACATGACCTTCCTTTTGTAAGAACAAAGGAATGAGAATATTAGGCATTCCGAGTAGCAGAGATCTGCCGGGCATCCTAACTGCTGGGCTCAAATTAAGATTAGAACTAGCAAAATTACTTTTGAGGCCCCAAGGGGGGGTGTTTTAGGATCTGCCTGAGGGGGACACTGTGTGGCTGGGGGACTTGTGTTTAACTCTGGAACTGTGTCTGCAACAATAGGTGCATTTATCCCAGGTGAGGTCTAGAAGAAAAATCTCCATATGGGCCTTAGTTTCTTTCTTTTGAAGTGATCTTCAGGAAATTATTTGGTAGGATTTTTTTTGGGGGGGGGATTACTTTTAGGGTTTGGCACTCCCTCAATTACTGTGCCTATCTGGAGGCAGAATAGGAAATTGCAATCTAATTTTCAAAACCTTAGAAATGATTTCATACCCAATGATCTGTGATGTTTTGGATTTTGTTGTTGTTGTTGTTGTTTGTTTTGCAACAGCAACTAAAATCTTCTGATATAGAAAACCATGCCATCGGAAGAAATAAATCATTTGTTTGTATATTAAATCTGTTTTTATTAGAATAAGGGTTAGTGTGGACGTTAGATATGTAAGGTATGTGGGAATAACTTAAGCAACTTTCCAATCTAAAAGAAGAGGCCAGACTTTCTATGGAGAAGATGGGTTCTTTGGTCTTAGTTTTTGTTATTGCTGTTGTTTTTTTGTTTTCTTGTCCAGTCATCCAAATAAAAGTGAGAACAGATGCTGTTGGTCCTTTGTTCACATCCCCTTTGCAGGGCTGGCCCTTACCCCAAGTTGCTGTCTACCAATGATTCACAGCTTCCCCTCTCTCCAGAGCCAACAAGAGCCCCTCACCAAGGAGATCCCTATTGCATCCCAACATCCACCTCTGGGGCCTGCCGCAGACAATGACTTGCCCCTGGCAATCCCCCTGCTCAAGGCAGGAGCACTCTGTGGTGAGATTTATGCTTCAAAATCTCCCTCCTAAATCACTTGGCTCTTTCCTCTGCCCTTTCCTACTTCCTTTGCTCTTTCATGATTTTTTTTGTTTTGTTTTGTTTTGTTTTTCTCTGCAGAGCACTTTCCCAATGACTCAAGGACACAGGACCCATGTCATAGGCTCTGCTTCTTGGAGACCCGAATTAAGATGGGTGTTGTGTTGTCATAGAGTCCACCATCTGTATAACGTAAGTAAATCATGTCATTCCAACGAGGAAACTAAATCAGATTATTAGCTACTTCAAGGCTTCACAACATGTTGAATCACTGGGAAATCACTCTAAGAGGAAATTCCAACCACATAGTAATAAAAATTCTGTCAGGAAAACATAACAAGGTGTAGACTAATCAAATGGTGACATTTAAATAGTTGAAGACCACATCAACTGTCAAGACACTCCATGATCAATGGCCAAATGAATTATGAAGACAATTGTTACAGCAATGGTTCCTGCCATGAGTCAGACAAATTAAGTTCCATTTTCCTTCATTTCTTATTATGAGAATGAGTACAACTTACCTTCTCTCTGAGCTTCAGTATTAGCAGGAAGATGAAAGTTAATGACTAGACAATCCTAAAGATCCATCTCAGCTTTGACCTGTGTTGACTATGTGAGTGTCTACCTGAGACTGAGGTCACATTAGGGAAGAAGTTAGTGTTGAGTTGGCTGGTTTGAAAGAAATGCATTCAGATAAAAAAAAAAAAAAAAGGTGCAAAAGAACAAAAATAAGAAGGTAAATTCACCAAGAAAGTTGTCCTTAGAACATTCTGGTAGAGCATCTCAGAAGTATTGCAATGGTGGCCAGATGGTAAAAAGTCTTTACTGCTAGGGTTAAAATATAGAGGCCTTATCACAGGGAATAAAATTCAATGCCTTTGGAAAGGGAAGAATAGCATCTAGGCCTTTTTTCCATGCTGACCTTTTCTCCCACCCCCCTGCACCTGTGAAGCCATATGAACTATCTGCAATTTCTAGATCTGGAAAATAATAAAGCCTATTATACCACAAGGTCTTTGCACATGTCATCCATTTGCCACCATCACAGTCCCCTTCATTGTACCTTATTAGTCTATTTTGTTTCTCAAGATTCAGTGTAAACATTATGTCCTGTAAGAATCCTTCTCTCCACCTATCTACAAGGCAGAGTTATCACTTCCTCCTTGGTGCTTCCCTAGCATCTATCTCATCTATGGTTACACTATCACTCACCACATTGTATCATCATTATCAATTCACATACCTTTTCCACTTGTTATGATTTGGATGTGAGGTGTCCCCCCAAAGCTCATGCATGAGACAATGCAAGAAGGTTTAGAGGAGAAATGATTGGGTTATGAAAGCATTAACTCAGTCAGTGAATTAATCCCCTAATAGGATTAACTGAGTGGTAACTGAATGCAGGTGAGGTGTGGGTGGAGAAGATGGGTCACTGGGGGCATGCCTTTAGGGTATATATTCTGTATCTGGTGAGTGGAGTCTCTCTCTGATTCCTGATCATCATGCGAGCTGTTTCCCTCCACCACACTCTTCTGCCATTAGGTTCAGACTCACCTTCATCCCTGAGCAATGGAGCCTGCTGGCTAGGGACTGAGACTTCTGAAACCATGAGCCCCCAAATAAACTTTTCCTCCTCTAATTGTTCTTGTTGGGTCTTTTAGTCACAGTAGCAAAAAAGCTGACTAAAACACCACTAATTGGAAGGATATGTATTCCTTGAAGACAAGAGCTGGTCTTTTCCATGTTATCGAATCTACCACTCTATCTCCCCATTTCCCCACCCGGCACACATACCAGGTTTAGACAGTCCCAGATGGGCAGCAGATAGTTCAATAAATCCTGATAGGATAAATAAATCAGGATGGCATTATGGGGTTCCTAAGTACTTTTGCCTTCAAGGGCTATTTTCTCCATTGAAAAAATTAAAATTATGTTTTAAGATTGCAGTGGTATAAAGATGAATATGTTAATAATATTTACAAAAAAAAATTTGTTTTAGACCTAAAAGTTCATTTTGTCCTTCTGATTTCAAATCAAAACATTTTTATGTACCCCTAAATCACTGTGGACCCTAACACTGTGCCTGCTGAGCCTAACAACCAAGCCACTCTGGAATGAATGGCCAGATGGGACTCTCCTAATAGACATCTATTTTTAATTGCATAAGCTGATTTAGGTTTATTTCATCTGTTTTGAGCAAGATACATTATCTTTGATTATATATTCCTTTGACTTTATTTTTTTACTGCAGTAATTATTTTTTTATCCATAAGTGACATCATGGGAAATTTAATAGAAATGTTCATGTAAAACATTACTCAGTCCATTTTGAATAGCAATTTACAATGACTGGTCAAAATTATCACTAGGAGGGCACCCTACTGTTCTTTGAATGGAGTAAGAGAAACATATTAAAAATCAAAAGGAAAAATTAATTTTATAATATAGCAAAAGGAATGATGATTTCAAACAGCACTGTATATTATTAGTTCATAACTACTATCTACAAAGTGTCATGAAAATTAGATTTCAGATGGTAGATGAAGTTTGTTTCACTGAAAAAAAAGGTTTTAATAAATATTAAGCACAGAAGTATTTGGAGATGATGAAGATTCAGTAATTAAGCATTGAACATGCAGTGATCCATTTGACATCAAAGAATTAAAGACACAAAAAAATTGCTTAGCTAAATGCAACTGCCAAGAGGGTTGAACTCACATTTTTGTGCTCTTAAGAATGACAATTCATCTAACAGCAAACCTTTCTTCACCACTTATGAATTGTTAGAAGTACTGCATATTAGAATAAATACGATTTTAGAGACACTGATTCTTAGAAATGAGGTTGGTTCTTAGGGATTCATTTATTTTCTATATAGAAAGAACACCTCCAACATCCCTGAAATTATTAAGTAGCAATGGATATAATATTCTCAAAATGCCAGGTAATTACTATGTACAAAGCAGGCTGTTCTGCTGCTGTATAATTCTAACTTTGTTTTTTAAATCTTGTTCATGTCAAGCAGAAAATGTTCCCCTCTTTCCCCAGAAAGTTCACAAAGTTTAGTGATTTATTCATATGATGCTTTGGAAGGACAATTGATTCCACTTCTAGGTTAGCCAACTATATACTCTTAGGCACTGGTTTTTGTCATTTTGTTTTTCACTTAAAATTTTTTCAATAGGCATATTTGGGGTAGTGTAGAATAATGGGTAGAGTGGAGCATTTTCATTCAGGGAAATCTGAGTTTGAATCCTGGCTCATACATTTATCAGCATCTGTGTGACCTTAAAAAACAGTGGCTTAAAGTCTCAAAGTCTCATTTTTCTCATTTCCAAAACCTTGAGGGTTGAGAGGATTAGAGATAATGTATGTAAAGCACCTAGCACAGTTCTGGCTACAAAGTAGATATTCAATATATTCCAGGGACAATAAATTTGTCTCCCTTAAACGTGTTGACCTTATTTTGACATTTTAATGATTCAGGAGTGATAATTACCAGTATTAGTTACTGCATAGAACTTTGAAACAGGTTACAATGTTTATCACTATCTTAAAAGTATTCAAAAACTGCTTTCTCTGCTTCCATGGTTGCTTGTTAATTTTTTTCCTTTATTCTCTCCTTGCTATCCTATAATTCAGATACCTGTCAGCTTCTCACTGCCGTCATATGTCCTTATTTCATTTGCTTAGTTCTTGGAAATAAATAAACTTATTAGCATTGTGTTTATTTAAATTAAATGTGCATGGGTTCTGCATGGATTTGAGATCCCCTTTAAATGTGAAATATTCCTATTCAGAGCCCAGCTTTTAGTTCATATGGAAGTTATCTTAACCAATGCTGAGGACATTTTGTCTTTCCTATAGGCTACTAGAGACTTGAGATTGTCAGAAAGCTGACCTCTATATAAAGACAGAAAGATGGGCAGGTGGATGTGTGGATGGATGACTAGACGGGGGGATGGAGGGATGGATGGATGGATGGATGTGTATGTATGTAAAGATGGATAGGCAGATAGATCTGTTTTATTACAGATGAACTAAAATGTTCAAATCATTGTAATGGAAGATGGTTTAGTCAATCTGCAGCTGCAAGGTGATACGGTCAAATCTGTTTTCTAGCTGTAAAATGAGGCAAAAATTCTTACTCTGACCCATTTCACAACTAAACTATGAAACAGGGAAGTTATGAAAAACATATAAGAAAGTGCCCTAGATATCCAATTTATCAATGCTATTATATATTTTGTAGCCTCTTTTAGAAGGTGATGAATATATTTGCATGTTTATCTAGTAAAGCAAAAATTAAATGTTTGCTTTCAGTTGAACAGCTTCTTTCTTGAGATCCCCATTATCATGCTTTTGTCTGACGCCCTTTAAATAGCCAGAGTTCCAAGCACAGATCTCATTTGTGAACTTCGATCCTAAATTTTTCTGTGATTTATTACAGGGATACTCAGAATGTTTTTCAACAATGCCATACCTGACTTCTTTACTAGTGGGTAAAATAAAATATCTTGCTTACTTTTTATTTTATTAAGTCTAACAACATTTCACTTACTGATTCTAGTAAGTTAAAAAATCAATATAAAGTCACCTTCTGATTAGATTTATTCTTCATTTTTTTTGTTGTCTTTTTTCAAAATGCTGTATATGTGATATGTAAGTGCTAAGATCCTAGCAAAATAAAATAAAATAAAACTAGGATTTCTAGCATATAGTCTAAATATGCAAGTTGAATTAAGTGTGAGTATTCTTGTACTTAGCAAAACACGGATTTGGCACAGGTTGGGTGCAGTAGTTAGCATTTACTGCGTGGAAAAGTACCACAGATCTCATCAGTTAACCATGAACATTTATTATCTCAGAGTTTTTGTGGGTCGAGTATCTGGGTGTGGGTGGCTTAATGGGTGCTATTGGTCCAGGTACAGCTAGGGCTAGAGAATTTGCTTCATGACCACTCACATAGCTGTTGTAAGGGTTCAGAAAATTCGCACCCAGTTTCAACTCATTCCTGTGATTCTCACCCATGGGTCTCCCCATAGGCTTCCTGGATGCCCTCAGGACCTGGCAACTGGTGAAGAAGGAAGCAGAGGAGCCTGGCAAGAAATTCACCAGAGAGAGTGCTCAAGACAAAAGCCACAGTCCATCTATAACTAAGTCTCAGAAATGACAACCCATCACTATTTGTCCTATTTATTTGTTCAAAGAGAATCATTGATCCAGCCCACATTCAAGAAAAAGCAGGGATAGAATGAAGATGTGAGTCCAAGGAGGTGGGGAATGCTGAGGGACTTTTAAAGGCTGCCTATTGCAGTGGGACAGACGTCTAGGCTGGTCATTACTCGAATTTTCTTTATCCTCAGAGCATGGATGTAACAATGTCTTCCCCTCCTTTTTTGAGCTTTGCTAATGATCTTTCTATAGTGTCATGGATGAAATAGTCTGTGTATTATATTTATCACAGCAATATTCTGGCTAAACTATTTCTCTAAAACACTCGAGCAAATGCAACTTTTTATTCTATTTAGTTCCTGTGGTTTATCTAAAGTTCTAGTGGAATCATCTGTGTACAAGTCAGCCTTGAACTGAGAGAGCCCACCCCTGACCTAGCACTGCCAAGCTCTGGGAAAGGGCAGGCCCTGTGGTGGACATGTCCACACAGATTATTGTTAATCTGCACCCAAACCTGCTGAGAAGCCCCTCTCACCCCAATTCACATGCGCGCACACACACACACACATATATATAGCATATAGGAATATATAGAAACATGTATATATATATAATGTAAATATAAATGTCTTTATACATATGTGTATAAAAGAAATGCTTAAGGTAAAATAAAATTTTCTACTACTTACTAAATAATAATATAATAGTTTCCATACAAGGAGTTTGCATCAGGTTAGTTATTAAGTGCTATGCTTGATTTCTTTACCTGGTTTCTTTCCAGGACTTCTGAGGTTTTCTGAAGTTTGGGTATAAGCAAGAAAATTAGATTCAAACTCAGACAAACTGGCTTTTTTTGGCTCTGGCACCTATTTTCAGCACTATGACCTTGGGCAATGTGCTTAGGCCCTCTAAACCTGTGTTTCCTTATTTTTCAACTTCAACTAACATTTCTTGAGTATCTACTACAGGGAAGACTACACTAGCCACCTTTGCATAAATCATCTCAACTTGTAAAATGTGATAACAATGCCACCTAGGAAGGTTGCTGGGTTGATCAAGTGGGATAATACATATGCAAGGGCTTTGTCAAATGCATTGGCTCATACAAATACTAGGGTGTGTCATTTTTCTGTTTTCCACATCAGCGCTTCCAAATGATAAAACTGTAATTTTGAACTTTGAAACAACTGCTCCTCTAGTTTTATTCTCTAGCTAAATGATCCAGAGATAATCTAAGAGATAGACTAATCATCTCCAAGATCAACATTAGACCTGTCTTTCACCTGCTAAAGAAACACACTTTAAAACCTGAGTCATACACAACACACTCGCTGTATTATTGAGGTAAGACAAGATGAGGCCTGATTAGATGTCTGTTTCTAATTAGACTTCCAACTTCCATAGGAAATGTGCAGCTTACCCTGCTATTTCTTCTTCACCTGTGGCTATCCCTCACTAACCACTATATAAATTACTTACAATACTAATCATTCATTGTTGGGCTCTCTTTCTAGCTCCAGGAGGGCAAAGAGCACGGGATTCCTAATTTTTGAACCCTTCAAGTGTTTTCCTGCAGCATTGTAAAGCTGGAAGTTGCCAAATAAATTCTTGGTATTGGATCACTTTTAATTTCTTTCTTTCTAGTATTTTCAAGGGACTTCATTGTTCTGTGATCCGTTTTTTTTTTCTTTTCGCATTTTTAGTTGTAAATATTTCTGTGTGTATGTGTATTTGTGTGTGTGTTTGTGTGTGTGTGTGTGTGTGTGTGTGACTTTTGGTATTATTTTGTGAACGTTTGAAGTTTTAAGGAAAAAGTTTGCTTTTAAGTTTTATAAGAGTCATCAAAGTGCACACTAACTTCTTATTTTCCAGACCTCTTTTTTTTGTACTTAAGGCATTGACATACATAGTGGGTATTTGTTGTTGCAAAACAATATATCTAAAAATATATTAGGGAGGCAAAATCAATTCAACTCAGCAAATAATTAATGAGCATCTACCATCTGAAATATTTTTAAAGGTTTTACAAAGATGGAAAAAAACACTTCTTCTCTAAAATTGCTTATAACCTCCTGGGTGAAAGAAACATAGACAGCTCACTATAAAATAAGACAAATAGAAGAACCAGCAGAAACCTCCGAAGCAGTATGGGGTGAATCACTGAATTGTGAACATCAGAAAAGAAATAGTCATCTTTCTGTGCTCTTCAACAATACCACTGCCCTAGGCAAGCTACCTCCACAAATAGGTTATTATTGGATTAGCCAGAAATTCAATTAATCAGATGCCTTGCTTCTCAAACTTGTCTATTCACAAGGATTTGTCTTCTTTCATTCTTTTCTGCATCTACACTGTGTTTAAGTAGTAATGAAAGGCAACAAATGTAATAACCAAAGCTAGACTTTAAAGCTGATCACAGTTATTTACTAACTTGACCCCCCCCCTTCCCCATCCCCCACGTTGATGGATGAGTCGGGGGCTGCTCCTCTGAGTTCCTTTGTGAGAACTTCTGCTCAAGATGACTGATTGACAAGTGGAGCTTTTTTTTCCTTTTCTGGGGGAAAAGAAATTTCCAGGGTTATGCTCCTTGTATTTGCAAAGAGCTCTAAAAGCTCCAGAGAGTGAAAAGAGTCAAAATTGACTGTTCGCTGATGATCGCAAACTTCATGACAGGAGAAAGGGGAAGAAAAGGGGAGATTGAGGCCGTGATGCAGAATGTCAGTGTAACTACTGGGAGACCGATTTCCAAACAGGCCTCCAGATAAATGGGAAGTTAGACACTCAACTAGAAACTGCAGTCGTTAGACAGAGGCTGCAGAAGCTGACGAACTTCAACCCCAATCAAAGTGGGGTCTGCAATAGCAGACTGCCAAAAGAAAGGGTGACATTCTACTAGGAGGATGGCTTTCTTCCAGAAAGATACAATGCCCATCAGAGTTCCCATGGTCTTGTTATTCCTTCTAAATTATCCTACATATGTCCTAGTGTATATTTCAATTGCAAGGAAAAAAATCATATTTCTAATATTCATATTCATATGCCGACAAACTATATCTGTATTCTAATACTCGTCTTGATTTATTCATAAGGGCCTGTAAAATTCATGCTTTGGTGAGGAAGTGTTTCGGCTCTTCAAGTCTTTTTTGTGGTCATTTTAAAAACTGAATGACTAAAAGGTAGGAGATTCAAGTTCCATTCACTTCTGGAGGGAGGAAAAAAAAAAGAGTTCTATACACTTTAGATCTTCGTTTCGAACAACAAAGTCTTGGATTTTGAAGAGGGATATTTTTTATCTCCAGGAAATAATCTTCTTTAGAAAAAAAATAGCTGAAAAAAAAAACCTAGTTATATTGGTATGTATTTAAGCCTTTATATTGAGAAGAGAGATTATTAGTAGAGAGGTTTGAGAAAATAAGTAGGATTCCTGTTTAATGGAACCCATTTTCATTACTGCTTGGCTTCGTGACTAGATAGCCAAAGGCAGGAAGGGAACAAGCAGCCCATGGTGAATGAAGCTGTTTGAAAGTATGAGACCAATGAGCTGATTACACAGAAGTCACAAGGAGACAAAGTGAGAAGCCGGTGGGTTGTGTGGCAGGACATGTGTCCCCGGAAAGTTATGAAAAAGTTCTCTGAGAGGACAACATGAAAAGAGGGTTCACCCCAACATGGTCCAACTGTGCATCTGACATCTAGAAGGTTTTTCCGCCTCAAGCCGTAAATTAAGTTTGAGAGATATTGTTCTTTCCCTAATTTGATCACCAAAAAACACAACTTGTTCACCAGGGAGAAAGGAGACTCTTAGGTTTCACACTGTAAGTTTGCTGGAAATTCATTTCACCTTGGAAAATCTCATTTTTTCAATCAGAGCTCAGAAACAAAAACACTGTGTGATTGTTTAGCCTGGCACAAAGAAAACAACAAGCACTTAGGAATCACGAATTGTTAATGAGAACTTAAATGGGCATTTTAAAAAGAGAAATTCTATTCATTATAGTGAAAAGCCTCTAACCACGGATGCAAATCTTGGGTGTAAGATTTGGTTCATCCTCCAAGAAAGACAGTTCAAATCATCACAGGACTGTCTGTCCAGCTACAAAATGAAGAGTAAATACACACTTCACATTTGACAGAGGGATATTAAAAGATTTAATTCAATAATTGATGTAAAGGACACTGAGTTATTTGAATAAATGAGGTCATATAAATGGGGAGTATCATAAACTTTCACATCCATATATCATTCATGATCCCCCGATCTTCAAGCAAGATCTGTACAGAAGTGTTTTCCCCATAAATCATTTTCTGAACATAAAGTTAAAAACCCCAGTGCCCTTAAAAACATCAGGAAGATCCACACTATATAATTAGTTGAGAATGGAGTGGTGCTAGTCTCTCCTGTAATACCAACACTGTCATCCAGCCTCCAAAAACATTCAATCAAGTCGTCCTATTGTTTACAAATCAGATGCAAACCCAAATACTGCAAGGTTAGCCTGTTCTTCAAATAACTACACTTCTGGCATAATTTCACAGCAAACTGGAAATGCAGAGATTCAAGAGCTTTCCCTGTTGTTGCTAATCTTCCCACTCCAAATTATGCTGCTGCTTCTGTATTTTCTGCTACATTTGCTCTTTTTCAGGTAAAGCTGACAATTCTGAGGTCACACTGGGTCGTCAATGGCAAGCTGACAGTAGGACATGGCTGTTTGAGCTAAGTTACTAATAAATGAACCCATGGAGTGCCATTTCATTAGTGAATGTATCATTAAAAGCATCACCTTCACGACTTCCTCATTGTTCTTTGCCCAGCCTGGCCCCTGCCTTGAAGCCTTAAAAATAAAGAAACCATGCTAGCCTAGTGAAGGGCTGGGACCAGCTAATTAGTGGCCCCCTTCCTGCCTATTCTCTTCTCTCTGTGGCACAGAGCAAGAACACCTCCCTCCCAGTCCACAACTATAATTATGAATGGATTTGTTTCAGGGAAAGGAAAGAAGGAGGAGAGGAGATAATGATACAGACCAGGGAAATAAAAAATCAGGGATTTATGTGTATAGAAGTCTGGGTTGGGGGACTCAGAACTTAATGTCTGTATCTTTGGTATTTGGGGTTGATCTTACAAGTTGACATGGGAATCAAGCAGCCCTGGATGTAAGTCCAGTCTCCACCACTTATTATCACTGAACTCAAGCAACTTGTTTGCAGTCTCTGAGCCCTGCTTTGCTCTTGTAAAATGGGAATAATCTGAATATCTATCTCAAATGAGATAACACATATAAAGGACTCAGCACAAGTATCTACCTATTACTTTTAGCTTCAAAATTTGGAATCAGCATCCCTAAAATGGCTCCAACATTTCTTCCCTAAAAAGTCTACTGGAATCTGCTAGATCACCAATTACCAATGGAATTCATCACCAGTCTGTGTTCAGTTTTCATACTTTGTGATCCCCAAACACTTCTTTTTCAAAGCACTTAATAATCTATAGCATCTCCCTTTTGGGACAATAAACACTTCAGAACATCACAGATGGAAATGAAGCCTCATGCTTTCAAGATGGCTTACTATGAATGTCATCTATGGCCAGAGAATTAAGCTAAACCAGCTGGACATGCTGTGAAGTAGAGAGAAACCAGACCTGGAGCTTTTCATTTTTTTATTCAATACACACTTATTAGGAACTTACCCCATGCCACACTCTAGGAATAAAGTGGTAAGAAATATAGATTAATTATGACTGTGACAAATGCCAGTCGTGAGTCATAGTCTTGAGGTCATGAAGGTTTTCCTTAGGGGATTATCCTTAGGAAGCTATTGCTGCAATTAATGCTGCAAACTAACCTACCCAGAAACTTAACTGCCTTTCAACAAGAAGCATTTCTTATTCTAACTCAGAGGTCTGGGGTTTGTCTGGGGAAGTTTTGCCTCAGATTCTGGGTTGGCTGGGTTTGACTCTAGGCTTCAGGTCTGGCTCATGTCTATGTTGTGTGTCTCACTGTGGCGCTCAAAGTGAAGGTGCAATAACTACCTGGAACTTCCTCCCTCAGGTAAGCAGAGGAGCACAAGTGGTTAAGCCCAGCTTCACAGTCTTTAAGGTCTCTGTTCAGGTAATATGCCCTAATTTTCAATGGATTAAAGCAAATCGTGTGACCAGGCTTAATATCAGTGGGATGAGACATACACCCCACCTACTCTAGTTCTTTGCAAAGTCACATGGCAGAGCATATCAGTGAAATAGAGAAGAGTAATACAATACACCTCAAGTGACATAATGCTAAAACAACCAGAGTTAGTTATTCCCTGATTTAGAAGATTTAGAATATTCCCAGCTATCACTTTCTATGTCTTATTTCTAAGACACTAATATAAACCAACCCTCCTCTCCAGCCTTCCTTCCGCATTACTTGAAGTGAAGGGCAATTAGACCCCAATAGTCCTATGGGGTGTGTTGATGTACTTTGTTTTAGTCCTGAAGAGAATTCTTTGAGCCCTAAAGAACTATGTAAGACAATAAGGATACATGTTACAAATGGTAGCACTTATTCTCCTTAATTGAAATGTATGAGTACTGAGGAACAAGGGTAAAAGTGGGATTTGTCTATCTATCATTGTGACAAATGGACAGTTTATCGCTTTGCATTTGCTCGGCTCTGCAGGAAAAGGGTGTAAGTTCAGAAAAATCTATTTCCCACAGAGCAATTATCAATTTTAATATTAAAATTTAAAATGATTTTTAATTTATCAACTGGTCCCTGAAATCAGGGTTGGAACTGTCAGATTTCTGCCTTGGATATTAGGCTGATGATGGGTCATATCCAAAGTCCATAGATAATGAACATTTTGTAAATCTGTAATACAGTTCTCTTTTTTTTTTTCTCATTGTAAATTAATTGATCTTTTTTGCCATTAGGGAAACCATCAACGGCTCTACATTTTTCTCTGTCTCCTTCACTTCTTTTTGGTTCAAATGCAAAGCCAAACATTCCAAAATAAAACCCAATTTTAATTAAAGCTACCCAGGTCCCCGAAAAAGCGATATCCTCCTGTTTCGCTGAGACTTTGAAAGTTTCCTGCTTTGATGCAGTGTTGAAAAAGCAATAAAACAGAGGTGAGCAGCTTTAAAGTGAGAGGTCGAAAAAGTATTGGTATCCTTTTGCCCTTCACTCTTGCGACAGTGGAACTTCTCTCTGGTCTGCAGTTCAGAGCCCATGAGGAAATTTGCATTCAGTAAAACCACACACCAAAGTCAACTCATGCTCACCAAATCTCATACATGGAAAACTCAGGCTGCCACCAAGATTGGAGCACACTGCTTGGCCCTGACTTAACCCAGGGGATTCAGAAGTATTGGAGGATATCTGACACTGGTATTTTTAACAATGCATTTTGGTAAACAGAATTAATTTTCCCTAATGCTTAAAAATCAAGGTACTGTTCACTCTGAGATAGCACTGTCCTAGTCAGATCTAATTAGGCACTTTCCTCCTTAGGGCAAAGGAGATCCTTCCTAACCAGGTCTAAGATGATTCTCTCAAGCCAACTCTAAGAGAACATGTACAATGAAATGATGGGATATGAAATATGAGGCCCTCATTAGCCTCATATCATTTCGCTAATCAGAGGAAGTGACTGAGAAGTCCATATGCTATCTTAATCCTTCGTCATCCACATAACTTCTGAAAATCTGAATATGGCCATGATTTCCTTTTTTCTGCCTTCCAGTGTCGCTCTAATATCTGTAACTAGACAATGGAAAAACTGTACAAAATAATTAGTAGATTATTGTCAAGATTAACGAACACAAAGGTAAGCTCCTTATACCAGCTATCTTCTCTGGCAAATATATTCTTATCATGTTACACGGAAATGAAAACATCCAGCTATATAGGAGACAGTCTGTAGAATTTTCTTCTGGACTTAGTGGGACCTGCCAGACCAAGAGGTCGGTGATGATTCACACAGCACCTGCTGCAGTTGCTGTTTTGTCTCAGACACTTTGCACAATGCCTTGCACCTGAGAGGCATCAAAATATTGCACAAATGAATAGCTAAATATATAAGTACACAAGTATATGAACAATTATGGATAAACGACTATAAAGCCAGCTTTAGACTGTTCACTAACACAAAATAACCCAAATCAGAAGAAAGAAGAGAAAACCTGGTTATCTTGTAAAAGGTGTGATATTTTTTTTTCCCAAAGGAAATCTTTCAAGGCCACTCCCCACCCCCCGGGGGAGAAAAGATCAATGCCAGCAGCCCAGCAGTCCCCAGAAGCCCCACAGTGTGTGCAGACCTGACTGAGGAGAGAAAATTGAGCTGAGGAAATAGATTTCACTTGTGCGCTTTAAAGTAGTGATTATAAGCAATAGGGAAGAAGTAATTATTTTTTAAATGATAAGCACTACCTGGACAATGTGACAATCTTCTATTTATGTGTAACTTTGTGAAAGGTGGCTATTTGGTGAGTACATGGTTCTAGCACCATGGATGTCTTGAGTCTCTTAGTGTGAAAAATATTTTAAAACTCAGATTGAATCAGGCGGTAGTTGCTGGTTGCTGTGGTCATTTAACTAAAGAGCATAATAGAAGGACCTTTTTGGTGTCTTCAGACAAGAACACCTTTCATAAAAGCTGGGGGAGGATTGGATTTCAGAACCCTTTGTGTGGAACTGAGCAGTGTAGGCTTTTCTACATCAAGTCTTTTAGAGGCATATTTTAGTTTGATATATGATTTTTTTTTCTTTTTGTCAACTTGCATCCTCTCCTCTCCAATCATAAGAAAGAGAAATAACCAAGAGACAACATCACAAACAGGACTAGAGCAGCCCTGGAAATCAGACTCTGGCCTTCTCCTGTTGAGCATAAAATTCAGATCTCCAGATACATCTCAGAGACTCCACCTTTTATCTGGCTCTTTCTCATCTACCCTTCCTCATGCCCACATCTCTCCAGCACATGATTTCATTTCAACAGCTATTTCACAGGACGCTTTCAAACTGGAAGAGAGAGGGGAAAAAAAAAAAAAAAAAGCTCTAGCTGTATCTCTTTCTAGCTTCACCCCTCCCCACTTGACACCAATTATAACAAACTGCTCCAGGAGACTAGAGCTCTCAGCCATCTCCCCCGCCAGGCAACCTGAAGCGATCAGGAGTCCCAACGAAAGAACAGATTTAGCCAACCAATGGAAGAAATAGACATATTTCCCTTTCAGTCTACTGAGGTTTATTCACCAGAATTGGTCTCCAATAAAGAATTAACTACCAGTTTTGTAAAGTGTGATGAACCTTAAACTCCAAGCAACTGGGTTCTTAAACATGGGAGAATTGTCTCTAAGAATCCACATGGGGTTTGCAATGATATTTCACCATCTACATCAGAGCCAAGGATCTCAAAAATGGACCTTCACTTCCGACAGGGACTCTGATAATTGAGCATATGTAACCTTAGAAGTAGATACTGACTCTTCAGTAAAATAAAGCCCAATTCAGCAAATGATGGATGAGGAACCAAGAGTCAATGGAATCCCCCTCAAGTCCACAAAGCCTAGGTACCCTGGAAAATAAGGAGTAGAAGTTTTTGTACATGCCTTGACATAACTCACAAATATATAAACTAATATACAGTCTATTTTCTGTATCTGTGTGTTCTGTACCTCTGCATTCAACTAATATCAGATCAAAATATTTGAAAAAAATATTTGTATCTGTATTGAACACGTACAGACCATATTTTCTTGTCATTACTCCCTAAACAAAACAGTATAACAACTGTTGTACATGGCATTTACATTGTATGACATGGTTTAAAGCATACAGGAGGATGTGTTTGGTTATATTCAAATACTGCACTATTTTATACAAGGGACTTGGGCATCTGAGGGCTTTGGTATGCATGGGGGTCTTGAAACTAATCCCCCATAAATACTGGGGGATACTGCCTATGTATATGCATATTTATATTTTTCCTGTTCTCAACCACCTAATCATTCTGAATGAGTTAGCTTAGAAGCAAGACTAAGTTTGTTTCCTTTGCCTTCAACTGCTTCATGTAAGCTCATAAAAGTATAAAAAAGTCAAATATCCAAACTAACAGCATTTCATCAGTCTTACTTTGCCCTTAATAATTCATCCCTCTTATGTTTACTCTAATACCTGTGCGGCATAAATATGCATGATATGCGGCTGTATATGTTCAAGCACTTTCATAGATAGACTAACAGCAGGAGACTTTTGACCTTGGTCTGAAGAGGAAAAAGTTACTGCAATAACTAATGACAGAATTGACAGTCTCATACTTTAAAGAGGAAAGGGGAGAAACGCATTCCCAGGAGAGAATTCTTTAACAGCAATTTAGATTTCAGCCTGAGAGGTGTGCCTTGTAAATTACATTTGAAAACAGTTACTTTTTGAGCATCTGGGTTTATCAAGGATAATACCTATCCTCTTGCCAAAAACCTTATAGAGATGTTGTGAGAAATAATAAAAAGGATGTGGAGCCTCAGCCTCAGAGCTACTTCGAATAAATATGCTAATAAATACCATGACTCCTTATTAACTCCAGTAAATATCCTGCCAGAAAAAAACAACAACAACAAAAGCCACAAATAAAAGTAAGATTTGGGTGAAATCTCCTAACTCCTAATCCAATTTTCTAGGTGCTTTGATTACTTTGTTTTCTGACTGCCTTAAATTTGCAAGGGCTGTATTAGGTATTTAACATCTTATTTTCTCACTGACTAGAGGTTTTTCAAAATCTAGGGAAAGGATTTAACGAGGACCAATACAGGATACATAGATTGCCAGCAATTTGGCTTCTCCCTGTGATCAAGTGAGTGAAAATATGAAGGCTTTGTTGTATATCATATGCTTTTTAGCCACAAAGGGGTCTTTCCAGATGTTTCGGTCCATCTTCTTGGGTGTGCCTGAAAACTCTGTTCTGTTTTCTGAGTCCATTTCCCTAAATTATACAAACCCAAATGCTCAAGCTGAGTTGAACTCAATCATCCTTCTTTATCATTTTTCAATGAAGCATTCTGTTCTGTCATCAGGTGAAAGGGAGAACAAAAGCCTTCAAGGTCTCATTTGCAGATACAATATTATGAGAAACCTGACACAGATTTATGTCCCAGCTTGTAACAGCGCAATTAGAATCTTCATCTGCACAGGGAAACATGGGCCAAAAGGTATTCTTCATTTTCAGAACAAGCACCAACCAAATTTTGGAGGCTATTGAAATTAAAGAAACAAGACCCTGGATTGCATTGACAAGTTTTATTTAGTGATGTTTTTCCCAGGTCCAGGAAAAGAGCAGACCCAGAAAATGATATTTGTCCCACCATGGATTCTGAAATTTTGCTGCAAGAGTTGCATATGTTGTTGGTAGAGTCACAAACAAAAGATGTGTAGAGAAAAGGAGCTTCTTTATTTTTCCACAAATGATAGAATCTTTCTCACTAGCTCCCCCCATGCTGGGTGTCCCATGGGGGTGGAGGATGTGGAGCAACAGACTTTAATTTTAAATTTGCCTATTAATAATACTTCAGCTCCTCTGGGTTTTATAGCCTCTTTGGGGATATATTTTCAGTCAATTCAAAGTTCACTTCCTAATGGAATTGCTCCTTTCTTCCTTCTCTTCTTACACCAATGGATGCCTGGGTATAGGGGCTAAATTACAATCTTCACGATTTGAGGATGGAGAAGTCTTTGGTGTCTCATCTCCCTGACACCAAAGACACCAAATGGCTCTGAAAATGTATCTGACTAGTAAAACTTGATGCTATAGTGATGTCTGTGACCTCCATTTGGTGACCTCCCAACATTTTTCTCTAGATCAGAGCTCAGTACATGTTTTACCACTTGTTTCCCTACTTCCAACTTTTCTTCTTCTTACCATTCCAGAAAACAGAGGCATATTCTTTCTGTTTTCCCTTCCTCCATAAGCAGGTCATCCCCTTCATTAAATTAACATTGATAGAACGGCTTAGACAATAATCAATTCTTGAAAATGAGCAGTCCAAGATGAAGATGACCGTCTGTTCTGATAAGGTCCCTCTTTCTGATGTTTGCATATGTCTGCCTTCTCATTGTATCCTCTGAGGTGAAACTGAGGCCCCTCTTCACCCCAATTCTTGCAATCATGCCAGAAAGATTTCAGACATGCCCGTCAGAACAACAGCCGTGAGTTTATTAAAAGAGGTAAGAAAAGGGAAAAGGGGACACTCTCAAGATAAAGAGTGGATCCTCTCAGAGTGAAAGACAGTGCACATCTCCTGCCTTCATTTTATTGGGGATCCCAGGAAAGTTCCAGAGTCCCACCCAGGTTCACCTTTTGACTGACAGAGTAGGAACTTCACAGACTGCCTCCAAGAGTATTGTGCCCACAGAGTAACAGCTTTTAAGGAAATAAGTCCCCATGTTTTGGCTTCAATTTCCTGTCCCCTCAACCAGTTTGTCACCCTTTGAAGAGCTCTTGGCCATCTTTCTCTGTGATGGTTTTGATCTTTTGGTTGCTAAGGTGATTGGGGATTGCAGTAGATTATAAGGGAAGATCCAGCCACCTAGCACTATGTGACATGATCTCAAAACAACGTTTTTTTCTTAAGGGGATATAAATATGGGTGGGGGATTTCAACATATCAAGTCTCCATCTTTCAGGTGCCTACCTGTCAGATAAGCCTCCCTGTGGTTTTCATTGTTCTTCAGTGTCCTTTCTCTGCTCACATGTCCATGGCTGACTAGCTACCTAACACTCTAATGGCAAAGAGAGAGAGAGAGAGCCAGGGAGGTGGGTGGCTTTCTCCTATTTATTCTTATGAGGCATTCATCTCATCATGAGGACTCTACACTTTAGACCTACTTAATTTCCAAAACCCACATCTCCAAATTCTGCCACATTTGGGATTAGAGTTCCAACATATGCATTGGAGGGAGGGTTGGGGACACATTCAGTCAATAGCAATTACAGTTTTGATTTCTTTATTCTGAGTAGTACATCCCCCAGCTCACACCTTCCCAGAGGTTGTGTGATTCATGCCCAGTGTCATAGGTGGAAGACTTCAAGGGAACCAAGATTTACAGGGCAATAAAACCTGTACCTTAATATTTTACAAATATTATTTCTATTACAGAGCACTAAAATGGAAAGACTTGCTAATGGTGCAATATGTATGTGAGAACACACATATGCAAACACATGTGTGCACATATACATGTTCATGGTTCCCTATGTCTGTGTGTTTGTACACAGGAGGTAGAGGTCTGTAAAGACTCAAGGGTGCAGCAATCTCAGCCTATAGGAACAAGAGCCTTTTGAATAATTCCAGCTTTCACCATGTCAGAACTTACAGGGTCTTTCATCACCTGCTATAGGTTATGGTGCCTTGAAAACAGACACAATCTGTCAGCCCAGAACACACTCCCCTCTCAGAACCTGAATATTTCCTTCAGGAGGCATCAGGGAAATATCAAATCATTAGAGACTGCCTTTCCAACTTCAGCTGGCCTTGACCTGGGATAAAATACATGTTTCCTGAGAACACCTCATAATTTAGACTCTATGACAGAGGTCCCTTCTGGAGTTTCCACACAGAATATTTATTCTGCTGTCCCAGACTTCCTCATGGAGAATAGAAGCAGGGCTTCTACTATCGTCTATGGATTAAGCTGATGTTTAGACAATCTTTTGTTTTCCCTCTGGAATGAAGTAAGTCTGTGTTTCTCTCCCAAATAGTATCCCAGAAGCTAATTTTCAGTCGTCTCAAACTTAGGAAGAAATGGGGTAAGTGAGGAGGAAGTCAAGTAAATGAAATTTCCTACAGAAAATTCCATCTGCTAAAAGATTATTTGCCATAAAATCTGGAGGAGTAAATTGACCTAACATGGTACTCATCATGTCTCACCTATAACCAGTCTCTTTTTATAGCCAAGGACACAGTCTGATGGCAACTTTCAGTTATTCACGTATTATTTATGAGTTTTAGCCACATAAAATTTGCTGGTAATCTACTCTCCTCACAAGTTCTTTTATTGCTAATAATTGAGAGATGATTGTAATTGAATTTACTTTATGACATATTGCTTTTTGGTCTAGGAATATATAATTCTTAATAAATTAATGTATTCTAACCTTGACTAGAAATATCCTAGATTGTTACTCTTCTTGGTGAAAAATGTACAAAACACCAGGGTATGGGAAGTTAGGCAGAACTGGGCAAATCCTGGTTCATAACAAGCATTCTATTCTAGAGGAAGCTGTTCTCAGCCCTATTTGATCATCTATTAAAGGGAAATAATATTCAGAGGGTAATTAGGAAGAAGAAGTGAAATGAAGCCTAGAATACCTGAAATCATTCTTGGTACACTTAAAATACTTTTTCTCTCCCACCCTGGAAACCGCATCCAGTGACCAGCAATTTAGCATGTATAAAATGTTGGATGAAGAGGAGTAGAAGTCAGATAAATCTTCACACATTTTCCACTGAATGATTTAAGTTTCTACTGAGACTTGGGCTCTGGTTGAGGCACCTATGTAATAAACATAAGTAACAGAATAATAAGCATAGAGGGGATGGTGGATGACCAAGAAAGAACAGAGCCTGCAGGGGTGGCCCCAGAGTATGAAGCTCCAAGAACACAGGTTCTCTGCACAACCAACCCTGCTCTGCACAAACACTGTCACCAGACATGTCCCTCTGCTCAATGTGCCTTGTGAGTGGGCCGATGCTGGTTATGATGGATAGAGTGATGAACAAGACAGTCCTTGAACTCAAAACACTCCTTGTCTAGATGGAGAACCAGGAAGTAAAGCTTGTTGCCATAAAGAAAGATTTCTCAGAGGAAGGGATCCCCAAGCTGCAACCTGAAGAGCAGAGACGATCCTAGACCTGCCAATGTCAGTTCATACATGAGGAACTCACCTACATTGTTTTGTATATAATTTGGTACAATTTTTTTTGCTCTTGTCACGTTCTCTCCCATCTGTTATTTTTGTGCTCAATCTAAACTTAATTTTACTCTAGGACAACTTTGTGTACTTTCCCAATTCTTCTCAGTTGATTATCAAGTTTGTTATTAAACACTAGTCTTTTAGTAGAATTCACCAGAACTCAGTAGATTCCAAATTAGTTTCACTTTTCATCTAAGTGCAGGCTGCAGAAATTGTTCTTATGGTGAAGCAATGTCCGCACATTTTGCAGCACAAAGCAGGTTCCTAGATTTTTTCTTTTTAAGTTTGCTCAAAGTTAATGTTTGATAATGCCCAGTTCAATGGATTCAGATGGCAAGTTTCAAAATGCAACTTTAAAATGGCTAAAAATATATGCATCTTTAACTTGTAAAGCTTCTACACTTTGTACTTTTGTAAATAAGCTGGGAACATGTTTGTTTATTTATCTGGAGTCTTCTTGAAGTAATTTACAGACCCAGTTTAAATTAGTTTAAACAGAATAAAAAAGAACTTATCAAACTATCAGCCATGAAGGGATATGGGTCTTTAAACATTGACCTCATGCTCCTTCTCTCCCTCCCTCACTTCACCCACTCATCTCTTCATTCTGCTTTATTGTTGCACATAATGGCAAAAGTAGTCCCCACCAGCTCAACACAAAGGTGGTGTCATCCTTGTAACAAGCTGTGATAAAGAAAAGTTAGGACTTCCTTTCTAACACTTTTTGCAAATTTCTGGGGAAGACTCAGATTGGGTAATTGGAATCACGAATAGATCTATAAACAATCTCAGGAGTACAGAGAGTGTAGTCTGATTGGTCAGACTGAGTCATCTGACTACTAATATTGCAGAGGACACACCTCCATGTGACCAACAGCTCCAGTAGGTTGGCAGGGACAATTACCAAAAGAAAAAGATGTTGGGTAAACAACATAACAGCTCTTTATTATTAAATGAAATGATGAGATGTGGTGCATATTTTAGCTAAGAGAGAAGAGTGCTTTGGTCTCTGAAGGCTTATTGCCGATTCACCTTGCAGTAGTGTCACCTCTGCTAAAGAACAAGTGAGAGTTATCTGTTCAGCCTTCATGTGTTTACAATCTTATTTCAGCTCAAAGGGAATGAACCTTGCAAAAAGTAAATATGAACAACAGGCTCGGACTGAAATAAGGGTTTTTAAATTTATAGAGAAATGACACAGGGACTTCAGAGAAATCTTATGTGGGAAGAAACCTCTGTGAAACAGGTAGGGGCATTCCCAGGAGGTAAGAGGTGAGTTGCTTCTGCCCCAGCACACAGACCCCACTTCAACTATACGAACATCTTAGCTGGTCATATACACGTCCAAATACCAAGGCCTAGATGGGGCCTTTTCATTTTAAGGAAATTGTGGGCAATTTAAGAAGTTTCAAACTGGATAATAGAGATTTATAGAATGTAAGTGCAGAGAAAGGTTAGAAAAGTGTGGATTATTTAGTGGACACAAAAGAAGAAAGTGATCTTCTTTATTTCCTTTTTGACTCCCCCATAGACCATGTAATAGTTTAATTGTAAAAATATGCTTTAAACAACAATTGAAATTTAAAAAAATGAGCTCCTCTGTGATAGAAATCATGCTAGAGTTGAGCAAGAAACAATGAATTAAGCATGCTCTTGCCCTCAAGGAAATTGCTGTTTTGTGGGAAAAAAATTTCCATCAACAGATAATTAAAATATTCTCTAATTAATGTTTGTAAAAGGTGCTATTGGAACATATGTGAATTTAAAAGTAAAACCTACATCTCTCAATACAGAGTTTCTATATGGCCCAGACTTTCACTATCAGAGATCAGTTCTTCTGGGATAACTTCCATTAATTTTTAAAGAGCCCTGGTAAGAACATCACTTTAATCGGGATTTTCCATTGTTTCTACTTGGTGTGAATTAATTGTTCTGATCAAATTTCCACTAACAAGCACCCCAAATGAGTAAACTCAGGCAATGAAGTTTTCTTGGCTTAGAGAGCAAAGGCAATGAAAGAAGGGAATATTGGACATATGGATATTGGGAACTAAAGCCTAACTTCCTCGAAGAGACCAGTCAAGACTCAAGCTGGCTCAGGATGGCAGTGCGTACTCCCTTGGTGCTCTGATGCACTATATCAGAACATAAGAACACTCAACCCTATGGAAGGGATAGTTGAGTAATTGACTATCATATCTGACTAGTTCTGGGCACAACAGAAAGAACCGAATGAACTTTCCACTGCACATCTCCCGTATACCCAACCAGTATTACCAGGTATTTGGGGTCCTCGAATTTTGGGAGGAAGTTATCAGGTATAGATAGACCCAGGCAGACAACCACTGAACAGGCCTGTGCATACTCACTGATAATTAGCTTAGAAGATAAAGATGTATTTTGGCTCATAGTTCTAAGGGTTTCAGTCCATGATGAGGTAAACCCACTAGTTTGTGTCTCTGGTAGAGGTGGAAAAAGGCAATGGCAGGAAGTGTATAGCCCATCAAACAGCTCACCTCATCAAACAGAGCAAAAGAAAAAAGGACAGGCCAAGACCCCACAATCCCCTTTATGGGCACACCCTCAACCACCCAAGGACTTCCCACTAGGTCCCATCTCTCAAAGGTCCCACCACTTCCCAATAGTGCCACCCTGGAGCCAAGCTTTGAACACACAGACCTTTGGAGACATTTGATATACAAACTAAAATACCCACAAAGACAATTAATTTATATTTGTCTAGGTTTGTATATGAAGACAACTTCATACAAGAAAAGACCTAGACCCCCAGGACCTAAGAATGAGATGAGATATGGAGATTCTGAAAACGTTATGGGAACCTTAAATCACATGTAAGAAGACTTAACAGACCTGGTGAAGGAGCACATGAATCAGGAACCCTGACTGAGGACCAGACCTCCCCACATCTTCTTAATCTGCATAAACACTAGGACTCATCCATCAGCATGAAGGGTAGGAAAGGAAAGGAAAGGCAGCCATGAAGAGTGTGACTAAAGAAAGACATCTACCAGTCTTCATGGATGGGAATAAGCCAGGTTTGATTTTGATAGGAAAAAAAAATGCAGCATTGCTTGCACATGGGATGGCATGGAATAATCCACTGCCTATTACAGAACTACCTAGAAGTTATCTTCTCAATGGAGAGAGGTACAATATCAAAATTGAAGCTAGTTAAAGGAAAGCAGCATGAGCCTGGAAGTGGACACCCCAAAAGTTTGTTGTAAAATCTTATCTGTAGTTTAGGAATGGAAACTTGACCTAATATGGCCAATAAAACGTGAGGAGCCATGCCAGAAATTTCTGGGAAGGGATTCTCTACTCCTATGAAAAGAACATTTAATAAAGGGGAGATGATACTTCTTTTGAACATCAAATGTCTAGATGGTAATACAAGAATTACTACAGCCTGAGCATGTTGATCCAGCCCAAAAATGAAGTCAATACATGGAAGTGGTGTGGCCAAAAGGTTGGCTGAGAAGTAGAGTAAGAACACTGACAGAACACTTGTGAGACATCACTTCTTGTGATTCAAGTTTCAATATTGCTTAGGGAAGTTTTCTGTCATCTGTTGCCAAGAGCACTTGAAGACGTGGCCATTTTGGTGTGATCCCCCAATACTTGCATGATTGATGGGTTGAGCTTCAACCAGAACATTTGCATTGTAAAATGGCCCATCTGTTCCCACTCCTACCTATCCTCCACCCTATACCAAAGCATCAACCCCCAAAACAATTCTATTAGACTATCTCTCTGTTTAAACACCTCCACAGGTTGCATGTTTTTTTCAATGGAAACTCTCTTCCACAGCGGAGAAGACCCTTATGAAACTGGGCTTCACCTACCATCCCGCCAGCCTCCCAGCACTCCATTTCATATCCTCAGCACATGAGCCACTTTGGTGTTCTCTCTGCTCCCCAACACATTAGGTTTCTTTGGGTTTTTTTGGATTATTTGTGTGAAGGCCATACTGTCTCAATGCCCTTCCCCATCTAGTCCATCTGGAAATCTAATTCTACTCATATCTAACTCTGACTTCCCTCCCCTCTGTGTTTCTTGTCACCTGTGTTATATCTGCTAGGATCTTTTCATCTGTGTGTTTACATGCATCAATCCTCCCCATTAGCCTGTGCACCTGTTAATTTTATGTGTCAGCTTAACTGAGCTAAGGAATGCTCAAGGAGCTGATAGATCATGATTTCTGGATTGGTCATCAGGGTGTTTCCTGAATGGATTAACATTTGAATCAGTACAATGAGTAAATGTGAGTGGATATCATCCAATCCACAGAGGCCCCAGATAGAACAAAAAGGCAGAGGAAAGGCAAACATGCTTCCTCTTTGACCTGAGACTTCCCTCTTTTGTCGTCAGACATGGACACTTCTGGTGCTCAAGACACTAGGACTGAGACTTACACCATTAGCTCCCCTGTTTCTCCAGCTTGCAGTCAGACTTCTTGGCCTCCATCATCAAAAGAGCCAATTCCATAATCTTCCTCTCTCTCCTTCTATCTCTCCTTTCCCCTTATATAAAATTATGTATTGCTTAACTATAGTCATGCGTACTGAGAAACATGGTTTTGGACAATTTCATCATTTTTTGAATAAGATGAGAGTATACTTACACAAACCTCTTAGATGGTATGACCTACTATGCACCTGGACTGTATTATAATTTTATGGGACTATCATCACATATGCTGTCCATTTTGACCAAAATGTTAGTGGTACAAGGCTATGTGTCTCTCTGAAACTCTGATACATTGTCCCTTGAGTCCATCTCTGTAACCTCAGTCACTTCTGGACCCACCCATAACAGATATGCAGTTGGTGTTTCTGGAATGAATAAATGAATCTACCAGAAGTTGAAAAGTTAGAAACAAATTCTATAATCTTTAGAATCCTTCTGCTGAGTGAGCAACCACTTCCCACACGTATTGGAGGTATCAGAGCTGACCAGTCTGCTAAAGCTCCAAGCCTGCACAGTGATTCATTCCACCACCGTAAACTATACTCCTGATCACTGCTAATCCAAAGTGCTGGATCACTCTGGTAGGAATGACATTTTTTTTTCCTTTGTGTTTTAAGTGTGAATGCAGAAAGCTGACTTCCAGCAAAAATAGAATTATTTGCAACAGCTACTTGGTGGCACTGTGTTAAGAAATCTAAACTAGAAGCATGTTATATAGTAATGCAAAGACCAAAACAAATATCTTGTATTTTTTTTTAATAAACTGGCTCTTATATGTATTCATTTATTGACCAGACACAAAGCATATGTATGTATTTTCATATGTGAAATATTATCAAAGAAGAAAGATGCTGGTAGGAATTAAAATTTGGTCATATTTTTACATAAAATGACATAATTAATAGCATTTATGCATGCACTAATGAGTACTAATATTTGTTGAAAGAGAGAATAAACACATAAGGAAAGACAAAATAGGCAAGATCACCGAATAAGGTATTTCGGCATTCTATTGATGGGATTTTTCTCAACGGCTCTGCTTCAGCAGCTTGCCACTAGGACACAAACCACCGCATTCAGGGACCTAACAAAGCCATGCAGATCTCTGGCAGTTTAGAAAGTTGGCTACAAATGGAGGTTTTCTAAGTGGCTGCTTGCAATGCCACGCTGGTGGCATTAGTGCCTGGGAAATACCAATAGCTAAATGCTTCCCCTATTTCATTTTCTAAATTTCATAGCCTGATAGCAGCCAGGCTGCAGGCATCGTATTTTGAAAGGATTATTGCACTTCCTGAGAAGTGAAAGTCACTCAGCTTTTGCCCCCATGGCTTGGGACACCAACCGAGACACACTGCAATCACAGCTGCAATGTCTCTCGTGGCTTACTGCTTAATGATATACCAAACATCCCTTCTATTATGTAGCCTCCTTGCCACCAACTCCCTTTGGCTTCATTTAAGCTTTTTCTATTTTTGTATTTACCTTATTTATCTTACCTTCACACTTCCCTGACCTGATTACCCTTAGACATAATCACTCCTGTTTTCCTTTATGTATCAGTGGCTGCCGCTTGATATTATGGTGTTATTTTAATATCATAACGGAAAATGATAGAGGCCAATCAATTACTTTGTATTATCCATTGTGTTCCATTGGGATTGATTTTCCTCTATGTAATCATGTTTGCAGCCATAAAAGCAAAGATTAAAAAGGGTTTTTCTTTCTATTTTTCATATTCAAAGGAGTTGTATTAGTAACTCTGCCTCATAATGTTGCTGCTAAGAGAGTTAAATCTCTTTAACAGAGTCCCTAGGAGGTGGCCCAAGCCATGGACAGGACCCAAAGCTGGTCCTTGGACTTTGGCCTATGCCTCAAGTATTTACTTTTTTCTGCTGCTCTTTGGAAAAATCTAGCATCGAATTTATGGTCTAATAATGGCGATCCTTTGTTGACTGCACATTTTTACATATCATAAGAGGTTCCCACATTGTCACTTTGCCTTCTCCTCACCACATAAACTTCTTAAAATATCCCACGTCAAATAACTTAGAAATGTGCCGATAATAAATGTTCCCCAGCCCTGCTATGCCATTCACTCACTTAAATTTCAGTTGCCTGCTGAGGCTCCCAGTCCTTGAGAATAAAAATACATTAGATGCAAGCAGGACACATTCAAATGCCAGGAGATAATATACAGCAGGGCAAGCAGCTTGCAGGAGCAACCTGCAGAAGATTCCTAGTCTCTCTACAGCAGGGAGATTCTCAGAGGCAGGAATCGGCTTCAAAGGGATGAGCTATGGAGACTTAGTCCTCTAATCACTAGCTTTACTTGCACCCGGATTGATGAGCTGGTAGGCAGCCCCAAATGACAGATAGCCCAAGGCACGAAGGAGAACACAGCTCCTCCACAGCCCACCTCAGCCGCCAGAATGTACTCCCTGCAATCCCCGTGGCCAAATGGGTAGAATGTTGTTTGTATTTTCTTTGGTGAAAACACTCATACAGAAACCCTGCCTATATGAAAGCTCAGCAAAGCCACCGTTTTCTCTGACCTCACTATTATTGCTGGACTGCTCCTGACTCTTTCCCCCTTCTCTGGCTCCTCAGTTGACCGGTTTCCCTGAAAAAAAAAAAAAAAAAGCAAAAAGCATAAAAATCACAGCTTATGGAGAAGGGGAGCTAGTGGCAAGAATTGAGGTGTGTGATATCCACATTCCCCAGCAGTGTGCAGACACAACCAGATGCTGGTGGAATTGCAGACGTCCATTCCTGCTGCTGGGGTGTCCCAGTGCATCAATCTGAGGCCCCTGGGGGTTTGGTTCAGCTGGGGCACTTTGTAGGCACTCCTGGTTCTCCTCTAGAGGATCCAGAGATTCCTCTCAAGGGCCCTGTGTTCTTGAAATCACTGCTTCTGTCAGTTGTCAGGGTTCAGACTCAGACTCCTTTATGGTCTATTGTGAATCTTCTATGTTCCTGGGCTTATGAAAATGCATTTAATCTAAAGGAGAAACAGAAGCCCTGTGTACCTGTGCATGTTGGAATGTGCTTCACAAATCTGTGTTCTGCTCAGCCCCATCTCTCTAGTTTCTGAGCTGTACTTAGCCCTTCCCAATCCCTGAGCCCAGCTTTCTCTTTTGCAGCTGCTTCATCCACAGGAGTCCCTCAGGGGCAGCACTGTTGCCTGACAAGCAAATGAAGCCATGAGGAAGTAAGGAAGGGCCTGCCACAAAGCCATCGCTCCTCACAACAAAGCCCCAAGCTCCTGTTTGCTCATTTGGTTCAAAGTCTCCAACTGCCTCCCACAGCACCCTCCCTGGGAGAGTTCATGCTCAGAACCACTGAGTAATTTTTATTGTATAGCAAACAGTTGCTTAAATAGTATGTCTCCAAATGGTCATTATCTCCCCTTCCACCTCCACCTGCCACAAATCCCCGGGGATGTGGGGTAGGCCCTGCAGCTGCCATCCTGCCCGCCCACCACTCGTAAATAAGCCCCAGTATCAGCCAGGCAGAGAGAGACCTGCAGCCGTAGGAGTGGCCGGAATGATCTGGAACTTTAAAGACAGCATTCGGAATGCTTTGTGGCATGCTTAGCACTTTGAGAGTGGGGAGGCTATGGGAATGGGGTCAGATTTCCTCCTCAGGGAAATTACTCAAATAGGTTTTAAAATTTATAGTCTGTGTTGTGATAATAAATAAAAATAAAATGTACCTCCCCAACTCAGGGTAACTTTCGCTGAAGAGGCCCTCTGGGGGTAGCTCCCTCTACCGCAATTCTGTTTCCAGGAAAACTGAAGAATAGTTTTCCATGAAGCTGCTCCAGGACTGTGCCTTTCTTCTCCCTCCGCTCCTGTCCCACCCGTGTTTGCATTCCATCAAACTTCTCCCTCCGAACAGAACCCATCCTTCTTAGAATGCCAATCATCGCTGACACCCTGCCCGCTTCAATGCTCCATGTCTGTTCCCATTGTGGCCCTTTGTTTCCTTTGGTTCACTCCAGCCCAGGCACAGGCGCCCCTCCCCAAAGCAACCTGGCTAAGCCATTAAAAGCACCTTAGTGTCTAATGACAAAGCATAGCTCAGTGCCTCTCATGTGACCCCAATACTGGTCCCACTGTACCATATTCCTTCTCACACCCATCTGCAGCACAGTCTAGAAAGGTGACATGCAAAATTAAATATTTAAAATCTGAGGTTCCAATTCTGGGTGGAGTGGCACTAATGGATTTCCCCCCCCCCTACTTTCTGAAAACATTCGTGATATATTAAGGAGGAGATGTTGTCAGTAATCACAGTACTTCATGAATTGTGTCCAAATATCAAGGAAGCAGACTAGTTTGGAAATATCACATCGGCCCTAATTTACTGGCTCCTGAATTACGGTTCTAATTGCACTCGACACAACCTATTGTTGTTGGATCCCCCAGGGGTCTTGGAAAAACTAGCAAAAACATGTAGAATGGATTCCATGTGTGAAATCTACAGGCTTTTTTTTTTCTTTGTCTTACATTCATTAAGATAGAATTTATAACACTCTAAAACCCATATGAAAAGCATTTCAAGTGATATGGATAAAATTATCTCCTGAAACTAATTTCTCACATAAAAATTGAACTGGGTGAACCCTTTTCATAAGCAGCTGACAGGTAAGGAATCTACAGTGAAATAACTTCATTTCTGGAATATTATTTACATTAACTATATCATTTGGGCAAATAATCCAAGTCATTTGTAAAAAGCATTTTAAAGATATATATAGACAAAGATATTCACAGTGCTCCTTTACCAAAGCATATCGAAAAGCAGTCTTAGGGAATTTGCCATCATTCAGTTTTGAAACAAGAATAAAATAATTCGGATGTGTCTGTAGGTTTATAAAACAAACGGCAAATCTATTTTTCACAACATAATTATCATTGGAAAGTAAAGAATGTACAATTATTTCCCTTAATAGCAGTTAATATATTTAGTGCTTAAAATGCACAAGGAAGTATAGAAAGCACTTTATATGCATTATCTGTTTTGACTCTCATTAACAACATTTTAAGCCTTATTACCCCCATTTTACAGATAAAGAAAATGCTAACGTTGAGAATCGTACTTAAGGCTACTCGCTGGTAAGCAGCAGCAGCAGAATTAAACACAGGTCAGGCTACGTATCACAGAAGCATTATTAAAACAGAATGACCTAAAAACAGTTTGGGTTGTTGATGACTGTTTTTAACGCAGGCAGAATTTAGTGGCTGTAGAAGAGCTGATGTTTGAATATTCTTAAGGAAGATCCCAGAGGAAAGAGTTGGGTCTGCAAGGAAAGTAAACTTTTATTACTGTGTTGTTTCAGAAGACTTGGCAGCACTAGTTATTCTCACAACTCACATGCATTGCTCTGTTACTTAATCAGTATTATACAGCACCACTTCATCCTTTTTATGGCTTAGCTTGTCTTGTAATGTTGTTGTACTGCTGATAAACCCATTCACAGGAATAATGTACCTTTAAAAAATCGACACCATGCTCTGTTTTTAAAGTAAAGGCTCTTCTGTGTGAAAGTCTCTCTTCTATCACAGCATTTATAACAACACTCTCCCTGAAAATAGGGTTACCAGGTAAAGCCTTGGGAGAGGCGAAACCACTTGTAAAACAAGTCTCTATGTCACTGCCCTCTGAGGTTCTGATTACAGGACATGAGGCCTCTTAAACCCTGGGTTTAATGCACCCAGATTTAATTTTTATCATGATATGCATCAAGGAGGTCAGCAGTTTAAACTGTAGTGAAATTTTAAAATATAAAACAGCAAGCCAGTCCTGAAAACTTGCAGATTTCTTTTGTTATGTTTTTGACAAGTAAAGACAATATTTACTATAACCTTTTCTGTGAAAGCTTTTTTTGCAGTGAAATATCTACTTTGCTAACAGTTTTTAATTTTCACTAAAATAAGCATGGTTAAATGGAAGAATTCTTCACATCGCAGTATAGCAAGAACGCAGACGGCTTCCTTTGAGAGTCAATTAGCAGCCAAACAACTACACAGACTCTGTCATGATACAAGTCTGTGGTATTTCTCCAAATTACCTGGAGCAAGGTAAATGACCATGAGGGCTTTAGTCGCCAGGGAAAGCATGGAAGGATATACCACACAAGCATGAAGTTATTCAGGAAAAAAAAAAAATTATAGGAAAAAGAGTGTCTGAGGCTACACGGCAGCTGTGACAAGTAATAAAACATCATTTGCATCTCTGCTGAGGGTTTTGGTTTGTCGGCTGGTTGTGTCCCATGCATTTTTGGTGAACTTGCACTTTTTATTTGAGCGTGGCCAGTTACAGCTAAACCATCAAATAGGTGTACTGTTTGGGATGTACAAAAGACAGTACAGCTTCATTTCAAAGAGAGATGCCCACAAGGAAAGGGTTAGAAAGTGCCATACAAAGCTGTGAAACACTGACGAGCAATTTAAATTGGAATCAGACAATTCAGAGTGAACAGGAAGGAAAAAAAAAAAAAGCCCTCACATACAGCATGTGCAATGGAGGGGGCGAAGGACTGTAGAAAGGTTTTATTTTTAGAAGTCTTTGCTAAGTTCTTTATAAGCATCTCAATCTTTGTTAAAAGGAAACAGCAGATACGCACATTTTCCTTAGGGGAACATGTTGTGTTTTTTATTTTTTTCCCCATATAAAATTTTAGTACTTGGCTGCCTCGAATGAGGCTTTTTGTAACAGAATATACAAATTGTATCTTTTATGGTTCTTTATTTATAGTGAAACAACCATTTTAATAAAAGGATCCACTTAGATTATTTTACTGCTCTTTATGACGGGTCTTCATAATTTTTTCAATTGTTCTAGTTCAAATTAAAATGTTTGCAATTTAGTATGTACAGATTTGATCTGATTTTTGAAATACTCTATTCTTTCGGAAAACTTGCTAAAATATCTTTCTGTAAATGTAAAGATCAAAATCAGTACACACCATGCATGTCATTCCTAACCTGAAGTGAACGTTACTCAGAGAAAATATCTAGCATTTCCTTATTGTGGGGGAACTAAGGTGAAGGAAACATGGCACAAAAGAACAAATGGCCCTCCTTTCCAAATTTTAGGCACAATATTGATACCTACCAAATGCATTTTTATTCATAATGGTAGGACACTGTGTTTTGTTTGAGGGACAGAGGTGGCTATTGTTTTACATGTAAAATATCAAAACCTGAAGTCTATTCTATAAAGGCTTTTTCATACAGTGTGTGCCATAGCTCATCTTAAAACACGAAGGAACAATATTATACTCAACATTGTGACTAATGTTAAAGAAAATTCTCGGGATTGCCACATCTGATCTTCAGAAAATCCAGTTAAAAGCAATAGGACTTGAATTTGTAGAGATGAGGATGTAAAATGTATCCATTATATAAATGCCTTCTGCGTGCCTGTTAGCAACCTGAGGGCATTTTGACAATCAACTGAGCATTTATAGTACAAAAAAAAAAAATCGTGTCAACAGAAAGTAATTATTTCTCATCTTATTTCAAATTTATGATAAAACTAATGTTAAACAAACTGATATTGTTAATGTAAAATTAATCTGCTAAAATCAATGTTAAATTCAGGATCTTAAATACGAGGTTTTGAAGCACAGTCTGTTTTGAATGTCTCTTAGTGCTAAAATGTTCTATACGTAGCTTTGCTAACATTAAGATTTGTAAATAAAATGAGAGATTTCAATTAGGAAATGTGTGTAAAGATAAATGTTGCCTTTATTATAAATACATATTTTCACAGAATGTGTCGTCACTTAAAATGTAAAAATATACATATGCAGACACATAACAGAGATACACAGCGCGCACACAGACACACACAACACACACAGTATCTCTTCTACCTAATTTTCTGGGTTAATGTTCCTTCTCAGAAAATATGTACTTTGAATAAGATGGATTAAATATGTTGGTTGGATTTTAGAATGCAATAAAATGATTATGTTAAAAATGACCATATTTAAGGGGAAAATAGCTAAGTTGGGCTAATTTATTATTATTACTCATTGCATTTAAAGAAACTTGGACTAGAGATCAAAGTGCATTTTGATTTGTTTGAAAATTGTAAATGACCCATTCCCAGTTTTCCGACCCCATAAAGTTAGAATGTAGTCTGTGAGTGCTCTTCTGCTCTAATCAAGGAGGAAGGGGCTCTGGCTTCAAATGTCAATGCTGTAAACATGTTAAATCTGGAAAATATTTTCTAAGCAAGCAACCATGTGAAAAATTTACCGAACTTGTCATGAAAAGGCTACAGCTACAAACCTGAAAACTTCTCACTTCCATGAAGACTGCAGATGTTGAGATGGGAAGATAAGGTCCTCATGTTGACTCCCCAGCTGTTACACCTTAGAGACTTGCCTGCCACCATCTTCTGAAACAGTGTTTCCCCAGGTAAAGAAGAAGTGGCCATTTTAACACCTGAAAGAAAATCAGGCACTTACTGCAGAAAGTGCTCTGTGGAATTGACTTCAACGTTGCCAAACCAAACATTCAGCCATAGATTAAGATTTATAATCTGCCCGGCTGCCCAGCTAAACTGAGTTAGTTTAACAAAAGCTTCCAAGATACAGAAGGAAAATAATCATTATAAAATTAAGCAATTGTCATATGCTACTGCCAAAGAGGATTCCCATTAAATTACACTTACGCATCATTTTCTGAAAACTTTTTTTTTTTAAAAACCATGTTTGCCTGCTTATAACTAAAAATATCTTGGGATAAATTTAAAACTTGTCTTTCCTACAGAAAGATAAAATCTGCCAGATATCATCATAAACAAAGACAATTTGATGAATTTAAAAAAATTATTTACTCTACTTTTAACACCACTAGCATTATATGTAATATTTACAATATGCAATCTTCTTTTATAATGTAAAGTGTTTTTAAAATGAAATCTGCACTTAAATGCCAATATCCTCTCCTTCTGGCTTCTCACTTTATGACACTAACATAGGATCTCATTCACCAAGCCAATTGAAATTTTAATAAAAGAAAGCAGGAGTTTCTAATAAACTCCTGCAGTGAGCTGATAATACTAAACATCTTTAGCAGCATGGTGTTTTTTATTATTATTTTAGCTGTATATTAATATGCTAGTATTTGTAAACTCCCCAGTGCCACTAGATTTATTTCAGAAGCCTTCACTACATTCTTCTATTGTGAAAAGTTTATCTGACAAAGAAAAATTCTCTTTTGGTGGTTTTCCACCCAACAAATACTTGACAGGAAAATATATAGCTGACAAATGTGTTGTGACTGCGTTCAGTCCTGGAAGGAATAGCAACTGATTTCAGTTATTACAGTGCCAGTTCTGGGATAACCAGGAAAACTGGCAAAATCCACAACTGCAATGGAGGTATTATTTGGACTTTTGAGGTATGGGGGTTGGGAAGGATTAAACAGTATATAGTAACCTGCACTTTAACCTAACCTCCTTGCTAACTTTACCTTCTAATTCATCCCCTTAATACCTCTCCTAGAACCCCCACACAAACTGCTCAACCAGATTTCTGAACACCACTCTTCTGTCTGAGCAAGAGGGACTGTGGTTGCATAGCTTTCACTTCAAATATAATAGGCAATGATCTACACTTACAATGTCAGTGGAGTGTGCAAGTCAGTAAAGCCATGTGGGATAGTCATTTATGGCACTGTGTATGATATAAGTGGAAATTACGACTACTCAATGAACTTCGACAGACACTGTATGTATGGAACAAGAGTCAACATTTAGAGACAGTTTGGTAGGCATTAGGCACTCTTCTAGACACTTCACATATATGAATCTATCTGACCCTCTCTACAGCTCTGGGCACCGATCGATGTTATTACCCCTTCTAATAAAACTAAGATGCAGGAAAGTACCTTGCCAATGTCATGCAGCTAGGAATGGCTGCACCAAATTCAAACACAAGGAGTCTCGTCAAAGGCTGGTTATCCATCACTCTGCCTCTGTAAATGACGACACCATCTTAACAACTAGTCTCCACTGGGGCTGCCCCTTTGGATAACACCCATTCCACTGCTTCTTTACCCCTTAGGACCTGGGTAAACAGGAGCCAAATATCTCTGGTGTTCTCAATCTTAAGTTCAGAGAAGAAAATGAAACCTCTTATTCTCTGTTACATCTTCCAATCTGGTTCAGTGAAAACAGTCAAGAAACATTTGTTGTGGTGGTTCTTAAAGATAAGAGGAAGGCATGTGTAGCCTGAGCTATGTTGGCCTTTGTGGAATCATGGGGGGATTTAAGACAAAACCCAGAAGATGCATGACTTGGGGATTCTTACACAAAATATAAAAAGGCACCCTTTCTGCCAAGCAGACAGAGCCAGGGTACCAGGTTTGGTGAAAGATCGCCATTTGCAGTAAGCATCCTACACTGGTATCCATGAAACTATGATGACCCTGGATCACCTGTTCCACCCAAGGCTGATCGAGTGTAGAAGAGAATAAATGGGTCTCTGTGGCTAGACCTAGAGATCCTTGAGGGTAAGAGCACATATTTTAGGAAAGAAGAACTTTATTCTTCAAAGCCAGGATATTGAAACTGTTCAGAAAGTCAATGGCTAAAGTTCAGGGACAGTTTAAGCAGATGTACAAAATGCATCAAACTTTGACCAAGAAGAGCATGAATCCATTTTTTCCCCAGAATTTTGTGTCTCATTCTAAGGCCAAGTATTGTTTCTAAGTAGGCTGTCAAAGTGGCAGTACCAAGCCATTTCTTAAATTGCAACTCAGATGGCTGACATTAGATTACTTTCCAATCTAGCTCATAATATTCGATCATATATTGTCTGGTCGGTGTTCTGGAACTGGTTTGCAAGGCAGATCTCTAGAAGCTATAGGCACATTTTGGCGGAGGGTGGGGGAGTAGCATTTGGTGATAGAAATACCATATATCTTTGTTTAGAAGTAGTCGTTTCTATTAAATTTAATTACTTCCCCTGTGGCTTTAAATCAAGGGCAGCTTCTGTTAAATTTAATTACTTTCCCCTGCGGTTTACATGGCAAAGGTGTCGTTGCTACTTGCAGAGTGCTTCTGGCCAAAGTGAAAGCTTGGATATGATTTGCTCCATTATACCAACGCCTGCCTTCGTAATTTACTTTTTCCCTCTATCCAATCACATGTTTTTTTGTGGACATTTTATTCATGAAATCTGCTCTTAGTATCTTGAAAATTATTCAATTAGGAGCATGTGATTGACAGCTGAAACCCGAAGAGGAAAAGCAATTTTTGATAAATTTCAACACAAAGACAGCCTGGATATATTTCACATCTTCATCAGACAAATGTTTAGTTTATAATCTGCATAGAGATGCACTTTCTTAAATTTTCTGAATGAGATGGTTATGATCACTTTTTAAAATTAGGTACATGCCCAAACTAACAATTTCCACTACTAATTACATCAACACCATTCCAGCTGCTCTTCTGCCCCCTAATTGTCAAAGAACGCATTGGATTGTAGCTACCTAACAACATCACCCATTATTGACTTGCCATTGGAATGTATTCACAGAAGTGAATTCCTCAAAGTTTGCTTCTCTCAAGATAAAGTGGATCTTCATTAACATTCTGAAAATGAAATGCAGCTTCATAAAAAAATAAGGCAGCTTTCAGACCATTTTAGAATTTCAGAGAAATTTTGCATTATCTTTCCCATGATTCTATGCTGATGTCAGGCTGTATTTCAACTGAAATGACAATGAAATCATTTCAATTCCATGCAATGTGCAAAAAAACAGTCAATTTTTCACTTGGCAAGCTGAAGTCTAAAGTAATTAAGCACTGCTGTGTGGGAGGCAGCTTCCTGCTCTGAAGTCAGCCTGAGATAATTACCATATTAAAGTCAAAACATCATGTGCCTCACTGATAGATAGATGGATGGAGAGATTGGGCATCTATTAAATGATCCATTTTGTTATGCTTCCTGGGAAATATGCCATTGATGCCAATTAAGAAATATATATTCCAAGTGAGTATTTCTAAGTGACAAAACTTCTATCCAGTAAATTGAATTTATTATTTACTGATCATGAAGTACTTAAAGTCATAAAATCTAGATGGAGAGCAACCTATGAAGAGAATTACATGCTCTGACTCAATTTACAAGCCCCTCATTACCCAATCGCCACGTTAGCATAAAGTTCTTCATGATACCGCTCCTAGCCAAAGAACTAAGTTATTTCAGTCGTGAAAACTCTAATAACAATGGGATGTTGCAGATAAAATATAAACATTCGGAATTCTCAGTCAAAAAACAAGTTAAGCGGAAAATTCATTCTTTATGTGTTTAAAGAAAGGTAAATGAAATACATTTCAAAGAATAATCTTTCGTACGTATCTTTAAATTTCTGGTTGTGGCATTGAAAAAAGGAAATGACCTCTCAAATATCAAAGTTGGAGAAGTAATTTATTTACACAATGTACCTGAATGCATAGCAGCAAGATTATGTTAAAAAATTCCTGGCAACTTCATTTATTAAAAGTTAATAATTTATTAATATTCCATCTCAAGTCACCAAACATATGGTATTATGTATGCTTTTAGAATGATATCTGTCAAAGAAAAAACTAATGAAACACTTGCCTGCCATTTAAGTAGGACATCTTATTTTCGTGTAAATATAGTGAGAAAGAAAGGCTGTGTTAAAAAAAAAAAAAAAAAAGGCATCTCCCAAGTCAGGATCTTTTTTGAGTGAAGAATAGGCACCTCCACATCTGCAGTGAAGGTTATGTTTGATCTCTAACTACTTTCTATGGGATTTACCCGCCACCATTTCCACTAGTTTACGGACACCATAAAAGATGGAGAACTAAAGCAATATCCCTTTAAAACCAGAGAAAAGAAATTTTGAGGATCAAAACCAATATTTTTCTTGTTGACAAAAAGATGTAGATTTTAAAATACAAAAAAAGCCACTCATATAAAGATTAAATGATAATTAGTTTCCCAAGGAAGTAATCTAAAGAATCAATAGGCTGCCTTTATATCAGATTCCACCCATGCCCTCTGGCGCAGCACTTGATCAGGGTCCCAGTGAGCCAGGCAGTCATCTGAGCAGGGCTGGCATTGCTAAATTCCATGCAGTTCTGAAAGACAGCCTTTGGTTGTGTGAGTGTTCCAGCAGAAATCCTGAAACGGATGCAATTTTGGATTACCTGGCATGGACAGAAGGAAAAATGGAGTTTTTATTAGGGCTTGTCTATGTGCCCTGGGATTCAACAGAGACATTCACAACCTGACTTTCTATCCTCTCTTTCACGTCTCTGGCACACACCATGCTCTTAACTTAGAGACAGAAAAATAAAGGAAATGTAGTTAGAATGGACAGTAGGAAACATATTTCCTTGATTCTGTATCTAGAGCTGTTATGATAAAGACCTAGATACACACACATGCACACATGGTAAAGTCTTTAAAAAAAAAAAAGAGGAAAACTATCTGAATCAGTTACAAATGGGAAATAAGATTTTTTGTTCAATTTGTTCTTCACAGACGTTAACATTCCCTAGTGAACCAGAAAATTTTATTTTGTTCCTACTTTGCTTAATACTTTCAAATTTTTCCATAATGAAGATATAATGCTTTCATAGTTGGAAAAGAATAAGAATAAACTCTGATTTTAAAAGTTTTTTGTTTTGTTTTGTTTTGTTTTGTTTTGTTTTAATTTAGTAAGAAACACAGAGTCATTTTACAATCTGTTCCCAAACAAAAGTGCAGTGTAAAGACCTCGGGGCTAGGTGAGACTGCTTTGTCAGGGATGGTCCTGATTAGAAAACAGAGGGAGCCACATTGAAGGCCTCTTCAGTGGCAATTGGCCTTCTGGGAGTGTGAAGCCAGCCCAGGCCAACTGAAGAGCACCAAGAACCCTACGCCCAGCTTCTTTGGCCACTGGTGCTTCATTCTATAGATGCAAATAAGCGAATGGATTTAGAATGGAACAGCAGTAGGAATTTGGTTTAGTTTCTAGAGCTCTGGTCTGGGAGCAAGAAAATCAGGATTTCTATTTCTGGCTGTGCCACTACTTCGCTTGTAGGTCTGTGTCGACTAGAGAACATCCCCTTTCCTTTTTCTCCATCTGTAAAATGGAGGCAGTAATGTGCCCAGTGAGGCCCTTTACCCGAAAAGGATGGTTTGTACGCTGGGAGCATGATTAGTTCTGGGAGAATTTCGGTTCTTCCATGTGAATTTTAGCATCATTTTCAGCTGCCTAAATCCAGGTGCTATTTAGAGAATTCAACCTCAAACAGCATTATTTTCTGCCCTTTAAACATCCCTGGTTTTGAGGGTTTTCTCACCATATTAACTGCAACAGTGAAATTAGATTGTTCAGCTTCAGTTTATAGTCCATTTCATTCTTTAATTTCTGTGTTCAGAGATGATGAGTTTTGGTTTGCATTCACAGTCTTTCAGAAAAATAACGGATAAAATGGGCTTTTATTTGAAACATTTAAACTTCACAAGAAATCTGGCTTCACCTATTGTACCGGAATATTGTGAATATAAATAGGATAGCAATATATGTGAAAGCAGTTGAAGATTTTCTGAAAGCCTCCCCATCTCTCATCCCCACCCTCCAACACACACTTTCATCTAACTAAAACCGACTTTAAGCCACCTGTCAAAGTCTATTTTGATATATTTTGATTATGTATTGGAGAGCACATTTTTTTGAGATAGTTCTCCATTTAACATGCTAAAAAATGAAATAGATTAATTCTATCTCCAGCTCCTAAATCAAATAAACAAGACATCAATGCATGTAACCTTTCATTCACACTTCATCCACCACCTCATTCCTTACTCTCTTGCAATTCACCCATGGTAATCTTCTGTCTCTCAACAAATGTCATATTCAGTAACTCAATCATACATCTTAATCAAAAGCAATAAGTGTAGCACCCGACATGAAAGAACACCTACATAAACATAGTCTTTTGTGCCTTCAATTCTCTCT